>NC_137612.1:33113057-33128057 GCF_963280865.1 Gymnoscopelus braueri | reverse complement strand
GTGTGTGTGTGTACATTTCGGCCATTTGAAAATAGCAGATCTACAAGCTGGTCGCCATGCCGCGTTATTATGGATCCCACGCCAGCTCTTGGAAAACCCCGCCCCCGCAAGCTAGTTTAGATGGAGGCCCCGCCCCTTCATTTCACTTCCGTCTACGTCAGTCGCTGTGTGAGAACCACGCCCCTAAAATAAATAAATTCATTTATTTATTTATTTATTTATATCTAGATACGGCAGCTTTGGCATTCCATAGAAAATAGCCAAAGCTGCTCAGCTTTGGCATTTCGACAGAGAGAGAGAGAGAGAGAGAGAGAGAGAGAGAGAGAGAGAGAGAGAGAGAGAGAGAGAGAGAGAGAGAGAAATAAATAAAGACAATACAACATTTATTTCAAATAGAAAGCATTTATTTATTAATTTATTAATATTATTATTATTCAGTCACTTTGGCATGGAAAGAATCTAGACAATCTAGACAGCCTCGAGCCAGGCAGCCTGCCTATAGAGCCAGCCGAGAGCCTGCCTGGAGCCAGCCAGCCTGCCTAAAGCCACCCCTTATATATATATCCAATAATGTAATTTTAACTATATATATATATATATATATATATATATATATATATATATATATATATAGCCATGAAAATGAAGTTGGGATTTATGGACTGTCGGAATGGCGGGACTAAATGTCGGAATGGCGGTATGTCGGAATGGTGGTATGTCGGAATGGTGATACGTCGGAATGGCGGGATGTCGGAATGGTGGGATGTCGGAATGGCGGGTATGCACCCAATCATCCCTAATGCCCCCCCCCAAAAAAAAAACAACAACAACAAACATTATCCACCTTTCTACTACTGTATACCTAAAACCAAGCATTTGTTGAAGTAATAGTAATGCCTGGAGAAAAGAAAAATCTATCCACTCACTGCAGGTTGTCGGAGTGGGTGTTGGTGGCGTCGCTGTAGCTCTTCAGAACGTTACGGAAGTCTTCCAGGTGTTCCTCTGCCACTGTCATCTGCCTCTGGACCAGCAGGATGTTCTGGTTGGCACCCAGGCAATGGCAAGATGAGACAGAAGAATGGGGTGAGACGCCATGGACCTAGGCAGCACCTAACCATTTAAAATCAATATACTTTGTTGACGGGGGTCCCCAAGGGGTCTATACTGTATTTGGTCCCCTCCCCTTTCTCCTCTACACCAGATCTCTTAGCTGAAATAGCCAATATACAAGCTCACCACGTGATTGGCGACCATTTTTGCCAGATGGTCGCCAATTTCCATGGCCAGAATAGGGACACTAGGGTTCATATGGTTAATCATGAAATCAACTTGATTTTATGATTAACTTGAAAAAAGGCCCTATTTTGGGGAAGACATGCAGTGGATATGCGACTTGACAATGTCTGGAGTTGAAGTGGCGTGTTTGCCCTTGCCTATGTGTGTTTTCCTTCGCCTACGTATGTTGCCATGTGCCGGTGTGGGAGGAGAGGTGTGCAATAGGTTTGCAAATCAGCAGAGCACTGCAATTTGGAGGTCATAAAGGACCACGCTTTGTGCTGTACGCCACCTGCCTGCTTGGATCAGCTCTCCAATTGCTATTTTTGGCACAATTTAGTTAGTGGAGGCACACCCAGACAGACATCTCTAAAATCATGCTTCATGGAGTTTGCGTGCCTAATAACAACCGCGCATGTCTACAATCAAGCCAGATGACAACACCGAACCTCATGCTAATCACACACCTGTCTATAATCAAGCCAGATGACAACACCGCCCCTCATGCCAATCTGCGAACAGCTGTTCACAGTTGTGAGCGCTGTATCTCACAACGATCCCTCACACCCCTTTATTTCTCTCCTTTCTTTCTCCCCTTAAATCTTACTTAAGTCAAAGTACAAAAAGTTCTATTATGTTGTGTTTTATCCATTAAGACCGGGAACGCATCAGTGTCATTTTAGATTTCTTCGGGCTATTCAAAAATAGCAGATCTACAAGCTCATAACGCAGCACCGAGTGCCGAGTGCCACGCAAATCTTTGATTATATATATTCAAATATATTTAATATATAATAAATATATTTATTTTAAAGCAAACATTTTTAACTCAAATCTTTACTTCTGGGGATTCTAGCAGATGTCTGCCAAGGACCACGCAGTTTTGTCCACCCACGTTGTTTATCTGGAGATTATGAATTGGGTTGATATGAACTGGGATCAACTGAGAAATGCTTCTCAGAGGACCAGAGTCATACATATTAAATGCATTTCCTCCAGAGAATGCATCATCTTCTTTTGGCTGCCTGTGTGAAGTGCCGTAGGTTTGTTGTTGATGACTGTGCACCCCCACAAAGACATTTGTTTGCTCTTGGGAGAAATTCAGTTTCCGAGTCTTTGCTTCCACAACAGTGTGGAAATTACCAGCTCTCAAAGGTAATGAAAAGTGATCATTTGATTGGTCATGAT
The DNA here is from genome assembly GCF_963280865.1 of Gymnoscopelus braueri. Lineage (NCBI taxonomy): Eukaryota > Metazoa > Chordata > Actinopteri > Myctophiformes > Myctophidae > Gymnoscopelus > Gymnoscopelus braueri. The sequence goes on along the minus strand of NC_137612.1, from coordinate 33,125,594 downwards.
TGAATCCACCTGCAACACACCCACTGACAATATATCGTCATTGTCGGGTGGAAACCGACAATAACGTCCAAAACTGTTACTTTTCAGAAAATGGAAAAAAATAACCTTTTTCCAATCCAATGGATCCAATACTTTTCAATGGTTCAGTATACCCACAGATCTAACCACTGTAACTTTCACTATAAACAAATCTACGATCTAAAGCTCACAACACGTCGTGAGCTTCTAGATCAGCTATATTTTTGCTACTTTTGTGTGACACTGTAGTATGGCGAAGTAGGGCGTTAAATTATGACAAAAACATAAAAAGTTGAAATGTGGGGATACAAGGTTTTCTGCCAAACAGCAGCTCAGTGTAATCCATCCTACCTCGCCACTTTACCACGTTTCTTGCCCTTTTCCAGTCCAAAAAAATACCAAATCCATCTGTCGTGGCGACAGATGATTGCAATCACACCTGCAATCACACCTGACCACCTGCCACACTGTTGACTGCACTTCACACCGGTTCGCCTGTTTCCCCCAAAATAGGGCCACAAGTGTTGAAATTTCATCAGCACCAAAGTAACTGTGTTGCCATGATACCTCTCAAGTGACGGATTTTAGAAGTGTCATTTATGCATTTATATTCTGCTTCGACCCTTTCTTTGTACTGGTGCAGCCGTTGAGAATGAAAGGAATACTTTCATACAAAATGTGTCTCTAGACTGGCAAAATCTTTGACTAGTTTAACAGATACAAAAATGCTAAATGTGATTGCCATTGGTGCATGCAGTAAAAAGTGAGTCTTCTCCTATAGTTACTTCTGTCTTGCTGAGTCACAGACTTATCTTTAGCAGCTAAAGGATTCTTACTTCTCAAAGCATAATGCACTGCACATTCACATCCCACTGGTACAAGTCTCGTAATAGTTGGTTTATATAGTAGGTTCCCTCCAACATTGTCCTTTACACATATCTTTATGTCACATGTGGAATGTTTAAAGCTGTAAGTATACATTTTTAAACAACGTATGACTTGTTATATAAACCTACTCGAGAACAATGCAAATAGCTGATGTATAAAATAGGGGTTAAAGTGATTTTTATATTAACCAACTTTGCTGGGGACCCCCTGGAACCCCCTCAAGGACCCCTGGGGGTCCCCGGACCCCACTTTGAGAACCACCTGATCTACTAATGGACTCAATGGACTTGAACGACCTCTGCTGTCATTACTTCAATTGTCCAATAAATTAACTGAATATCAGTTGATCGAATAGGGACTAAAATACATACAAAACAGTGCTGTACTCCAAAAGTTTAAGATGCAAAGACAGGTCTCTTAATGTATGCATCTTGCTTGTTTGCTCACAAGCTTGCATAATGCCTCATAAGCATGCAAACCGCAATTACTTCACTGGGGCTGTTGTGCACTTTATACAAATGCATTATTATCCAACGGCCGTGCAGGCTCTTCTAACTAATGTTCCGCTCTAATTAAGTGCTTGTATGCAGCTGGGAGTGTTGTACGGTGAGAGAGACGATGGCTGTGATGTAGTCTCAGGCGTAGGAATATTTCCGCACCGTAATGCAATGTTCTCAAAATACAGCTTGACCTTGACGGCGGTATTTCATCAAGATGCCTCGAAAGTATTGCTTGTATTTCAACAGGACATATTGCTATGCAAAGAGGTTCACACAAAATATGTTTTCCTGTTGCCAAGCAACGCTTAACTGTCTAGCTGGGAGACGGGATAGTACTGTACATAAGTTTGCGTTTTGCCTATATTGTCCAAGTATGAAGACGGTTTAAATGTTCAGACCTCATTTCAGGTTTTACGGTTTTAAGTTAAGTTAAATCAAATTAACTACAAATTTGACTGTGTACTATTGCAGTGAATATTTAGCTATGCCTCTGATAAAAGATTGGTTGACCCTATAAGCAACGGCAAAATTACAATGTAATTCCTAATCCTAATCCATATATCAGTAATACAGGGAAAATAATGTCACAATGACTCACAGACTTGTATGTGCCGGCCAGTGAGTCTTCTTTCAGTGGCTCCAACTTCGGACTCTGAAATGAAGAGGTGATAACATGAGAATAGTAGAAGTGTAAAAATGGACCGTAACGGTCCATTAGACTCTCAGAATTAAATGAACGCTCAGGGCTTCACTGTGTATGAGAGATTTTGTCCTCTGCTTTTAAACAGTGTAGCCCAATGTAGACTATCTTTTAAGCGATCTAGAGCTGCAACTATAGATTATTTTCACACACAGTGAGTTTAAAGATCGTCTATTTTAGCTTTTTTACCACTTTTTTGTTGTTGAAATATTTCAACTATAAAAATGCCCAAAATAGGGATGCCAGTGCACGGTTGAATGCTCTTTTTGGTCTAATATTTCACGAGGCTGTGCTGGATGCAGCTGTGTTTTGAACTAATGTGTCATGGGCTGTACATCCATTCCATTATTTATCCTTTTTTTCCCTACTTTCCATATTTCATCTCACAGCAGTGAATGCAAAGATGGCACACTCTATTCTTTATTTCAATATTTATTGAGCAGTGACATAAGTTAGTCGAGATTCCAATGGTATTTTTGATGAGGAAGGCAACCCATACATGTTTTACTGAACTCTATAAGGAAACTGCATCAAGTTGAAGGCTAACAAGGGCCCACCCTTCTCGGGAAGTGTCCAAAAATAACATTTCGTACGCCAGTACGATGATTTCATTTCTGATGCATGCTCATACTTTGATATACATCCACACAACCATACTGTATGTGGCATGACTGAAGGACTGAATCATGAGTATGTGAAAAGTCAGAGCACAAGCTAGATATAAAGGTTATTGTGCTGTGTGAGAGAGATCTGTCAGTAGATATTGCACCTCACTATACCGTACAGTAGGTTATGATTTGCTTTGATATTGTCGCCCCCCCCCCCCCCCCAGCACCCACCACTCTCCCTTGGGATGACAGGGGAGACATGGGAGAATGAAATAAAAACAGGTGCAAGAGAGAATGAAAAAGGAGTGAAGCACTGGTATGCATGGAGAGAAATTGCCATATATATATAGGGTGTTAGATAGGGTGCGAATATAGAAGAGAGAGAAACTATGGAATGAGACACGCAGAATTGGGAAGCCAGAGAGCGTGACAGAATAGTTCAGGGAAAGCGGAGAGAGGTGAATGAGAAGCGCTGCGTAAGCCTCCGCCTTGCAGAATGTACCGTGGCGTTACTTTCCATTCTGTGATTGTGCTCCTTTTCTGTCTTTTGCTCACATGGCATGTTTTCCACCTGCACAAGAAGCATTCTGCCCTCCACAGTGCCATCTTTGCATTGCACCTTTTTAATGCACCTGGTTACATTTATTCATGCACCGTGTATGTATACTGGAATTTGTATATTGATTTGACTCAACTCAACTCCCTTCCTGTTGTTTTTGATCTGCGTTCCTTTCTTCTCTATTCTCTCTTTGCCTATTCCAATGTTGACTTGAGAGCTTGCACAAACTTTTATTCATGTACTCCTTTACACACGTAATCATGGGAAGTAAAATTGATTCTGATTCTGAACATCCATTATAACGCTGACTGTCTCAGTGTCAGTTTAAGCTGAATGGAAAATGTACGTTTTTAGATCAGCTTTGGGTTGTATCCACTCTTGATTAACCGAGACCACGTGCCTCACAAAAAGAACCATGTGCAACATAACCAGTGGTGGAAAGTAACTAAGTACATTTACTTAAGTACTGTACTTAAAGGGATACTTCACTTTCACATAAAATAAACATTTAAAAAATATATTAAAAATAAATGAAAAAAGTAATGGAAAATTCATGGCCCCCTCACGCATTAGAGTGTCCTACTAATGTGTGAGGGGGCCTTTATTTTGCCATAACTTCTTTCATTTTTTTTAAATATATTTTTTTAATGTTTATTTTATGTGAAAGTGAAGTATCCCTTTAAGTAACATTTTGAGGTTTTTGTACCTTACTTGAGTATGTCCAATTTCCAATACGTTTACCTCTACTCCATTACAGAGGCAAATATTGTACTTTTACTCCACTACAATTATTTGAAAACTTTAGTTACTAGTTACTTTTCAGATATAAATGATGATATTATGAAACATACATTAACCACTTTAGCCCTATTTTATACATAGGCTATTTGAAAAAAGCCAATCTACAAGCTCGACACGTTGTGAGCTTGTAGATCTGCTATTTTCAAACATTTTTGTACTTTTACTTTTGGTACTTTAAGTACATTTTGATGCCAATACTTTTGTACTTTTACTCAAGTAGATTTTGAATTCTGGACTTTTACTTGTAACAGAATATTTCTATATTGCAGTATTGGTACTTTTACTTAAGTAAAGAAGTTGAGTACTTTTTCCACCACTGAACATAGCACATTTCTGAATGTTAAGTATACCTGACACTCCAGCTTGTCCAGAAGCTGCTGCAGCCTGTTGACCTGAGAGCACCAGGTCTCACCGTTCTCCACGCTCACACCTGGATATGCACACAGTGGAAGAGAGCAGTCTTTTTTTTTTTTACAATGTTCAGTGTTCAGTGTTCAGAATGTAGGATTCTCTCTCTCTCTCTCTCTCTCTCTCTCTCTCTCTCTCTCTCTCTCTCTCTCTCTCATATTAGTCAGAGAGTGAGCAGAAGAGGCTCAACATAAGTAATTGGCTTTACAAAAAGGCATGTGCATGAGTGCATTAGTTGAATAATGCTGCCAAGAGTATATTTTCTGCCAATATTGATTATGTGGAACAACCCTAATGACAGCCACGGGAAGCAACCATGCATGGACCATTGCAAACCATTCCCTGATGAAAAACGAATTACATTACACAGTAAACTAGAAAAAGTGCTCCTCGGAGCACAGGTCTCCGCCAGGTCAGGTAGGTTATTGTGGGCCAGCAATGTTCAGAATTTGTCAGTCAGGATGGAATATAAAAAATCGTACGGAACCATCTTGATCACTTGACTATAGAGATAATGTGTACTGATTTGCATGATGTTTGGACAACATTTGTAGGAGTAATATAAAAAAGAAAAATCGGCCTCCTGGTGGCGCTATAATAGGGCAATGTTAAAAGGGTGGCGTTTGTTCTTCAACGTAGTGTGAATGTACGTGCAAAGTTCCACCGCAATCGGACGCTGCGTTCATGATTTGCAGCATTTTGTTCAAAACGGGCCACTCCTGCAAACTTTAGATGTCAATGTTAGCCAATCAGGATGGAATATGAAAAATCAAACAGATCCATCTTGATCACATGACTATAGAGATCATGTGTACCGATTTGCGTGACATTTGGATAAAATCTGAAGGCTTAATCTCAAAATATGTATTTTACATAAGTCGGCCTCCTGGTGGCGCTATAAAAGGCTAATGTGAAAAATGCAGGGCAGATGTTTTTCCTTGGCCTCTAGGGAGTATGCGTGCAAAGTTTCACGCAGATCGGTGCAGTTACAGTTAACAACGCAATTTGGTCTTTTATAGCGCCACCATGAGGCTGATTTAAAAATGTTCAAGTGGCATTTCTTCCTCGGCCTAGTGGGAATGTGCGTGTGAAATTTCACGGAAATCGCAAGCTGCGTTCATGATTTGAGGCATTTAGTTCAAAATGGACCAATCCTCCAAACTTTGGAAGCCAACCTTAGCCAATCAGGATGGAATATGGAACATCAGGCAGATCCGTGTTGATCACATGACTATAGAGATACTTGCGGTAATGATTTGCGTGAAAACATTTTGGCCAGAGGTTCTGAATTGGCATCCAGGGAGTATGTGTGCATAGTTTCGCAGCGGCCGGGCCAACGGTGCCGGAGATTAGCCGCTCGCAGACAGATGGACAGACGGACGGACGGACACACGGACGGACACACGGACGGACGGACGGATGGACGGACGGACAGGGGGTAAAACATACTCTCTCGCCATGCCTTTCGGCCTGGCGGAGACAATTACTGCTTAATAAAATGTAATGATCAATCAATCGATTGTCGTTCCGTTATTTTCCCTTTATTTGAAAATGGTTGAAAATGGCTCGGTAACTTTCGCTTGACATGTCCAAAATACGGATGGCATGTTGAAAGTGAGCGAAACACTGAGCGAATGTTTATGTACCGCAGTGTTGACTTCATCGACTAAAACTATGACGTCGACTACCTTTTTCCACTGACGAAAACGAAATAAAAACTAAATAAAATCTAAGCCACGATGACTAAAACTAAGAAAAATTATATTGACAATTTTGTCAACTAATAAAAACTAGACTAAAATGTTAGTGAGGGAGGAGTGGAGAAGAGATCCAGTAGAACTAAAAGACAAGTCATTTTATGTTTGGTTGCGCTCGGGTGTTGCATTCTGAAAATAGCAGATCTACAAGCTCACAACGCGTCGCAGTGCGACGCGTTGTGAGCTTGTAGATTGGCTATTTTCAGCATGCAACCAATTGTAAAAGCAGCCATTACGACGCCATGAAGGCCCGCCAAAATACATTTTAGTCGACTAAATCAACTGTAGATTTAGTCGACTATAATCTTATGATATCTAGTCGACTAAAACGAGAAAAAAACTAAAATCTTCGGATGACTAAAATGTGACAAAAACTAAATGGGATTTTATTCAAAAGACTATGACTAAAACTAAATCTAATATTTACTGTCAAAATCAACACGGATGTACAGCACAGCCACTACAGTATGGAGTTCCACACATGAACAATAACAGTCAGGCATGGCTTATCCAACTATGCTGAAGCACAGGGTACCAACCTTGGGGGGGGCACCAAACGGCGTGGGGAAAAAAAATTGAGCCGCTGCTTCAAATATTGAAGCAGCGGCTGCTAAAGGAGCGCTAAAACATTGAAACGCGCCGGTGAAGCGCCATTGTTTTCCGCGCTGCAGATCCCCCCACCCCCGCTGACAAAACGGTCCCGGGGGGCACGAAACCGGGTCCAAGCACCGGGCACCACGAAGGCTTAAGCCGGCCCTGATAACAGTAGAAAATCATTCATATTCATCAGCGTCTATAGGAGCCACATCCGTCCTCCTATAGTCACATTCTGTGGGATGTGTGTGTTACCTGTAGTCAGATCTGATGGCGACAGACACAGGCTGTTCTGTGCCCTGCGTCCACAGCTAGGCTTGTCGTTCCTTTGTAGCGCTGTCAGCTCGGGTGCCTCCACCTCGCCCCTGCTATGCCGCAGAGTGGCAGCGATGGCACAGTTTGAGGCCCCGGAGAGATGAGTTAGTGTCAAGGGAAAAAAGGAGAGGAGGTTAACTGTCAGAGTGAATGTTAAAAACAATTGGAGGAATAGCACAGGCAGTATTAAGTTGGTGGAATTGAATAGAGCTAGGAAGCCAGGGTATGGAGAGAGACAGACAGAAAGAGATAGGGAAAGAGATGGCTAGAGAGGGAGGGCCCTGTTTTGAAACAGAGTGAACAGCGTGGTGGAAAAAGTACTCACATTTCTTACTTAAGTAAAAGTATCGATACTGCAATGTAGAAGCACTCTGTTAACTTACAAGTAAGAGTCAGGTAATCAAAATTTACTTGAGTAAAAGTACAAAAGTATTGGCATAACAATGTACTTAAAGTACTAAAAGTAGAAAGTACTCATTATGCAGAATGTCCAATCACAAGTTTTCAAATGTATACAAATCTTTTGAAAATAGCCGATCTACAAGCTCACAATGCGTCGCATCGCGACACATTGTGAGCTTGTAGATCGGCTATTTTTAAACTTCCGAAATGTATATTGGGCCGAAGTGGTTACTGTATGTTTTGTAGAAGTAGAAGTAAAAGTACTGAAAACTGGAAATACTCCAGTAAAGTAAAAGTTCCTCAAAATTGTACTTAAGTACAGTACTTGAGTAAATGTACTTAGTTACTTTCCACCACTGGGCAGGTGAACATGGTGGACGGACTGCAGTGGATCTGTGCTCAGTGCAACGGCATAGTGGCCGTTTCCACAGTGTCATGGAGGAAGGAAAATCGTAGCTGTTGGGGCGTAAAACAACCTTTACTTTTCAGGAAATGGCAAAAAGTTATTCCAATGTAGTCATTATTTAATCACAGGCTGTTTAGTTTTCATTGGTTCAATATTTATAAACCTTTTACTTTACTTTTATTTTCTGAATTCTGCAAAAATAGCAGATCTACAAGCGCTGCAGTTTTCGCTACTCTTTTGCATCGCTCTTGAACGACTAAGTACTGAACTGAAGGCGATAAAAGGTTTCTGCCCGACAGCAGCAAAATGTAATTTCTCCCAAGAGCAAAGTTATGATGTCCTTGTGCAGGAGGCAGTAGAGTCGCCAACAGTGAATCCACGGTACCTCAGACAGATGGCCACGACTAAATCATAAGCCCAAAGTCACCAGATAAACTATGTGGACGGACATCTTAATAAAGTAAAAACGTAGTAAAACAGATGTCGGCCTCGGAGGTCCAGGCAGCAGTAACTCTTTATATCTGTGCATACCTGATCCGTGTTATGATGAGACAATAGTCAGTGAAATGGAATAGCTGTCAGTGTAAAACACACCCAGACGTCTATGGGTGTGTGCCACCTAGCGGTGCAACAGTTAAATCGAACTAATCGATTTAAGTGATTATAAAAAATAATCAATTTAAATGAATTAATCGATTTACAAAAAATAGGGAAAATAGCAGATCTACAAGCTCACAACACGTTGCGATGCGTTGTGAGCTTGTAGATCGGCTATTTTCCCTATTTTTGCAGGACACCGTTATTCTAATAGCGCTTAAGTGGTTAATTCAGACTAATCGATTTAGCTATAAAAATGAATTGAACATTTTCATGTCAATTCGATAGCTGCAGCCCTAGTGCCTCCACCAACTAAAGTGATGAAAATAGCAATGGACAAGCACAGTACACGCCTCGCTGTATGCCAGTAGACCTGGTCCAAGCAGGCGGGCAGCGGACGGTGCAAAGAATGGAAATTGCAGTTCTCCGCTCTTTTGCAAATGACCAATCTGGGAACCCATTCAGTAAAAGAAAAAAAGGAAATGTTTTTTCCCCCTCCTTTGTTTTTGCCTCTGGGGCCAGCACCTCATTTTTTTGTGTAGAAACAGGAGCTCGGTTTGGCTCCTCCCCTTTCTTAGCCCACTTCCTCCCGGGCATGCTTCTGTGTTTATTCCCACTAACAACAACACTACATGTTTAGGGCGGCGGTGCTAATCTGTTTTGAGAGATTACCAAACGACACACACACAGCCCACTGCACCTCTCCTCCCACACCGGTGCACGGTGAGTCCACAAAATACCAAGCACACGAAGCAGGGGGAAAAACACACACACCACTGCAATTTGGGAAATTGACAATTTGGCCGTCCACAGCATGCCTTACTCACGGCAATGTGCCTTCCCAAAAATAGGACCCAAAGAGAGGGAAATGGCAGGGTGGAGGAAAATTGGCAGAAGAGTGAGAGAGAGCAGATGGAGGGACAAACCGCACAGTGCTGCATCGTGGCGTCTCCAGCAGCACAGTTTATATTTTTCTTATCATTTCTTGTTTGTACATCATAGCGTAGTTAATTAATGACTTAATGGGACTGTGCTGAACTCTGAGAATAATAATAACTTTGTCCCCCCCACTCCTTTGGGGTATTTGTTTATCACTGCACATTTTCACTCACGTTGACCCATTAAAACCGGGAAAGCGTTTGTGTCGTTTTAGATTTTAGCGTTGGCTATTCAAAAATAGCAGATATACAAGCTCACAGCACGTGACTTTGTGCTTCGCTGCGAGCTTGTACATCTGCCATTTATGAAAATATTTGAAAAATATGAATATGAATCATTTTGATCTCATCTTCTCTTCGGGGGGTCCCTGGCACAGAGCATTTTCAGTTGGGGGTCCGCGGCCAATATATATAAATATATATCAATTTGGCGGTCATTGGCACGAAAAAGTTTGAGAACTACAAATTTAGAAGGCATTTGTAGAATCATATATATCGTTAAATGTATCCTCTGCATTTACCCATTCTAACTATTACAACATCCAGGAAGTGGTTAGGAGTTAAGTCTCTTGCTCAGGTACACCTCGACACATACATGTAGACTGGGCAGACCGGGGGGTGAACCAGCGACCCTGATTCCCAGCCCCATGATATTTGCCCAGACGGATTTACTACCACGTGCATAGACAGCTGCAGAGAAACTACAGGCACAGAGCAAGGAGGGGGCGTGTGTGTCATGATAAATGACAGGTGATGCAAAACAAACAAGAGTGGCGAGGAAGAAGATCTGTACCGCTGATATTGTGTCCCTGACTCCCTGTGCCCCTTCTATCTTCCCTGCGAGTTCCCACTTCTCACAGATAAATATTTATATCTATCAAATAAATAAAAAAAACAAGTAAATAGTGATAAGACAGTATCTTTCATATACTGTAGATCAGACCACATCACACTGACATCATGTGGCATGCATGTATGCAGGCAGGTTGCAAAAGAACCTGACTGCTCATAAGACGCAAAGGAAAAGACGTCATGGCACCCACATGTGAAAATGCATTCCATCGAACCTTTGGCTGCCGTTTCCCTCCCAGTGTGGAGGAGGAAGGCTTAGAACGTTTACTGTGGCATCTCCTTCTTAAAAAAATATATACTCCTTTGGTTTTAGATAAATAGACCTTATATTGGTCCTGTGGGAGGGATTCAGTCGCCAGAAGCAACACAGCAGTTAAGGTACAGATACAGAGTAAGAGAAGTAGGCCTACTGTAAGTTAAAGCGTGTCTCAGACAACAAAACTGTCCTTCTTAGGCCTGTCTACAGACAGGTTCTGAATAAGGAGAAGCCTGTGGAAAAGCAGCTCCAGACAGATGGGATGAGGACAGTTTTGAGACCCTGAAGGTGTAATTTGACTGTACATCTTGGAATGACTCTGAGGATTGTTCTGCCCATTTAAATGACATGACAGAAGTCTAAGGCTATATGGATGTCTGTGTGGGTGTGGTTATTGCAACAAGGGTCAGCAGAGTTTGTCCAAACAACAAGCCTTGGGTGACTACAGGGTTAAAGTATAGGTAATAAACTAGAAAAAGTCTGCATGAAAGAAAGGAAATACAGGAGATGGACTGCATTTTTCACTGCTTCAAGACAGGGGTCGGCGATAAACATCACTGTTTGGCAAGAGACTGTCATTGCCGGAATGGAAAACAAACACACGCTCACTCATCATCAAGGAAGAGGCAGTGAAGCGCATCTTTGAGAGCAGAGCACTAACTAACACATGAATACCGATTACATCGATATCAGGGTGTTGAAACACTGATCGGCCCAACTGAGTAGGATTTTTTAATCCCTCTTCCAATGCTCACTGGATACCCAGGTGGTCTCATCACTGTGGAAAACAATCAATCATGGTCCCCCATTCTCTCAGTCCCTCATCCATCTTCTCCTAATGACTATAGGCCAATTTCAATCCCCTCGTTGGTACTATAGCTAAATCACTTCAGAGGATTACCAAAACCCACTTTATGCACTCATGTAAGCAGATATCCTGGACCCACTACAATTTGCTTATCGCTCTGCAAGAGGGACAGACAATGCCATAGCAACACTTTTAATCATTCTGTATTATGCATCTGGAGCGTTGTAAAACACAACAAGCACAAGATTGCATATTCTTCTTGTGCTAATTACATGGATTTTGGATTTCCTTGTGGGCAGATCTCAAAGGGTAAGAGTAGGCAACAACGAGAGAGAGAGAGAGAGAGAGAGAGAGAGAGAGAGAGAGAGAGAGAGAGAGAGAGAGAGAGAGAGAGAGAGAGAGACTGTGTGCAGCCTTTGCAGCCAGCCTACTAATGAAAAGAGCTATAAATTAAGTTAACGGATATTTCTTTTTCCTATCTCTTACTCTCTTTAAGCACCACCCCCCCCCCCCTCCACACACACGCACACGCACGCACACGCGCACACACACACACACACACACATACACACACACACACACACCTCCTTTTCACTGTCTCTGCGGGAGAGCACACTATAATGAGTTGTTTGTAGCTTAAAAGCTCTCTCTCTCTGTCCTCACCGGGTTACCTGTGAGTTTTATCTCACTGCTTGTTTTTAAAGCCCTAAATGCTTTACCTCTCTTGGTACACCATAGGGCAGTGTGCTGTCACCTGTGCAATATATTGTAGATCGGCTATTTTCACTATTAGTGCTTAAGTGATTCATTCATAATCCATTTCTGGTAAGTTTAGATCCCAGGGAGACGACAAATTAATCTTTTGGGTCTCCGCTACAGTAGATAACCCCGAATTAAAAACTAATGAGCAGAAAACAGATTTATTCTCATGGCAGCGACTCAATTAATTAATGTGGTAGCCATGGGGAGTCTGGGGAATTACATGGACAGTCACTAGGGGGATGTGAACTACATTGATTCAGAGATGATGTGCAGTGCACTCACTATGTATTTGTATTATCACAAGTTATTGACATGCACTTTAAATGTCACCCTGGTCTGTGATAGGTGTAGACCTTTACTGATCCTAC
>NC_137612.1:33100557-33110557 GCF_963280865.1 Gymnoscopelus braueri | reverse complement strand
CTATAACTGCGGATAGCAGTGCTACAGATGTAGCACTGCTCTTCTCTGTCACCGCTGTCATGGCATGGCACACAGTGGTGTAAAGTAACTACGTACATTTACTTAAGTACTGTACTTAGTGTACTGTATCGGGATCCCTAGCAAGAGCCTTCAAAGGCTACAGTATATCCAGACACTTCACACCCATCCTCCGTTCACTCCACTGGCTTCCCGTCTCTTTCCGGACCGAATCCAAGGTATCCCTGTTGCCTCATCAGTGTATCCACGGCAACGCTCCTTCCTACCTCAAGGAATTAGTCTCCCCACAACCCTCGACCCGCAACCTCCGCTCTTCAAAGACTATAACCTCCTCAAAACCCCCAAGACCAACCTACGTACCATGGGCGACCAGGCTTTCTGCCCGGCCGCCCCCGAACTGTGGAATTCCCTCCTTACCCACCTGAGAGCACCACAGTCGGTTGACTCTTTTAAGAGAGTCTCTCTGTGGGTTATAAGAACATTTAACAAATGAAAAGTATTAACAAGAACTTGTGACTTGATCATAACGCCATTGGATCTATTGGAACACAAGGTTCTTTCCATTTCCTGAAAAGTAACAGTTTTGGACATACAAGGTCTCCGCCCAACAGCGACAATATATTAGGTCAGTGGTTCTCAATGTGGGGTCCAGGGACCCTCAGGGTTCCTTGAGGGGTTTCCAAATGGACCCTAAAGTTCTGTAACTGAGGGTATAGAAATGGAACCAAATGAACCCGTAAGATCTGCAAATGGACCCTTACAGAAACCAAATGGATCCTTACGGGTCCATTTGCTGCTGTCCCTCCAGAGGTCTCTCACGGCTCCCTTTACGGATCCATTTGGTCCATTTGTTTCTATTTGTACACTCTCAGAGTTGGATTATGTATTGATGTGGCTACATTATAGACTAGAGTATTTGAACAGCACTGACTTTGCAGGACTGCTCTGCTCCTCCACCGCCTCCGTGGCACACTGCAGAGACCTCTGGAGGGACAGCAGCTGGCTGGACGTCTCTCGCAGCATGAAGCGAGTGACGAACTGGCCCAGCACACTGGAACCCTGGTACTCCTGAGAGACAGGGAGAGAGAGAGAGAGAGGGAGATGGAGAGAGAGAGAGAGAGAGAGACAGGGAGAGAGAGAGAGACAGGGAGAGTTCACTGCCAGTCCGTTAGGTAAATAATTGATGAACAGAGACAGCTACCTAAATATGTGTAGAGAGACAAATTTGCAGAGTCACACTGGCATGCACGCAGAGTCGCACACATGTACGAACAGACGCACAAAGGCACTCAAGCACAAATGAGTGCATGCATACACGCATACACGCACGCAGGAACGCACACATGCACACACACACGCACACACAAACTTCCCTCAGACAATCGAAACCCTTTAGAAATAAGTGCCAGCGGAAATGATTTGGCATAATGAGACACTCTCTTCATGTTCGTTCCTGTGCTGCAGGTCAAAATTCCGAGGTAGGAGGATTTTTTCAATAGCTCTTAATAACTACTAGAGGACCCGTCATCACCAATATGATGAAGCACTCCGAGAGGAGCTCTATTTTGTCAACATGTTAAAGCAATGAACAATGGAGCAGCTCTTTGTCACACTTTTTAGGGTGACAACCAGCCTATATGTGCTGACAGCCGTCGTGGGACTAACAGTCCAGAACATTCTGTGACAGTCTGCACGCAGCTGCTGCTAATAAGAAATTGCACAACCCTCTGTGGATTTCCCCCGTTCTGAAAGCACACTGAGAGCCGGAGCAGAGGAACAAGGTGCTCTAATTAACACAGGAAGCGTAATTATCTGGCAGACGTCTCCTCCTTCTAGCTTCAAGCTATCGATTCTCACAATATTCTGCTCCGCTGCTGCTTCAATTGTGGGATGGCTTGTATTTAATTCCTCATTTAAAAACAATGTTAGGGAAAGTGGAAATGGTTCTGCAGTGAAAGTGGTAGATTTAAGCAAATAACTAAAGTGATTGAATACTCATTCGTGTTATTGTTACATAAATGAATATTCTTGGCAAAGAAGTGTGCTGAACTACTACAGTATGCTCTACTTAATTAAGCTAATTCATGATTTTCAACTGAAAAACCTGCAGCAACTTCCCTGTGTGAGTATGCACGTGTGTGTGTGTGTGTGTGTGTGTGTGTGTGTGTGTGTGTGTGTGTGTGTGTGTGTGTGTGTGTGTGTGTGTGTGTGTGTGTGTGGGGGTGTGGGTGTGTGTGTGTGTGTGTGTGTGTGTGTGTGTGTGTGTGTGTGTGTGTGTGTGTGTGTGTGTGTGTGTGTGTGTGTGTGTGTGTGTACAGTATGTGTGTGTGTGTGTGTGTGTGTGTGTGTGTGTGTGTGTGTGTGTGTGTGTGCGTGTGTGTGTGTGTGTGTGTGTCATTCGTGTTATTGTTACATAAATGAATATTCTTGGCAAAGAAGTGTGCTGAACTACTACAGTATGCTCTACTTAATTAAGCTAATTCATGATTTTCAACTGAAAAACCAGCAGCAACTTCCCTGTGTGAGTATGCACGTGTGTGTGTGTGTGTGTGTGTGTGTGTGTGTGTGTGTGTGTGTGTGTGTGTGTGTGTGTGTGTGTGTGTGTGTGTGTGTGTGTGTGTGTGTGTGTGTGTGTGTGTGTGTGTGTGTGTGTGTGTGTGTGTGTGTGGGGGGTGTGTGTGTGTGTGTGGGGGTGTGTGTGTGTGTGTGTGTGTGTGTGTGTGTGTGTGTGTGTGTGTGTGTGTGTGTGTGTGTGTGTGTGTGTGTGGGGGTGTGTGTGTGTGTGTGTGTGTGTGTGTGTGTGTGTGTGTGTGTGTGTGTGTGTGTGTGTGTGTGTGTGTGTGTGTGTGTGTGTGTGTGTGTGTGTGTGTACACAGTATGTGTGTGTGTGTGTGTGTGTGTGTGTGTGTGTGTGTGTGTGTGTGTGTGTGTGTGTGTGTGTGTGTGTGTGTGTGTGTGTGTGTGTGTGTGTGTGTGTGTGTGTGTGTGTGTGTGTGTGTGTGTGTGTGTGCGTGCGTGTGTTTGCAAACTTGTCTGGCAAGGATGGATCGAGTTATTAAGGATTTCTAAAAAGCCTAAATCTGCTGACTACATGACCTTGGACTAGAGTTGAAGTCATTATTCTTCTTACAGGAAAAGCTTACCTCTTTAGTTTTATCCATTGCCTTTAAAATGGAAATATTGAGGCTCTCTAGAGCTGAAAGTACATTCACATACTCCCCCAGGTGCTGAGAGAAATAATCTAGTAGGAGACAGAGCAGACTCAGTCAATAAAACATTTATCACAATGCTGTCAGTACAATCACATATTTTCCATTCTCACAAAGCCAATCCTTTGTACTTGGCATACTTTTACAGATTCCCATCAAAATAAATATGATCATAAGAGCTATTTGATCTTATAAAAGGTTAAGAAAACAATCAGGCTGCTAAGAAGACCTCAGAAAAATAGTGAACTTCAACTAATCTCACAGGAATCATGCCAAGATAAGCAAGCATTCCAATATCTTACAACCATATCAGAAAAGGACAGAATTGTTAAAACATCCTTGGTTAAATACCATGATATTGGGAAACACTTTGTGATGACATATAGATGGGGAAAAGGCAGCTGTGCTTTTTTAATTGAATCCCCCCTACATCTTAGAATCCATTATGTTATCCACATCGATTTTGCACCATTTGCCAGTCCCCATATCTGCTTCAAGAACTTTCTTACATATCACTGCATTAAGGCTCAGCATTGACCTATAGAGTGTATCAAATCCATGAGAAAGCTTGGACTCTGTGATGGGATGGGAGGCAGTCAACTTTCCCTGAAGATGGACTGCAGTGCAGAATTGAGATGCCATTGCCATTCAATAAATTATGCATCATTTTTATTCTGGGTAGCTCCAGTGTTTACAGGTCTTCGCCCTATTTCCCTTTATTCAGGCCAAGTGGCGCTCGAGAGATGAATGAGAGATGATCGTAGAAAATAGGGCATCAGATCTGTGCTCAAATGTGTACATTAAAACGATAAAAGGTGATGATGGATGCAGTTGAATGATGGCGTTATTGGTGGTAAAGGTTGCAGCTTTCTTGTGGTGATGGAGATGATAATTTTGATGGCAATCCATTTCGTCTCATGTAATTTAAAAAAGAACAAATGTAGCCAAGGTTTTGCTGATGAAAAAAAGAAAGAAAGAAAAACGGAAAATATGCAACAACCATATTAATGTGATGTAAGGAACGAGACATTCAAACAGACAAAGCATTACCCCACTCACCTGAAAGCTTGTCAGTGTCTAGGTTGCTACAAGGCAGGGCATATGAGGAGACAGAAGGGAAAGTGATATTGAAAGTTAATTGAGTCAAGCGAAATTCAAAGATGCGCTGCCATGTTCATTTGTGCTAGAAACGTTCTGTGGCTCAGAGCTGTGTGGCTAGAATTTTAATATCAGGCCCAGGTGCATCAAACCTAATGGAAACATGAGTAAATATTTCTGAGTTAAGCTAATGAATACAATCAAGGTTGTGTAAGCTGGCACAATTATAAGCTGGCCCAAAGTCCATTCTTTTTTGCATTATTGCTTTGGTAACATGCTGTTACGCGTTCAAGCTGTGAAGAACACATCATGCATGTCAACGACCCGACCTTTTCAAATCATGCTGTTGTTTTCTCCCCCCCCCCCCAATGTAGTTGTTATGCCAAATAATTCCTCCACACATTTATGTGTTGTCACCACAGACCTTAAAAAAATATGGACAGCGTAAGTAACGCCATTGGTTTCTACAGACCTTAAATGAAGCCTATTTTGCAGCGAAATGCAAACGGAAATGAATGCTATTGGCTGAAACCGCAGCGAGGGTGGGTCTTCACTCGGTAGAACCAGTAGCCTAGAAACCCTAGAAACATACCCTACTTTATCATTAATTTGAAAATAAATGGGACTATAATTTACCAAAACGCATATCATGGCCATTGAAAGAAGACTTTAAACTAGCGACTGGAAGCATATAGTATTTATGACAATGTTTAATAAGGTAATAAAATCAAGTGTAAAGTTTGGCCAAAAACCCATCCGCTTGAATAGAGCCTAATTGCTTCTGCAACCAGCAGGGATGAAACAACATTGAAACAACGGTGAGACAGCGAGACTACGGGCCATTCATATGAACTGTCACACTTCCTATATATATAGCCTCAATGTACAAGCCGGATGCTTGGTTGTCACTGCTGTTGTCATATTGTCACTGAGTGTACCCAACACTCCCTGCTGACAGGTGCCGCTCCAGCCCGTATTGAAGTACAATACTTGCAATGACAAATATCACCCTCCCCGCCCGGCTTCCCGCCCCCGAAAACGGGACAATTGTGTTCATATTGACGCTCGACAAACCGCGGTGGATTCGAATCCCAGCCACTCATGCTGTTTATAATCAAATCCAACAACATTCAAATCAAATTCTTACTTTATGTTCCAGACTTGGCAAGGATGACTGCTTGGGGTGCAAAATAGATGATCACACTATTAATGTGCCCCTTTTAAGAGTGTTCCCCGGTGGCTATAGGTTAATGGATTTTACTGGTCATTTAGGTCTACTCTGTCAAATGAAGAGGCACCAATTAAAGCTGGCTAATGATTTGTGTAATTAGAAAACTCACAAAATGTCTACGTCTACAATTCATGTCCTCAATACTGATGGCACGTTCTCTTTTTACAGTAACAGTCAGCTGAAGTCGTCGTGCTCTGTTTTCACACTGGGGATAAGCTGTTTATTATGTTTTGATACATTTTAATGTCCTCTGTAGGGGGCCTTCCAACCTGTGTGGTTATTAACACACGTCACCGAAGTTCAGATATGGGAAATATAAATCCTTTCCATTTAAGGTAGAGATTCTGATGAATACTGTAAGAGAAGCAAAGTGAGATGTGTTGTTTGAATGCCTGTTATCCCAGACTGCGTGACTCCCAGGACTCCCAGTGAGTGTGTGTGTGTGTCTGTGTGTACATGCACATGCACGTGCATGCATGCATGTGTGCGTGCATGCGCACACATGCCTGTGTATGTGAGGGTGTGTGTGAGTGTGTGTACAAACACACAGATATACAGTAAATTCATTATTTCACCTGAGCAACTACAGAGTCTGACAACAACCAGAACAAAAGACAACTTTGACATCCATAATTCAAGCTAACAACCTTCGCATAGACGTCCAATCAATGCTGTTATAGAGTGTCCTCAACAGATGAAACAGGCTTTTAAGTGGTCCATCCATGAATATAAATCCCCCTTGACAAAGGCAACAGACTTTGGACAAAGGAATACAACTGGAAACCAGACCAATTACTTATTCAATCAGCCTTTGGATGATTTTTCTGATTGCAGTTGGCCTATTTGAAGTGCCTCTATGTCCAGAGGGGAGGATTTCCCCCCCCCCAATCCTAGCGCTCAACTGCAGAACTCCATTAAAATCACACTACGTGGTGTTAACCATTGTCTTCTAATTGTCTTCCCCTTAGATTTCCATTGTGCTAGAGGTGGTCGGTCCTTTTATTTTGTGTACCATCAATCTTTCTTTTTTAAGCGTACTATGTATTGATTTGTTTGCCGTGCCATCGACATATATTGCTTAAGCACAATATCCCCTTTCATTGCTATGGAGATGACATAGAACTATATATATCACCACTGACCGTAACAATCAAGGGGGGGAAAAAGATTGCAGTTTTTTCCTCATATATCCAAAATTGGTCACAAAGAAATTCTTCAGCTAAATAATAACGAAAATGTATTATTGCCAATTACTTTTTCAGTATGCAGATATGAAGCTAGCTTGGTCCACTCTCTCAAAATACCACAGTAGACAGTACACTGCAGAAATGTGGGTGTTATTTTTTACATTGAGCTTACTTTAGACAAATATGTCAAGACAATTGCACATCCTGCTTCCTCAGCTTTAAGATAGCTAGAATTAAAGCTTTTCTATCCCCCCAAAACTTTATCACATCCGTCTGGATTACTGCAATTTACTGTACTTATCTGTCACAACAAAGTTTCTCCAAACTAACTGTTTCTGTTAGACCTGTAGAAGAGACAGTATTATCCCCAACGTATACTCCCTTCAGTGGTCCAGCCAATTAAGTTTAGGATTGATTTTCACATTTTATTCACCTTCAAACCCAGAAGCAGTCTTGCTCCCCAATATATTATGGATCGTTTCACACCCTAACAGCCCGCAGGCTCAGATACTCAAGGAGAAATCTATTGCTCATTCTGAAAATCAGATTGAAAACGAAGAGTGACAGAGCTTTAGTAGTCAAGTCACCTGCTTTGGAACGATCTGACTGCTTTTGGTTAAATATGAGTTGTATTTAATTTGTATGTTTATTGTATTGTGTTTGATTCATTTATTCAATGTCAAGTGAATTTAAATGTATACGCTTTGCTACTGTAGCATCTATTGTTTTTATTATTTTATTATTACTATTCGTTTTTCTCCAACTTTAATGGACTGCCTCATTTTATAAGTTTGTAAAGCATTTTGTTTTGATGACATTCTGCTCATGTATTTGCATTGCAAACAATGGGAAACAAATGACTTAATATTAACCATTTGTATCGTTCAATCAAACCAGTTTGCCAAAAAGGCACCTACTTGTTCTGTCGTCCGTCGATGGAGAAGAACAGCTCCTGTAGCTCGTCTGTAGTCAGGATACCATCAGCAAAGTAAGCATTGAACTCATCAAATGACAGCTTGCCATCATCTGAAATTCAGATGTAAACACATGTTTAAAAGATGAACAGTATTTACTTCCCAGAAGAGCAATAATCCAATAATATCCAATATTAATATTATTCCAATATATATAATAAACAAAACATAACAAAACATAATATATATATATATATATATATATATATATATATATATATATATATATATATATATATATATATATATATATATATATATATATATATATATATATATATATATATATATATATATATATACTTGTTTTTCTTCCTTAAATGTTTAAGAGACTTTAAGGATGGTTGAGTCAACCATGTAAAGCAACACGCATTCCACCCAACCCTGCCCTATATCACAATCACAGTATTGCATACTGTACTATTATAACTGTCTTAGATACATTGAAAAAGCAAAACGTTGCAGTCAAAAACTGACTGTGTGTTTGGGTCAGAATTCTTTCCTTCTGCTGGTTGGGTTACTGTAAGCACAAACTGCAACGATGAACAATGCACAGGAAAATCAATAGCGGGAGATGAATTGCTTGGTTGTTTAAGTTGTGATGTGTGGGGAAGTGTCTCTTCCAAGACCATCCACCATCAATCTGTCTACTGGTAGAAATTGTACCGATTAGTCAGCATTCGCAGTCTGCTGGACAGTAGTGCTGCACGATTATTGACTACAATGATAATTTGATTGTTTTTGCTTTATATTGTAATCACAATTATTATTGGTGATGATGATGAAGAAACATGTTTTTTTTTATGTCTAAATGTATTTGTTGCTCATTGTGCTTATCAGTGACATATGTTTGTTAAATTAGTATGACATGGCCTCTGTGATGTTAATGTGCCACTGTTAGTCCGATGGATGGAGAGATGGATTTTACAATGTTAATCCCAGTATGAAGGTGAGGAGACCTTTGCAAGGTGCAACAACTGCCAAATAAGGTAATTACCGTACCAAGTTTCACATTAAATCATGATTTCAGATTATTTTCCATTAATTGTGCAGCCCTGGACAGACACATTATTAGCATATAGCTTCAAGTAAATCTTCAAGATCACAATGACACATGAGTTTGTAGATCTACTATTCTCAGCTAAGAGATTTGGAGTAGAGGGGAAAAAAGGAGTGGTTTATAAAGTAAATACAGTATATCCCCCCTGGGGGACTCCAGGCAATGAAGTATATACGGTTTAAGTGGTTAAAAAGTCCAGACAGACACACTGACCAACCGACAGTCAGACAGACAGGGAGCCACAGCAGACAGGCACAGATCTCTATCTGATAAATCAAAGAGACGGACGGATAGAGAGGCTGACTTGAAGGCACCAAGAGAAGCATATGGACCATTGGTTAGCCAGGCACATGCAGACTGAATTTTAATCAGAGAGAGACAGTTACAGACAAAATGGCCTTTCAATGGACATATAGCCTGTAAAAATAGTAGAAGATATACTATAGACGTCAAACAGTTGGACATTGGACAGGACAGGACAGGTGGACGAGGCACTGCTTGGGCACATTCATTACTCAGAACGTGACAGGAATTGGGGGCTTGGTATGATGCATTACCTTCTGTTGTGGAACAAGGTGCCAAAAGAAATTGATTGCTATACTGGCTATAATGGTTTGAATGAGCGACCTTTATAGGCATGATAGATAGGCTACACTGTATATACACAGCAGCCATAGTGGAAAGAAATTCGGCCTCTTTCTTACTTCCTTTACAGGTCTATTAATTAAGGTCTTACCAATTATATTGGTAGCACAGTGGTTCTGAAACTTTCTCATTTCAAGGACCCCCATGACTCATTGTTGTAAGTGTACAAATGGAACTAAATGGTGGAACTAAATGGACCCTTATGGGTCCATTTAGTTCCATTTGTACACTCTCAGAGTTACTGTACATACCCATAAGGGGCCATTTGGTGCCTGGACCACACTGGTGTTGCAGAGTCTTTCCAGTGAGCCAACATGCACAATATCAATATATGTTTGCCCAGAATGGAACACAACCTTAATTAGCAACATTGGTAAAACCTGTGAAGGAAGTAAAGAAGCGGCCCAATTTCTTAACAATATGGCTGCTGTGCATATAGCCTATTCCAGCAAAAGGACCAACTCTCTTGAAACATCTCATAAAGCCTGGGATAATGGCCCTGCCAAGCATATCAGCCCAAATAGAACTTCTGGCTAAACAATGACATGGTAACAATGAGGGCAATTTAATATGCTGGG
>NC_137612.1:32700557-33093057 GCF_963280865.1 Gymnoscopelus braueri | reverse complement strand
ATTATTTTTAAGAGGCACGGGGGGGTAATTGGTGGAAATAACACCTAGAGCCACACACCGTGACAGATTAATCATCAACAAGCATGTTATGTCATTGTACTCACCATTTTTGTCTGCTCTGCGAAAAATCTGGAGGGGGGGAAAAAGTGAGAGAATATGAGTTTCTTTGGTTGTAGGCAAGTTAACAAGTATCACTGATTCTCTCAGGGCAATAAGCAGGTCAAGATGATTAAAATGATGGCAATTAATCAAAAAACTCATTAGAAACGTGAACTATAAAATGATTTCATTATAATACAAGAATGCCAGAGTTTTATGATGATATATTTTCCCCCATGCAGAGTCATATAACTATGTTAATGCTCGCAGAGCAAGTAGCCCCCTGAACTAGACATTGTACTGTAGCTGGTACAGTATGTAACAATAAATCAAAGCTAAATTAATCTCAGGCCATGTGGAAAAACTTTGATTTGGGCCCGTATAATGCATTCAGCCATTCAACAGCCAACAGCCTTTAAATCAAATTTTCGCCCTGATGAAGACCATCCGAGGTCGAAACATGTTGGCAGTTGCCTTTTAATAAATAAAGGCTGTTCCTCCTTTTTACTACTGAGTGCCCGGATCGTCTGTTGTTTTTTTCACATGTTTGATCCGTGAGCCTCGCATTGGCCCTTTTTATATCTCCTGTGAGCACCTGGTTGTTCAGTTTTTTCATCTATTCTATATTGTTGTACTTTCAAGTCCGACCGGCATCTCAGCCGCTATTAGGCCTCTCAGGACTGACAGGCCAGCCAGTTTTGACCTACAGGTTATTAATAACAGCTGCGGTCGTTATCTCTATCATTTGCAAACATGTCAACAACAAGCTGCAGGTCTCTGCTTCTGCCCCATTGTCTGTCAGTGTCTGCCTGTGTGCAGCCCCACTCATTATGGACACGGAGGACAGGTCATTTATATCCTTTCCACAAGGTGGCCATTGCTGCATTTTTGTTTTGTTTCTTTTTGTTTCTTTTGTTTTCACCCCTGTGTATGTTTGCATGTGATAGCATGTTATTTCAACAGATGCCAGGTTCATTTGTTGACCTGGCATCCTATATTTTGTATAGATTATCATTATTATAATTTTGTATTTTGTATATATTATACTGTTTAGACTGATGCTAGGTTCTTGGTTTACCTATGATCCTAGATTATTGTCTCTATATCTCTATACATTTGATGTATGTGTTTACCTTGATTACTGTAAGGGTCCTTTCAGACGGCAAGCGGCCAACACGCCTATGTAATTCACTTTCAATGAGAGGCGGGTGATTATTTGGGACGCGCGGAGAAGTTGAGGGCGGTGAGGCGAGCGGGCGCGGTCCCGTGAAACTTTCGCGCGCTCGCTCGTTTGTGCACACGCGCACGGGCGGCAAGAGCTGGATTGTGGTGCTTTTGTTTTCCCCGCACCGCGCCGGAGGACAAAACAACAATGATTGCGGCGCGATCACCGCTGATCCGAGCGGCAACGCACGCGTGGACCGCTTACCGTCTGCCACGACCTTTAGTCACTCTCTATATAAATGCCTAAATTGTAAATTGTGTATGTGTGCCTGTCAGTGGGTCTGTCTGCAGATAATCTTGCATACAATAATCAGCGTCATATTTATTGTGCATGCTGACAGCAAGCCAAGGACATACATTCTCGACATTTATTATTCTATCTTTTATAGTCTAGCTACTTCTTCATTCATAATCGCAGTACAATCAGCCTTCCAGCCAATGGGATAAGTGTCCCACTTCCAACTAGCAATTACAATGCTCCTATCCCTCTGGCTTATGGAATATAGCGGGACAAGCCAATTGCAGACATTTAGAGGTGAATTCTGTTTCTTTTTTTGGAGCAGAAAATGTGTACAACAAACAAAGAGTGGGTGTAAAAGTTCTCAAGTCAGTAATTCAAACTTTTTCCAAATACAGGCTTATATTCAATATGGCAACGCTGTCATATTGTGCAGCGAATGGAAGCTGAAACCAAACCCATCAGGTCTGCAGTGCCAGTGACTAATTCTACAATAACTATTACTACAGTACTAGTCAAAGAGAGTAGGTGAAAGACCAAAGCACTTTCTTATCAAGATTGCCATTCCCAGAGTGGAGACAGGCATACAGGATAGACTAGACTCGAGCATATCACAGCCACCGCCAGTGTTGCAGCACATTTATATTTTTCAAAAGTAGGATATGAAAAATTATGCACAGTGTTTCGCTTCATTTTGCTGGCATGAATTAGAAATGTGCGAAAGGAGCCATTGCTATTTTTTGTCTCCTTTCTGATAAACAAGACACGACGCTACACTACATCATCATCATCAACAACAACAACAGTCTCCCCTCTCTGCGTATTCCCTCTGTATTCCTCCATGTAGGCTACTCTCTGGCTCAAATAAATAGGGCAGCCATCGTATTCAAAATTAATATATGCTAATTGCTCATGCTCAAGCTCAGGTGAATATTCTGACATGAGTCTGGAAATAAATGTGTTCCTCTGTGTAGGCTAAGCCCTAAACAACAAACTCCTATGCTCAATATACCCCCGCCCAGCAACACGACTCGACAACTCCCATGGGATGTCAGAACAACAGATACCCCCAGAGACCACTGGAATATTTTCAGACAGATACAGAAGAATATAAGCCTGTATTTGGCACACACAAAAGAACAACATTGCCCCCCCGGACGCAAAACATCCGGAGGCGAATGAAGGGACTAATTCCAGTATCTTTACGCCCACTCTTTGTTTGTAGTCCAAATTATCTAAAAAATAGGACCCAGGGGAGAAAAATAAAATAATGAAATTTAATTTAATTTAATTTAAGCCTGTTCAAGCCGACTTTAGATTAACGCCAAAATATAAACATGACAATGTACTGTCTGTACCCCATAATTTACAAGAGTCTATGTCTGCCCACATTCAACTCGACTCAAGTCTGAGCTGTCTTCAAGTCAGAGAGAATGATGGAGAGGCTGACTATAAATGCGTATGAGAAAGAAGGAAGATAGTAGAGATGATGTACAACTGGTAATCATGCCAAGTTACTCTTTCACAGTCTTTACGTCTCTGCACATTCAACTCGGTGTGAGCTGCCTTAAAAGTCAGAGAGAAAGATGGAGAGAGGTATTACGAGGCCATGCCTCCTAGCAGAGGTTTGTGCTCTACTGAGAGCACCTTTCTTGTTGATTATTCAGTCCACTCCAGACAGGAGACCAGAGGAGTAAAACCAACATGCAAACTGCTAATGGCATTCCAGTAAAATGCCCCGAGCAGCACTCTTTATACAACTAAATCACAAAATTATTCCCTTTTAGCAATTACAATAACTACCTGCTAGACATGGACTCGCTTCTCATTATTCCCTCTTTATCAATACTATCGCTCTCCCTATGGCACAGTGTACACTTTTTGCTCATCTGGACTGCTACCAAATAACATATTATCAAGAACAGGTAGAGCCAAAAGCCCCTCCCTGGCTCGTCTGCGTGTTTTGGCTCTCTGGTGTCAGGAGATAATAATGCATCATTTACAGCAAGCTCCGAAAAGGTCAGTCCTTCTGCTTCCCAGAGCGCTGCTGTTCTGATGTCACGTTGGCAGATGTTGTGACAGTGAGATACTCGGGAGGCTGAGCTGATACATGGCTCTGCACAGGGATTATTATCTGGGCAACTTGGGCAAGGCAATCAGTAAGATATGAAGCTTGCAAACAACATTCATCCTCTCCACTTTCTCTGCCAACAGTGTAATTTTATTTTCTTTAATGCACAGATCAATAATAAATTTCATATGGAAGTGTTCGTTTCCCTCCTCTTCAGACAGATATTGTGGAGGAGAACAGTATACATTTTGGGTTGTGTCATCATTACAGTGCATCGCTGCATTCTATTACCTTGGCTATTGGTAGTGGGAGGAGGGGTGAGAGAGAGAGTAAACATAAACAAAAGGAGAAATGATATGGACCACCCTCACCGCAAACACTAATTGTTCCCATGGCTTTCATTTTTTGAGGCACTAATGCTTAATCCTCTATTAGCGTGGGCTGCTGCAGCCTGTACATTCCTCTCCCTGTTTCCAAACTACTGTGGCTTGGATCACTATAATGCGAAAAGGGGTTTGTAAAGGCTTTCTCTTGTTATCCTATATCTACATGGAAGAAACTCAGGGATGTTTTTAGAGTACATCAACCTGGTTGTACAGTCTCATGCTGCAACAAGGGACTCATCCACAAACAAACGAAAATTAGACCATGTCTTCTTAAGCCTTATACTTGTTTGTGCATTATTTTGTGCGCTGAAAAGAGATGATCTACATTCTACAAGCTCACAACATGTCATAGTGCAATGTGTTGTGAGCTTGTAGAACAGCTATTTAGTGTGTGCAGTCGTGTTTATCTCTGGATCAATATATCATATGCCACTAGCAAAGCTTAAGTTTTTAGAAACAATCAAATTCAACCCGCAGTGGTGCATCATGGATCAGCAATTCTCAAAATTGGATCCATGGTACATGGCACAAATTATAGTTTTTTTACGATCTCAACAATACAAGCTTAACATATTTTGTGGGCTGCAGGGAGAAGGCTCATCTGACAAATCTTATTTCACTTTTGGGGGGGGGGGGCATTCTGGTCGAGCCAACAGGCAACAACTATAACGTATTCAGCCTCTCTCATTAAGTGCTGGCAGTTGGAGACACTACTGTGTCACAATATCCCAGTGCAGTGATTCTCAAACCTTTCCATTTCAAAGACCCACCAGTATAAAATACGTTAGGCCCCAATTGGATACGATTTTTATGGGGACCCCAATTTACACTGTCAAATCCTGTCAATTTAAGTCTGAGAGTGTACGAATGCTGTAAGGGTCCATTTGGTTGCAAATGTACTATCTGAGTTGCAGACCTGTAAAGGTTTGTTTTGGTTCCTAACTATCAGTCATTTAGCCGGGGACCCCATGGAACCCTCTAAAGGACCTCTGGGGGTCCCTGGACCCCATGGCGAGTCCTTCCTTGGAATCCACACACCTGTTCCTAACATATGGATTTGTTTTTCAAAGAGTGTGCAGATGTACTCCACATCTTAGTTTACACCAGTGACTGATGGTAGTGGCAGTACAGCTCAATACAAAACAAAATTTAGCAGTCTCTGCAGAGTAATTTTGGCCCGGCGAGGCGCCATTTTAATCTCCCCATAAGCCAATCTTAGAACCTAACCCAGTTTCTGGAAAGGACTCCAATAAATAACATGCACTATAATAAACAAGGAAAGGCTAGGAAGCCTTCCTATAGATTTTACTATATACGTCTTCCGAAGGCATAATATATCATAGGAAACTGGCAGACGTATTTTTCCTTCGCCAAAACAGAAGTCTTCACATTAATAAGACATTATACAAAAAGATCTGATGCTTATGAGCAGTAAGGCAATTTAAAGGGTAATTCAGAGAGCTGTGATTTTTCTTTGCAACGTTCTAATGTTTCATTTATGCTCCGTTGTATGTCTGATGGTGCGGCACACTGAAAATGCATTGTGAGCTTATAACACAGTATATATTGGGCTTATTTTGTCTCATTGCAAATCTTTGGTCTGAACTAGGCTTAAGAAACAAATGAGCATACAAAAGATCTATATCAAGACGTACAGACAAAGGGTATTGTAACTCATAGCTGGGTTCATTGTTGGGTTCAGAAATTTATTTTCTATCCAGGGTAGGAGATTTCAGTGGACAGGACACATTCTGGTGTTCAGAAAAACACTAAAATAGTGTGTCTTGTCTTGAAAATAATTGGACTTTTTTTTGCATCTGCCATCTGTCAACCATAAAACAGTGGTGTGTGTGTGTGTGTGTGTGTGTGTGTGTGTGTGTGTGTGTGTGTGTGTGTGTGTGTGTGTGTGTGTGTGTGTGTGTGTGTGTGTGTGTGTGTGTGTGTGTGTGTGTGTGTGTTTGTTTGTTTGTTTGTTTGTTTGTTTGTGCGTGCGTGTGTGCGTGTGTGTATGGTGGAGGTGAGTGCATTAGAACGAGTCTGTGTATGTGTTTGTGTGTGTCTGTATTCCCTAAGCATCGAGTAAAAAGGTTGACAACTAGTAAATTGGGAGGCAAACTGCCACACACGCACACATACACACACACACACACACACACACACACACACACACACACACACACACACACACACACACACACACACACACACACACACACACACACACACACACACACACACACTGCCTCGGGCAGTCTGTGGTACTGTATCTACAGGGTGGAATATGTGCATTAGTACAGTGTACACTGTACAGTATGTTACATGACATGTCCTTAATTGGACCCTGCTGTCTATGCAATGCATGAGATGGAGCAGAGAGAAGAAAGTCAAAGAGACTGTGACACATCACAGATCGTTAACCCAGCTAGAGGCTACTGATGGATGAGTAACTAACCCAGTTTGAGGATACTGACATGGCTAACCCAGCTAGAGCAGTGTTTCCCAAACAATGGCTCGAGACACATTTTTGGGTCACAGACCCATTTTTATAGGTTGTGACTGTGAGTAAATAATATATCCCTTTTTTCATTTCCTACAATGTTTTAAAATAATTTCAAAACATTTTCAAAAAATGTAATCAAATCAAAGCAAAAATGTTACATGTCGTTGTGAGCTTGTAGATCTGCTATTTTCACTGGTTTGGGTCCCGGGGAGACATAATATTTCTATTTTGGGTCTGAGTATCCTTTTAGGATGGAGGCTCTGGCACCCGAGATGTCATTAACAGATGTATTTCATTCCATCAGCAATTGGCGTTTTAAAATGGGCAGAATAACTGCCCGCAGAGCAGAAAGTTGCATCAAAAAACATGCATCTGCGTCACTCACCAATTGCTTACATTAGAAGAGCAACATGGATTGAGGATGAAATTCACCAATTACATCAAAGAATGTTCTCTAGGTGAGCTATGTTTTTATACCCCCATTTCTTGCTTCCTTGCTACTCTCTGCTGGTTTTGGTGACAGGTGATAATGACAACAGTGGCGAGGTATTAATCATGTACGGTATATCTTTATGTGTGTATGAGTGTACTGTGAGTCTATATTGTATGTTTTACTGTTTTTACCGCTGTTCAAACTAAATTGCTCAGGGGACTAGACTCAAAAGTCAGCCTCTAAACGCTTGCATCGTAGAACTACGGCAGTCCTTCATATTGGGACAGTGGGGAGGTGACATGATTGGTTTCCAAAGCAGCGGGCGTAGGTTAAATAAAGCTTTAACCTTACCTTGACCCTGCTAGAACATACTGATGAATGAGACATTGTTGAGTCCTGCATCAGTTTTGAGAGGCTGACTGACTCACTGAAATAAGGTGTGCTGTGTGCGTGCGTGCCCGACTGGGCGTGTAATTGTATGTGTGTTTAGCAAGTAAGTAAGCGGGGACCCCCCAGCAGACAAAATCTGCTTTCCAAATTCTGTCCAACTGTGAGAGCTTACTTTATCATGCAGAGGCAGCAGCTGTAGCTCTTCCTTCACTACTCTGTCACACACTGTAGGCTACATGTGCGTGTGCGCGTGCATGTGCGCGTGCATGTGCATGTGCATGTGCATGTGCATGTGCATGTGCACGAGCACAGCACACACAGTTGTCTAGCCTATGCTTCTAAAGCATAATTTCTGTTTACATTTTAGTTTACACTTCAATGGAAGATAGTAGCCTATACTTAAAATATTTACAATCATGATTTGATGTTCTGTGTGATTAATGCAGATAAATGCAGCCTTAATACTTCAATTAACATGATGACATAGGGTACATTTACACAGTAGCTTTACAGGACCCCAATGGAAACAAGTACCACAGTGCTTTCTTGGGTTTAATCCTTTTGTATTGAACTGTACTTTCTGTGCTTTTTTTGCAAACTGTTAATAAAGTATTCAATCAATCAATCAATCAATCAATCAATCAATCAATCAATCCCCTAAGAAACAGACTCCTAACTTGAGTACAACTATTAAAATTCAGAGAGTAATTAAAGAATAAAGTGAGATGCACTCACATCATGAAATATGGGCAGCCCGTGCACAGCGCTCTGCAGCGGCTGCTGCTGCTGCTGCTGAAGCTGAGCCCGGAGATGCTTCTGTTTCGCGGACTGGAGGCACATGGTGATCATCTCCGTGCAGGCAAGCATCTTTCAATAATAATAATGTCCGCAAACAGCTTTCCACTATACTGCGTTGTCTTCTTCTCTTGGTGTTGTTGACAGCCGCACAAACAAGCAGGTGTGTCAGATGAAGATGATGCAGGAGGAGGAGGATCTAGACCAGGAATGATGGAGATGCTCAGCAACTTTGTGCGCCACGCAGAAGCTACGGTGGAACCTAATCTCCTCCTCCTCCATCTCACTCTGTGATTGGCTCTTATCTCCGTTGCAGAGCAATGGGATCAACATAGCGGAGAACGCCGGTGCCATTAAAAATGTATCCGGTTTATTTATTTTTTATTTGCAATACATAAAGGCAGTGGTGTAAAGTAACTAGGTATATTTACTCAAGTACTTCAATTAAATATAAATTTGAGTTTTTTTTCTTTCTTTTTTTTCCTGGAGTATTTCCAATTTTCAATACTTTTACTTCTACTCGACTAGCCTACATCTCAAAGGCAAATATTGTACTTTTACTCCACTACAATTATTTGGAAGGTTTAGTTAGTTACTTTGTAGATTTAGATAATATTGCAAAACATACATTAACCAATTCAGCCCTATATCTACATTTTGGCCATTTGAAAATGACAGATCTACAAGCTCACAATGCATCACAAGGCATTGTGAGCTTGCAGATCTGCTATTTTCAAAAATATTTTTGGTACTTTAAGTACATTTTGATACCAATACTTTTGTACTTTGTTACAAGTAGAAGTCCAGAATTCAAAAATGTTCTTTAAGTATTTATTGCAGTATTGATACTTTTACTTAAGTAAAAAATTAGAGTACTTTTTCCACCACTCCAGAGAACACTAGTGCCATTAAAATACCAGTAATTTTTTTACAATACATAAGGCACTATATGTGCCCTTATGTATTGCACAATAGTGAGTGACAATGTGTCATAATATGTTCTTTGAAGTAGATTGTTTTTATTTATTTGAATGAATCATCCACCGCAATATATATTTGAATAAGCACAAACATGCTATGTCTAAGGGTCACAGACAGTATTTAGCCTACTGTTGCTGGACACTGCCCTCTGCTGGATATATTCTATTTTATTTTATTCTTATTATTTAAATCAGTGGTTCCCAAACTTTTTACCTCATGACCCAATAGAGAAATTAGACGTTTGTCCGGGACGCAAACTAGTGAAAATATCAGATCTACAAGCTCATAACGCGGTGCTTCCTTTTCAAAAGATTTTTTACACATTTTGAAAACTTGAAATGGGACATTCTGCATAATGAGTACTTTTACTTTTGGTACTTTAAGTATATTTTGATGTCAATACTTTTGTTTTACTAAGAGTTTTTTTAAGAGTAAATTCTGAATACCAGACTTACTTGTAAATGCAGTATTTCTACATTGTGGTATTGATACTTTTACTCAAGTAAAAAAGGTGAATCTTCCACCACTGACTATACTAAGCCAAAGTTTTTGAAGTGCATACAAAACATGAAAAACCCAACTTCCCATGATCTCATCTTAACTTCCCAATAGGGAAATATTTTCATTTTTAATGGAAGTGTTGAAAGATTAAACAGGGGGCGTGGCGTGTAGGATGGATGGAATTCTAAAAACAAAAACACTTCCTGAAACAAATGTAGGCTAGTTCCCAGTGTGTTGCCATGTCGGCTTATTATAAGCGACGCTGGCTTTTTTTCTGTAAAGTTTCTTGTAAATATTGGTGGTTGCGGTTTTTTGGGCTTGTTTCTAAAGCTTTTTTCCTAATGTTGTTTAAACCTGTGGTTATTAAACATGATCATGTCAAGGACCCCCAAATAAAAATGAATTTGTCCACAGACCCGCCCATCTGAAAATATTTTGTGCCAGGGACCCCCCCCCCCCCCCCCCATACAAGATTTGTGTTAAAATCTTTCAATTTATTTTCCAAAATTACCTATTTTTTTCCCCCCAAGATAATGTTTTTCTTTTTTTGAGAGAACAAAGTCGCTTCTTTTGGGCTTGTTTTCATAGACCTGGTTCCTTATTTCTCTCACAAACTCTGGCAACATTGGCTAGTTTCACTTTCAATTCTGTTCTGCTGCTGCTCGAAATACAACACTCTGAAACTGGACAATAAATATAGTGTATTTATAGCTATTATTATGCCATAAAGAATATCTTTCAACTGGACATTCCACTGCAGACAAACATACGTATCCGGTGTTCAAGTGAGTAACTTTAGAGTAGCCTATATACGACTTGTAAAGGCTAGATCTGAAATACAATAATAAATACAGTAAGCTTATTAGCGCCATCACACCATGTCGCTTTCCGAAAAGAACCGATCAGTGTAAAGTAACTAAATACATTTACTCAAGTAATGTACTTAAGTACAAATTTGAGGATTTTTTACTATTTTCAGAGGCAAATATTGTACTTTTTACTCCACTACAATTATTTGACAGCTTTCGTTAGTTACTTCATAGATTTGTATTTTTATTATTATTACAAAACATCCACTTTCACTAAATAGGCTGTATTAGGCTAATGTTTCATATCTTACATCATATCCTTATAATATTGTTCCTTCTATCTAGGCAATCATGACATCTCCTTCAGCTGACTGTATTAAAGAGGGTGAGAATACAATCAATACACTTTAAAATGGATCACTGACCTACATTTCATATTTGACAGCCACGCAGCCTCAGCAGGTCAAAGTGCGACCATGTCGGTCGGGCAACATTGGGCAAATTAAATGTCGGCTTTTCCAGCAAGTGTGTGTGTGTGGTCTGTGAAGTTGGAAATGGGTTTCGGTTGAAGGTAAACAGTAACTAAAGCAACACAGTGCTACACAATATGTATCAGCCTGTAATAGAGATAAATGGCGAGAGAATAAACAGACCATGAGATAGACTGTGTGTGTGTGTGTGTGTGTGTGTGTGTGTGTGTGTGTGTGTGTGTGTGTGAGAGTGTGAGTGTGTGTGTGTGTGTGTGTGTGTGTGAGTGTGTGTTTCTCTGTCTGTCTGTCTGTCTGTCTGTCTGTCTGTCTGTCTGTCTGTCCATCTGTGCAGAGACAGAGAGCTTGTACTTTGTACTGCATGGAAAAAAGAAAGAAAGAGAGAGAGAGAGAGAGAGAGAGAACATTATAAATACACACACAATGAATAGATAATAACCCCGTCCTGGTTTCTCCATTCCAATGCAGCTGAGGACCTGGCTGTCTCCCTGAGCGAGGCCATCAGTACTGGGGAGAAAGAGGAGGCTGCCAGGCTCTCACAGAGACTGTCTGAACTCTGTGTCCCTGTATCTGTCAACATCAACAGAGAGGCCTATCCACAAGACTCCATACAGTAAGTCAGTGGTCCTCAAACTGTTTGGATTGATTGGTTGATTGATTTATTGATTGATTGAATACTTTATTAATAGTTTGCAAATAGTACAGAGATACAATTTTACAATGATTGTTAAAAGGACAACACAAAAAGCCCTAGGGGCTTGTTTCCATTGTGGTCCTGTTTCATGTCAAGGACCCCCAAATTAATTAATGTATTTGGCCGCGGACCCCCGTCAGAAATTATTTTGTGCCAGGGACTGACATTAGAGTTGATGTCAGTTAATGTCTGAGCTGTACGAGGAACAGGTTCATTCTTTATGTGAAGATAGACACAAGGTCAGGCAGAGTGACCGTTGTTCCGACTTGCTACACTGTCTGCTATTTCCTTCAATATCTTGTACCCTTCACATGATTCCTCTGAGCATTGTGTCCCATACAGTATATCGAACCACGGTACATTTGTATTGATGTTACTTGCACAAGTACACAACACTAACCATTATATAAGGATACCGTAATATGTTTCACTTCCACACAACAGCAAATTCTCTCTAAAATATTACACAAATCTCCATCCCATATTTAATATTGTCAATATTATTACATGTTCTGTACAACTTCAACTAGATAACGACACTTAACAGTAAGTGTGATACGCAACACCAATGCAAACGGTAATACAGAATACAGAACGGGTAAGGTACTAGTCTGTGTTGTGTTGTGCTGTTCCGTGCTACCCGTAGGCTGAAGGTGGGGGTGGAGGATGCTCAGTCAGATGCCTACATCCCTGTGACCCTCATCGTTTCTCCTGAGATGATGATAGCACAGCTCAAAGTAAAGGTAGAGCATCATCATCATGTACCCCATACCTTGTGCTTTAGTGTGAAATTCCAACGCCTAAACTGAGCCATAACCCCCTTGAACTTGCAGCTAAATGTGTAATAAACCATTAATGCATGTTAACAGGTCAGCCATGACTTTGGGTTCCACCCGGCACTGCAGCGCTGGGTGATCGGGAAGCGTTTGGCACAGGACAGAGACACGCTGTACAGTCACGGCGTGCGTCGGAATGGAGATCAGGTCTTCCTGTTCATTCTGTCGGCGCAGGCCGCTCACCTCACGCGGCAGCAACAGCAGCTGGATGCGGAGCAGCAGTGCTTGGAGAGTCAGTATCACTCAAACACATACAGTACCACCACCCCTTGGTAAAGATGCACAGAAGACTAGACAGTGACTAGAGAAGACTGATACAGTATACCGTATTTGGAGTGAGGTTGCATAGCAGGTCCTTAACCCATTAAGACCGAGACAGCATCTGTCATTTAAGATTATAACCACTTTAACCATATACTTTGGCTATTCAAAAAAATAGCAGATATACAAGCTCATAGCGCGGCACTCGGTGCCGCGCTATTAGCTTGTATATCTGCTATTTTTGAAAAATAACGAACATTTTGTGCAAATCTTTGAATATATATATATTTTTTAAAGCAAACATTTTGTAACTCAAATCTTTGCTTCTAGGGGGTCCCTGGAACTAAATATTTTGAGATGGGGGGTCCGCGGCCAAATACATAAGTTTGAGAACCACTGATGCTATAGCAACGTAAGTGTTTCAGCAAACCGTTAGGATTTAGAAGACATTTGTAGAATCGGCCTGAGGTCTTAATGGGTTTCCCTTAAACCTTCTGGTAAATTTCCATGGGAAGTTCACGTTTTTGGTTGGTTTAATAAATTGATTGATCCAGACTAGAGACACCATGAACCATTTTCAAGTTTCAATGTGCAAGATTTCTGTATTGTTACATCTTGTGTATGGGTTACATAAGAGTAAAAATACTTTTAATTAAAATAATAATAATTGTGAATTTGTTTGTGTATTTTGATGTTTGATTATTCGATGGACAAATCTAGGCTCTACAGTTTTGGATTAGATTTTATAGGTGAAGGTGTAAGTATTGTATTTATAGGTGAAGGTGTAAATAAGTAAGACATTTTCACAATTTCAGGAGAAAATATTTTTCTTATTCAGTAGAATTGCAATCTTCGGCATGCACAGGATACTTCCATCACAGTTTCCAAGCAGATAACATTGAAGAGGTACAGGGGAGATACTGATAGGCTGGCATTGCCAGACTGATGATGTGGATTCACTCACCTCCACGGTATCAGTCTGGACTTCGGCCCATAGGCAGAGAGTATGAGAAATCAGAAAATGACCGGGCCAATCAGGGGCTGCTTTTCACTGTTGTAAGGCCTTAAAGGAAGAATCCTAGCTTGACAAAATGTAATGATTCTATGGTATTTATGTTGAAAATACTTATTCAACATTCCTGTTTTCTTTGTTTTTTACCCTTTTTTTTATCGGTGAAAAGAATCCAATGTAAAGAGAGCTCATTATTAAAATGCAACTCATAACCAACGTGTTGATTTTGTTCATTTCTGTTAGGAGGGTTTGCATTTATATGCTTATAATAGAGTAAGGTTTATTTTTCTGTATGCATAATGACGAAGTACTGTAAATACATCTTGTGCAATAAGATATCTATCATTTTCCTTTAAATTCCCATATATTCCCATTTTTCACCTGTGACTATTCTGACTTTTGCAACCCTATTTGGGATGTATTATATTTTCAATGGAATCAATCAAATGAGTTTACAGTATGTCCGAATAAAGATCCATTTCTAATGATAAAGTACTGCTATTGTTCTGTATTAGGTGCAGCCACCTTATGCAAGGATAACATTATTTTCTTGTAACATTTTGGTCAGGTCAGAGCATATGTTGGACCATTCCGTCTTATATATCCTTTTAAGATCCATAGGATTATGATTATGATTTGCCTTCTTTAGTTTATAACAGAACTGGAGACTGCAATAGCCATAGCAGAAACGTGATTTTGTGTTCACTGAACCGTTTCTGTGTAGTTTTTTGCCTGGGTATTTAGCTTGGTAAATCAAGTTACTGTCTGTCTTTTTAGGCATCATGGAGTCGATGCTCCTGCCGAGAGGTTTGGCAGTAGGAGCAATTGAGAAGATAGCTCCTCATCCTGGTCCTCAACAGAATCCCTTGCCTCAACCTCCCAAGCCGACTGTGGCTGCTCGACCAACTGTGCCTCCTAAACCTCAGGTCGGTCGGATTATGAGCTGTGGTGTTATCCTTAGACTGAGGATTTATGGGTGTCTTCTCTTAACCACTTGAACCCTAGCATCCCTATTCTGGGGTGAACATTCAGCAAAACAGCCGATCAACAAGCTTGTAGTAGACTTGAGTTAGTGTTACAATAAGGAATAGATTCCTGTTGGGATTAAGGTTAGGCATTTAGGGGTTATGTTTTGGGTTAGTCAAGGGGTTAAGGTTAGGGACTTTGAGGTTAAAGGAGTAGTTCACCCAAAAAAGTACTTATTTTCTTTTCTTCTTTTTTTGCTGAATGAATTCTGCGTATTTGTATGTTTTGTGGTATTTAGTTACATTCTTATTTTCTATCCATTATCTATCAATTACACACCCCATGAAGCCTTGAATTCATGGAGATTTCTTACTTTTTGTCGCATTCATAAGCCAATAATTTGATGACCGGGTCATCGGTCAGTAGGAGATGACATACAGTACCATTTAACAGTATAAATGGTACTGTTGGTAGTACCAACAGTACCATTGGTACTGTTACAACAGACTCCGCCGGACATCAAATTATCGGCTTCATGGGGTGTGTAATTGATAGAAAATAAGTCATGTTTTGGGCTAACTACTCCTATAAGGTTAGGTTGTGGTAGTGGTTACGGTTATAGGGTGAGGTTGTTGGGCTAGCAGTTTAAATAATATTGGAACGTGTGCCTGCCTATACAGCTGGCCTGGTCCTGTAAGGTGTGCACCTTCCTCAACAAGCCAACGCGTCCTGGCTGTGAGATGTGCGGTGAGGAGCGACCAGAGACGTACCAGGTGCCTGACATCTACCAGCCAGACCAGGAGGAGTCCCTGCGACTGCAGATGGAGGAGCTGGCCTTGGAGCAGTACCAACAGGTAACCTGGGTTTCTTTAATCCATTCAATCCGGGAACGCATCTCTGTCATTTTTTTTATTTCATTGGCTATTCAAAAATAGCAGATATACAAGCTCATAGCGCGGCACGCTTGTAGATCTGCTATTTTTGAAAAATCGTGTGCAAATCTTTGAATATATATATATATATATATATATATATATATATATATATATATATATATATATTTTAAGCGAACATTTTTAACTCAAATATTTTGAGATGGGGGTCCGTGGCCAAATACATATCATTTTGGGGGTCCTTGACATGAAAAAGTTTGGGCACCACTGATATAACAACACAAGTTTTTCAGAAACCAGTTAGGATTTAGAAGTCATTTGTAGATGCGTTCTCGGATTGAATGGGTTAACTCATTCACTGCCACTGACGTAAAAAACGTAATTTGTCCCGTTTACCAATCCTGCCACTGACGTAAAAAACGTAATTTCCTTCCTTGTTAACTTAAAACTTAAAAATTATGTATCTCGGCTCCTGAGTACTTTTTTTTTTCAATGAAAAATCTCTGGCAGTGGGCAAACGCGGCCAGCAATAATTGTGGCAGTGAATGAGTATATTTATTTTATTTGTATATTTTATAGAACTGAAAATCCCATTGAGATACAAGATCTCTTTTAAGAGGGAGCCCTGTTCAGTTTATTAGCAGTACAAAAAGTTACAATTTACCATAAACATATACAAACATTTACATTAAAAACAAAACATAAAAAAATAATTTAAGAGTGCAACAAATGTCATAAGCCAAAACTGTATAGCAGCATACAATAAAACCAGTGGCTAGGGAAGCAGGTGCAGTTTCCGATGGAGTCTGCCATCAAATTAGACAGTAAACCTTTAATAGACCTAAGTGAGATCAGTTGCATAAGCTGCAGATCTGTCTGCAAGTTATTCCATTGCTTCAGGGGCAGCGCACATGGATTGGAGGCTTGTTTGCCAAGTTCAGTTCGAGTCTTACGGTGCGTTTTAACAGCGGGCGATTCAGGATAGTATTTTCCGGAAGTGCATTATATGTCTATGAGAGCCGGCAACTACTGGCGATAGGGCGAAGTGGGCGGGGGGGGGCGATGAAAGATGGATTTTCTTTATCTTTTGGACGATGTCGCCCGGCGATCGACCGAGAGTCGCCCGCTGTTAAAACGTACTGTCAGGAACCATTTTGATGCGGAACCAACAGGTTTAGGGGTGCTTTTGAAATCCCCCTATCTGGTCATTAATTTGTTTAGGTAGGAATATGTTTAACCCTGTATCTGGTCAGACAGTTACATTTCCATAAACGTTTTGTCGTCACTGTCGTGCAACATGTCGTGTGACACTTGTCGCTCAAAGCATAAATTGGCCTTTAGATCAGGGGTTCTTCAACGTTTTTCAGGCCAAGGACCCCTTAGCTGAGCCCCTTGGCAAAAGCTCTCCTCAGAATAGGAATGCTAGGGTTCAAGTGGTTAATGTAAAAACAAAAAATCCTATCACACAAAGATTTGGGGGGCTCCCCTGTAGTAACTCTGAGAACCCCCCAGGGGTCCCGGACCCCCTGTTGAAGACCCCTGCTTTAGACAACATAACAGGATGAAGAAGAGGAGAGGGATGGTGCTGTAACCTTTTTTTTTACCATTCTATTTCTCTGGCTTAATCTAATGTCTCTCTCTCTCTCTCTCACTCTCTCTGGGAAATGAAGGCTGTTGATGAGGAGCGAGAGAGGAACTTCATGTCCCTGCTGGAGACGGATGACCACAGCCTCGTCCCCAACTCCACGGAGGCCGATTGTCCCATCTGCTTTAGTCCACTGGAGCCGGGGGAGGGCGCTACACTGAGAGACTGTCTGCACAGCTTCTGCAGGTCACACGCTATGGTCTACTGTAGGGCTGGGCAATATACAGTATCATCATAGTGATATCGTGATATGAGACTGGAATTTTGAATATTGAATATTGTGACAAGTATTGTCTTTTCTTGGTTTCAGTCACTTAAGCCGTATTTTTTACTTTCAAACATTTTCCAAAAGTTAAAAAAATTGCTAAAGTAGCTGATCTACAAGCTGACATCACAGTGTGATGCGATGTGAGCTTGTAGATCACCAATTATTGCTATTTTCTGTGTTTAAAAAGATTTGAGTTTCTGAGGTTTTCGGTCAAAAATAGCCCTAGGCTACAGTATAATAGGCTGCATTCAAACCACCAGTATAATAGGGACTGGGACTGGTTTCTAGGATGTTCCAGTGACTTCACACATTCTTCCTGTCTGTCTGCATGCATGTATCCTCAGGGTTTGTATTGCTGATGATGATATGATGGAGGGTTGCAGCAACAAGCAATACGTGATATGTCTCAATGAAACATGAAACTAGCCTCCATTTCTTGTCATGAAGTTTAAATAAAATTTAAGTAGATGTTTGTAAAAACAAAATAATCAGTATTATGAATTAACTGGCATATTATGTGGCATAATTGGCATATTATGTGGCTGCTTATTTGTGTGTGCATGCTTTGACGTGCGTGCATGCATTTTCCCCAACAGGGAGTGTCTTAAGGGGACCATAGTGAACAGCCAGGATGCTGAGGTGTCCTGTCCTTTCATGGACAATGACTACAGCTGTGACAGCAAGCTACAGGACAGAGAGATTAAGGCTGTGAGTTTAACACTGTGGGGCCTTTTTTGTTTTTTTTTGGAGGCCCAAGCGCTGATAGCTACTGTGCTACTGGCAGTGGGGCACAGACAAAACATGATTGTATTGGACACGCACACACACACACACACACACACACACACACACACAATTGTGCCTGTTTGTTGACCGAAAATTTGCAAATCTATAAGGCGTTGTGAGCTTATAAATTGGCTATTTTCAGCACACTTCGCCATCGTACGACGAACAAAGTATAAAATGGTGCTTAATGCTGTGTGCAGCTCCTAACAGCAGAGGAGCATCAGCGGTTCCTGGAGTTGCGACTGAGCATTGCGGAGAGCCGCTCGGATCACAGCTTCCACTGCCAGACACCCAACTGCCAAGGCTGGTGCATCTATGAGGACGATGTCAATGAGTTCTACTGTGAGCTCTGCAAGCAAACCAACTGCATCCTCTGCAAGGTAACACAGTCAAAACCTTAGCGTTAACTTCAAAGAGTGAACCAAATGGAACCAAATGGACGCATAAAGGGTCCATTTGGTTCCCGTAAAGACCCGTAAAGGGTCCATTTGATTGCCGTAAGGTTCCATTTGTACACTCTTCGGTGTTAAATCAACTTTAGATTATGATGCATATGTGTGCACAGCTGATGTGTGCATGGAACGGTGGAGAGTTGGATTCCGGTACTTGTTATTTTTATGCTCTACTCACACTGTTAATACCAACTAGCTGTGTTACCAACACAAAGAATAAAGATCCATGATCCATGTTTTACCAGTTTTTGTAATACAAAGAAATGTGCATAAGAAATGTGACAGCGCAAGTGTTTGTAGACTACCCATAGTAGGGGAGGAATTAAGTGGCATAAAAGCTACATTTGGAGAAAAGGGGGTTACGGTAAAATAATTGGCCACTCTAAAAAAAAAAGAAAAGGAAAAAAGTCAACGTACTGTATGTGTTCGGCAGGCCATTCATAAGGACATGAACTGTAAGGAATACCAGGATGACCTGCGCATCCGAGCAGAGAATGACCTGGCTGCCAAGCAAACCAAGGACATGTTGGAGGTAGGTTGACCTTTAAATAAGTATTTAAATCTGGTGGAACTTTTCAGTGAATGTGCGATGCAGTTCTTCATAGTTCCATTAACTATTAGCAACTCTTACAGGTTGGTCAGTGCGCCTGTTCAACAGGGAGAAGAACTCGGTAGGATAGAGTTTTCCTTTGCATGTGTTACGCTCTCCTGGTGAAACTCCTCGGTCAGGTGAAAATAAGTAGTTGTGACTAGCCGTGGCTGAGACTATGTATTGCACCCTGTCCGTCCGACCGTGTGTCCGTCCGTCCGTCGTCCCTGCATTTTTCACATCAGCCTTTTATAGCGCCACCAGGAGGCAGATTTTTTGCAAAACATATATTACTCCGACAGATTTTGTCCAAACATCACGCAAATAGGTACACATTATCTTAGTAGTCCTTATAGTCATGTGATCAAGACGGATCTGTCAGATTTTTCATATTCCATCAACATTGCTGGCCCACAATATCCTACCTGACCTGGCGGAGACCTGTGCTCCGAGGAGCACTTTTTCTAGTTCTTTCTAGATAGTGTTTCATAATGATATTGATCACCTGTAGTTTGTGTTGCATAATGATATCGATCACGGTAGTTTGTTGATCACTGTAGTTTGTTGTTCATAATTATATTGATCACTGTAGTTTATTTGTAATAATTAATGATATGTATCACTGTAGGGTTTGCTGCAGAGTGGGGAGGCCATGAAGTGTCCGCGCTGTGATGTCATTGTGCAGAAAAAGGATGGCTGTGATTGGATCCGCTGTGTCATGTGTCAGACAGAGATCTGTTGGGTTACCAAACAGGCTCGCTGGGGACCAAATGTAAACACACACACACACACACACACACACACACACACACACACACACACACACACACACACACAGTCACACTTTACACTCATATTCTGTAGACAGTCACATGTACACCTACAAAAATTGAGGATTGTTAGCTTTCTATCAACAGTGTAACACATCAATGTAACGTGTGTGTGTGTGTGTGTGTGTGTGTGTGTGTGTGTGTGTGTGTGTGTGTGTGTGTGTGTGTGTGTGTGTGTGTGTGTGTTTTCAGGGTCCTGGAGACACATCTGGTGGCTGTAAATGTCGACATGTTGAGAATCAGCTGTGTCACCCCAACTGCAAAAACTGCCACTGACGAGGACACGTGCACATAAATGTTCACGTGCACACGCTCGCATAGAAAAACAGACCTCAACCTAACTGCTGTCTTACATCTGATTATATCGTATTTCATTCTTACTTGATTTACTGTGATTTAAATTCATTTGCTTAGCCTGATTCTATCTCTGTTTTGCTTGTACTTGAAAATATCCTGCTACAGACCAGGTGGGAAGCTGCAGGTCTGAAAAATGTACCCAAAACAGAAGTGTATTAAGTTAGATTGTATAGAGGTCTATAGGGAAATGACCTTACTTACTTCTCACTTGATTTATTACCTCAGTACACATTTTCCTATGTTCTCAATCGCTAGTTTCAAGTCTTCAAAACTGCATGTTCATTTAGCTAAATTTGGTCCCATAGTATAAAATAGACAATAAAGTAGGGTATGCTTTAGGGCAGGGCTCCCCAACCTGTGGTCCATGGACCACTGGAGGTCTACAATGCAGGTGCGCACGGAAAGTTTTATTTTATTTCATGTATAATATTCATGACACGTATGTATCTGTAGAAGAACTGCCTTAAGTCCGATCTCTCGCTGCTATCTTTTAGTACTGTTTTGTTGTGGCTAGTTAACTAATCAAAAGTCAATCCCCCCAGTCTGTCCAGACTCAGAGTCTCAACTAGGTGCTAAATGTTAATATTAACATGCACCGCCACAACAAACCCTTGACAGAATACAACATATTTGTGCCTTTCAATAGGCAT
This sequence comes from Gymnoscopelus braueri, assembly GCF_963280865.1. NCBI lineage: Eukaryota > Metazoa > Chordata > Actinopteri > Myctophiformes > Myctophidae > Gymnoscopelus > Gymnoscopelus braueri. Next base: position 33,071,903 of record NC_137612.1, on the reverse strand, counting down.
GTTGGAGATGCAATTATCCTAACCCAGCACATTTGCCATCTGTGCGCATCGCTCATAGAATTATGCCAAGTACATTCAATGACCAAATATAGCGGGTGAAAAGTGAGATTCATATTCATTTCTTCACTTGTGCGATGGGTGCTACAGTATGAGTTCAAACCTGTTTGTCATGTGCACGCAGACTCGCACATAATGACACTAGTGCCAGTAACACAAAGATTGCATTGCCTAAAACCAGAATCAGGTGAACGTTAATGTGAAAAATTATCGACCACATGAAAGCACACGCCCTGAACTGTGGGGACGGTGAGTGAAAAGGGGCATATTTGACATTTAACAAACATTAACTGAGACCTTCCTTCTCCCAGCTGGTCCATAATCACATAGCTTTGCTGTCAATTGGGTTCAAGTGTTACTTCCCAACCACCAAAGAACCATGAAGACTTTGTAAATGAAGTTATTTTCTGTACAAGCTACACACATTTGCAGTTAAATATAACCTTAAGAATACAAAATAAACAAAGTAAAAGTCAGATAACAGGACAATATAAAATATAAGAAGTATAAAGTGAGTACAATTCTATGCATTGTGGGTTAATAATGAATATGCCTACATATTTAATAGGTATTTTCAATCGGCGAACATCACAACCCACGACCTAGCCTCCTACAGAGCTAGGAGGCAAGACATCTAGAAGAGGGTCTGTCTCTGTCTGTCTGGGTTAATCTTGCAAACCACTGGACCGCTCAGCAACAGATTTCTTGTGCACGCTGTCAGTAGGCCAATGAAGGACTTCCACACGTTTATTTTTTTATATTCAACTTTAATTTTACAATGGAAGTCAATTGATCAGGCTGAAACCTTGACCAAATATATTCATATGTCAGAGACACGTCATAGATGAGTGACGTGTCATCATAGACTAGCTACATGAAGTCTGAAATCCACATAAAGCCACGCCGTTATTAGAGCCTAGCTTGTTATACAGTCTATGCTACAGATGCACGCTATCCTTGAGACAGGATAAGGCAAGAATGAGGTAAAACGGTAATGCTCTTCAGTTCACAAAGCCAAGTGTTCATATACTCCGAAGATGTTATAATGTGTTTGTAGCATATTGCTGATGGGACTATAATGTTCATTGTTGCCGCTGATTACTTTTGCAATGTAACTTTCATCTAAGTCCCAACTCGCTTAAAATGAAACCTCCGACATCAAAAATTTACAAACATAATGTATCTAAAAAAATATTTTGTTTACAATGTAAAGTTTTGTTGTTAGCAACAGATAGTCAAAGAACTACAAACAAAATTCTAATATATTATTGCTGTTGATGTTCTGTCTGTGAAGGATAAAGCTTTGAGAAACAACTGCATCACTTTCCTTAGCATATTTTGTATTGTATTAAACGCAATAAGGGGAAATAAAGTGGATAAACACTAATATTGTTTGGGTTATGAGGCTCATCTACAGTAGTCGTTTTCTCAGATGTGTAGGCCCTCCTCACTCAAGAAGATGTACTTGATGTTTGGGTTGACAATTCCACTGCAGTCTTCAGTCACTCAGTCGTCCCGTTAGACGAGACTGATCAAAGTATGCACGTAAAAGGCCCTACTGCTTCATCAAACTGTATTGCCAACAGTAAAATCATTGCCTAAGGGCAAAAAGCTTCACATTCACTTTTTTCCAAGTTCTGAAAGAACAGTTCATAACTAGGGAAATGTACATTTTAATCTTGGTATAGACATTGTTTCTTAAGATTATTTGTTGGGGCTTTTTCTGCCTTTATTCGGTATTGTGGAGAGAGACAGGAAACGGAGAGATACACAGCAAAGGTGTCAGGCTGCATTAGAGCCTATTATGCTGTATGCGCTTTAACCCATAAGACCTGAAGACGATTCTACAAATGTCTTCCAAATCCCAACACAATTCTGAAAAAAAGGTATGTTTCTATATCAGTGGTGCTCAAACTTTTTCATGTCACGGTCCCCCAAAATGATACGTATTTGGCCGCCGACCCCCATCTCAAAATATGTTGTTCCAGGGACCACCAGAAGCACAGATTTGAGTTACAAATATTCGCTTTAAAACAATATATTCAAAGATTTGCACACATTTTCACGATTTTTCAAAAATAGCAGATCTACAAGCTCGTAGCGCAGTGCCGCACTATGAGCTTGTATATCTGCTATTTTTTTAATAGCCAAAGTGTAAAATAATGCTTTTTAGCTCATATCTAAAAATGACATCGATGCGTCCCAGGTCTTAATGAGTTAACCACTAGGCCATCGGCCCCCTAGACATTGTTTCTTGTGGGACTCGATGTTGTGTTTCTGTGCTACTGGTAAAAACAGACATACTGTAAAGCACGTGTTCAGTTTAATTTATTTGCATTCTCTTATATAACTTTACATTAGTACAACAGCTTCATGGAAACACAGAAATAACAGAAAAGGCAAAATAATGATTTAGTGCAATGAAAATGACAGACAACCACCGAGTGCAGGTATACTGTATAATGTCAATATCAATATAACACTGCTATACGATTGTACTCTCAGGCACATCATAGCATTCTACACTAAGTTGCAAGTCGCTCCGATTCTAGACATAACTAGATCTCCCAGAACCTGGCTAAGCGCTTTAGCACGAATACCACCTATATTATGATATGTAAATGAGGTATTCAACTCTTCAAACAATGACATAGCAAACAACAGTTCATTTCAAGATCTTTCAGAATTTCAGTGAGCAATTTCTTTGCACCCCGCAACGCAGGTGACAGAACAGGCGATCATGATTGAGTGAACTCCTCGGTGTGGATCAGAAAAGCCCTATTAAGCAAAACACAGCCAATAGGCTCCATGCACAGCAGCCATATTGGAAATAAATTGGGCCCCTTCCTTACTTCCTTCACAGGTGTTACAAATAATTATAATGAATTACAGGTCAATTTGTTCTCTCAGATTTACACACTCTTAAGGGGCCATTTGGAACCCCCTCAATGAACCATGAGGGTCCCTGGACCCCACTTTGAGTGTGTCTTTGCTGTGCATAGAGCCTACTATTACACACATCTGAGTAAGAACTGCTCCACAAAACAGTAATTCTTTCTATAAGGGTAAGCCAGGTGAACACGTTTTCCAGACCTTGGGCAGAATGCCATTGAAAAGTATACAAGTCCAGACATCTTTAAATTGAGTTAGAAAAGCTTGGAACATTAAATTCAACCAGTTTTCAGTTTTACTTAAACATAATTAATAATTTCTAATTAATCTTACCTTTAAACTAAGCTAGAAAATAAATAGCTTCCAGACATGAGTGGGACTGCGAAACAGCTCAATGTTTATTTATTTTTTGCAAATCTGCCACCCTCGCAGTGCCTGCAGAAAGTATTGCGAGGGTGGCAAAAAGAATTTGCAAAAGAAATAAACATTCAATTCAATTACAACTTGCCCTGATCCTGATGGTTCTCTGTGAGCAGGCCAATATCAACTCAACGCCAGGCAACGGTTACCGTAGCTAATTGAGCCCATGAGACTCGGGCACATTTTCCAAGGCAGTGCTGTTGGAGCAAATGCTGGAATAATAGTTTCCATGGTCAATTTATGATGAATGCATGTGTTGTTCTCTATTTTATAACCTAATCCTCACACTGCATTTTCTGAGTTCGAATTCAGAGGCATTCTACAGAACATGTGACAGACCTGTATATACTATAAAAGTTTTATAAGTGAATGTGGCTTTACAAGCTGGTGCGTGAGAAATACAGTAGAGCTACAGTATATTTAACCAAGGCCTATACAATAAACCATCTATGGCTGGGGACCCAGAATGGGTAGACAAGATGAGCAACAGTGTTCCTGGATTTCATGGAGGACACAAAGTCATTTGGTTATCATGGTATAAACGTAATAATAACCTAAATAACCCCATCAACACAGCCTCTGAAAATTGCCTGTGCATCATGACTGTACTACTACTGTACTAACATACCTATATAAAATTATGAAATGAACATCTAAACAAAATACAGAGAGGATTCAGAGGAGCCTCTATTTGGTCTCAGTCTAGGTATCAAAGGGCAAACAAACTGGTTAGGATTAGGAACACGCGTGCACACTTGGCCAATCACTCACCACTCATACATACATACACACTTTCACTTCATTGGCAGCAGTTTCAAGTTAAGTGCAACCACCAAGCGTAACAGCCTATATCTCTGTGAGCTTACCATGTATTAAATCAACATCAGACAAATCTATTTACAAATATAAATTATCTTTGACCATTTTAATCAATGGTATTTGCAGTCCTCAGAAATATACTTGACTATTAAGGGATGGATTCTTCCCTCTGGTGGGAGAGGTGAGACTCCGCGAGGAAAAAGCAGTCATAACAAGGGCACTAAGTATAGGGGCCTTATAGGTATCCGAGGAAGGATCCGTAGACACATCCAGATAGCATAGTAAGGGAAAAGGTTCCCTTGAGTGTGCCTGCTCCAGAGCAGCTGTATTGACCCACCGAGGTCAGACTCTAAGGGTCAGGGTCTCCGGTACGTAGGAGTGCAGGAAGGGGTCAAGTGAGAGGAACCAAATCAAGGAAACAGGTCCAGCTTGGGAGCCCATTCCAGCGCCGTATTGATCACAGCGATAGCTGCTGCCCCCATAGCCACCGTTATACCCATGACAGCCAATCGGATGAAGCGCCTGGCTGCCGAAGGCTGGCTCACCACCACTATGGGTCCAGCCCCGGATTTGTCCAGCGCGGCCTGTTGCTGCCGCCGGCGTCGGCGTAGAACCGAGTCCGGCCGCTGTTGGGTGGACGCAAGGTCAAAGTCCTTAAAGGTGGAGGCCGCCGTGCTGACAGAGGACAGGAGGGGAAGAGAGAGAGAGAAACAGGGCAGACAGACAGGACCAACCAGAATGATGAGTTAATATTGAAACACAATATTTAATTGGTTCAGCCTCAGGTCAAAATATATTTAATATTATGTTTGCTTATTTAGAATGAGCTCAAGGGGAGTGACGCAAACTAATCACTAGTCTGCTTTTTGTGGAGGAGTAGATTAAAGTAGATTAAAACTAAGTGGGCTGTATACTGGCTAAGATGTTTAGAAACCGTTGACAGCCACTGGAGAACATGTTCCCTTCACCGTCGCCAGTTCGCAAGACGTCTTTTTGTTGCTCTAGTCTACGCCCACTCGACTACCAAGAAGAGCTACAGTAGCTCTCAGGAACAAATAATAGAGCTACAATACTTGTGTTGGTTGGGTGCCATTTTACTGTAAAAATGCTATAAAACCCAGTAACCACAGAATTCACCACATACACACAGTTATACTTGGTAGGAAAGTAGCCACGTTAAAATTAACTGCACATTTTTAAAGGGATGTTACCTGGCCAAGCTAAAAACAGAATTAGCAATGTACACAATAAAGGGACATTTTCGTTGAGTCATTTCAGCACATTTCATTGTCCTTAAAATCTGTGATCGATCATGTGAGGATATCCTGCAGCCTTTCAATAAAAGCATTCATCTGGAGTTATGGAGTTATGTAATGTTTCTATGGCCACAACAACAATGTGGTTGCTGTACAGGCAAAGCATTGAATGACCCAAATGAATGAGACCCTGTTTGCAATCATGACGTAACAAGCCATATGATTTGGACCGATTGCTGAGGGGGGAGGTCAGAAAACTAAAAAGATGAAAGGCATTAAGGCAAAGTTCTTCCTGGAGGTCTGCACACACCGCACTAGGAAAAGGCACAACACTGCATATCTTTGCTCCAAACGTTATACTTCTTACTGAGTACACTAAGGCCTTAACAGTTCAACCGGTTGTAACATACATCAACTGAACTTTGAATTATTAACCCATTTAGACCTGAAGCCGATTCTACAAAATGTCTTCTAAATCCCAACAGTCTTCTGAAAAACGTATGTTTCTATATCAGTGGTGCTGGTGCTAGAACTTTTTCAGGGCAAGGACCCCCAAAATTATATGTATTTGGCCGAGGACCCCAATCTCAAAATATTTTGTTCCAGGGACCCCCAGAAGCAAAGATTTGAGTTAAAAATGTCCGCTTTAAAAGAAAATATATTCAATGATTTGCACACATTTTCACATTTTTCAAAAATAGCAGATCTACAAGCTCATAGCGCGGCACCGAGTGCCTTAATGGGTTAAAGTAATTTTCATGGTTCAGTATTTGATTTGAACCAGCTACATAGGAAAAATACTAAAACTGATCTTTGGAAAAGGAATGGAGAAAGGGCATTACCTCTCCTGTGTGGCGGCCTCTCTGGCCAGCTCAGAGGGTGGGAACTGGACGAAGAGGTCTCCGGCGCGGCTGATGAGTGTCTCATACGGCAGGTCCTGAGGAATCTGGGACAACAGGTGGTGGACCATGGCCATGTCGCATTCACACTCCAGCACCTCCTCTTCTCTGTACAGCACGATCTGGGCCGCAAATACATGTAAAAAACACACGCACAATGATGATTGCAAAGGCTTGGCTACAACTTTTCCGGATCATGATTGGCCCATATGACAAAATAAATCAAAATGTCACCTGCTTAAAATCAATTAAATGTATTAGAATGGCCAAATATATAAGTTCTCTGCTCCAAGGGTACCTCCTTCTCAAATGGTTATCATCATCATTATTACTTAAAGCAAAACACAAATTCAAATTCCAATGGGTTGACAAAAAAAACACCCCCACTAGGTGGAGACATTGGGTGACAGGAGAGGGCATCACACACACAGACTTGGACTTCAGAAAGTTAAGACCATAATATTTTTTAATTCAAGAGCCTGAGAAAAGCTGTATCAAAATTCAAAATCCACTAGTCTTGAAAGTGGACAATTACATTGAGAAGCAGCAGGATGGAATAACTCACCACAGCAGCAAAGTAGATGGGCATCAGTGGGTGGCAGGCAAGGAAGAAATCATACAACCGCACAACATGTCGGAAGTCTGACAGAACGTGGCCAAACCAGGTGATCAACCAGCTGAGGGCAAATATAGTGCCCACCTCTGCCCTGCAAAACATGCCACAGATTAAGTTACATGCTCAGTAACCAGCACATGATAAAATAAATCCTGCCCACCTCTGTTATATAAGTATAGGTTATCTGCAGGTTCTCTGCCTTTTTGTTGAGGTTAATCACATAAACCCTGGTGTCCCTATTTTGAGAAGTTTTACAAATGTATTTTTGTTGCCAGACCCAAGGGGTCTTTTGGCTGGGTCCCCAGCCAAAAAAGTCTGTCCCCCTTTCGTCCCCTTTCGTCACGAACTATTCATGACATCATTATTATGTCACAAAAATGATAAAAATGATTTATGCTTTTCAGTTATAAAGTGGTTTGTAGGTGTGTTACATACTAGGACTTCATTCTGGGTCTGGCAGAACCAGGTCTCCTGGTCTTGTTATATAATGTAGGGGTAAGTAAAAGGTTTTTGTACAATATCTCCACATTTACATTTGTAGGTGTCCACTCGAAAGAGACAATATCAAAGAGAGGGTTTCCCGGCCAGAGAATGCAGTGATAAAAGCAGGACGGACGTTAGCTGTTCTGCTCTAAGGTGAGGTCCAGAACATAACAAATGCCTGTTGAAAGGGCAAAGTGAAACTTACTGCTGCATGAAGTCATGCACCTCCGGGTTAACCCTCTCTATGATGGGCATCAGATAGTTGAGGATGTGTTTAGTGTTGTCCATGGTGGGGTCCATGAAGTCCCTGTAATAGACAGAGATAATCTTATGTTTTAAAACATGCATCAGAGATAGAGATAGGGGGTCATGGGGCAGGAATAACAACGTGGTCAGAACAAAACAGCATTGTGAGCTTGTAAATTTGCCATTGTCACTATTTAAAAAATACACATTTGTGGTAATAAACATTTCAGTAACATGCTTCTTATTGGAACAGTGGCCTGTGGCTAGAAGTCTACAGGGTACCTGAGGTGATGCGTGGACAGTTTCTCTACCAGAGCCGTGGCTATACGCTCTCCCAGGACCAATAGAAAGGTGACTACAATGTCATGGTATCCTTGGTAGTAGTATAGCTGGGGATTCCGTGTCAGAACTCTGAGGATGATGTCGATCAGCTCCTCTTGAAGACCTTCCCTCTGGTTATCTGGCATACCTGGCCATGTGATTGATTGATTCTTTATCGGTCCGTTAGGAACATAATATTGTGCCACAGGAGGTGTCAGATAAATAACCAAATAAACTATATCCAACACAATGGTGGCACATTTATGTACACCTGCATTTGATGCTAATGTTCTAAACATCATGTACATACTACTACATGCATACCTGGCTGCTACTACATAAATGCTATCTGCATACAGTATATGTGTATACTGTATATCTTTTTGATTATTTGACCCGTTTCTATCCTGTTTTTCCTTTCTCTCCTGCTCTATCTCTCCCTTCTCACGAAAAACTACAAAATGCACAGAAAATTATTTTTTCCGTGCACGGTGCAACCTGTGAGTATTAATTCTATGCATCAGCATCACATGCTAGTGCTTAGTATTTTCTTTACTCCCAAAACCACTGGCTAAACAGTGCACACACATCCCCAGTTCCATTCAGAGACAGTATTGACATCAGTGAGATAAGAACTGGAGGATTTCTACTCACCAGGTGGGAACCTTCGTAGTGAGCGTTGGACATCCAGCAGCACCTGGTTGTAATCCTTATTGTTTTCTCGCTCGACTGTGTCTAGAGAGTAAATCACACCATCAGCACAACCATCATACACTTAAGCCTGTACTTTGTTGTACGACAGTGTCCAGTACCAAACATAGCCGATCTACAAGCTCGTAGATGGGCTATTTTTAACATGTGACACGCACAGTAGTATAATTTAGGCATGACTGACTGCTGTGAGAATCATGTCAAATAAACCTTTCAAATAGCCAGATGTAAGGGTTGCCAGCCTTAGTTACCACATGGCCTTATGGGATATCTTGTGCAACCAAGGACGCCGCCTATGCCACTTGACATTTCCTTGAAATATCCCCAAATCAAGGAACCTAACTAGCATGTATCCTATGCTTCCTACTGTAAACAAGCCAGGCTTAAGCAGATACTAGATTCCATAAAAATGCTACCTACCTATAAATGAGACAGAGCCTCTGAATGTACACTATGTTATATGTCTATGAATTCACTGCACTAATGTGAGTCCCATTTGTCCTTGTGTGCTGTCGGTAAGTGCTAACTGTCCTTTGTTAGGTTGTCAGCACCATATGTGCCAAGGCAGATTCTTTCCTGGTACGCATACCTCATACCAGACAAGCACGTGTTTGGGTTCATGATTCCGATCAATCAGCAAGGTGTGTGGGAGTATTTGTGTAGTCTATTTGATTTCAGTCTATTGTGGTGATCACACGAGAAGTGTTGCTCCAGAAGCAGCCATTTCACATAATGCCTCGGTAGACTGTGAAGTGCCTGGGGACTGGGAGTGGGCCTTTATACTCTAGGGCAGGGGTTCTCAAACTTTTTTATACCACAACCTCATATTATGAGGGATTTCTTTTGGCGACCCACAAATTTCAGGCGTCCATTAGGGTTTGGGTCCGTCATTTTGAACCCGTGAAGAGCTCTAATGTGTATAATATCTAATCTAATATGTTCACTATTTATTAAGTTCTGACTTCCTTACTAAGTGGTGTTTATTGAAATGCAAGGTTTCATGTAGTTCTTCTAGCTTTCACTACAGAGTTCAGTAGGCTAAGCTTGAATTTCCCTTAAAAAGAAAGTCTGCAAATTACTTTTTTACATTTACAATCTGGTCTTTATCCAGAGGTACTTATAGTTGGTTAATTAAATTCCAAGGACTCGTTGTCCATTTGGTTACATTTGTATAGCCCTAGCCTACTCTTCGGAGCTACACCAAAACTGACAGTGAACTTCATGACGCCCCCCCCTCCCCCAACTAAAGTCCCCTCACTTTTCCCTCATGCAGCCGCTGCTGTGTCAGGCCATAGGAAAACAATAGTTTTTCAGGTATCTTCTCAGTGTAACGGCTATGCTGTGATATTACATAAGACTTCATGTAATTACATACCTAATACACTGTCATAGAACACACCCCATGAGTCATCGTGGCAGCGTTCTAATTTGTAGAGCTGCGTGACCCAATTTAATTGCTGCGACAAAAAAGGTGTTGAGAGATATTTGACAAAATACACTTTTTCTGCCAGAACTTTCAAATAGATATGAAACTAGATGACAAGTGTTGTTGACCCCAAGTTGGGTGAGAACATACGCAACACCACAAATTAGAATGCCGCCGCGGTGACTCCCCTCACCAGGAGGGCATAGGTGTGTTCTATGTGGCTGTGTATACGTAATACATGAAATGCATGTAATATCACTCACAGCCAATCTTGGGATACCCCTATGTGTATTATCTGTGTACACACACCAGATTATTTGCTGACATTGCTGAGACTGCACACTATAAAACGGTTTCAATCAAGGTGCAGGTGCAGTATTTTACATAGATTTTAGAAATTGTATTTCTAAATATTATTTGAATAAACGTTTTCAACTTCTTCCTATGCCCTTTTTGAATGTATTTGTTTTCATATTTTAGTATTTCTTATTTTTAAGTGTATTATGTTTATTTTATGTATTTCTTTTTGTCTTTTAACAGTGTTCGAAATAAATAAACAATCAATCAATCAAAAAAATCAGTATGTGTGTGTAGTTGTGGTCGCGGGCCGGGTTATTATAACATTGGTGTACTAGTCTGTGGGTGCAGCCAGCCAGGTACCTGGTTCCTGTTCCAATATGTTTGGGGGCACATTGAGGAGCCGGGGCCAGACTTGACATCGGATCTCATCGGTCAGCAGTCCTCCCTCACTGATCGCCATCCTCCTCAGCGCCGCAACATCCACTGGACACACACTCAGGGCCTGGGTGATGTCTGCTACTTTCCTCTTCCGCCTCGAGTTCCAGTCTGACACCCCTAGAGACATCACAATATAATAGGACACAATAATTAGCCCCTTATTAGATCTAATTCTGGTTAATGTGATCATATAGGCCAGGATCAGTGGTGTAAAGTACTCAAGTATTGTACTTAAGTACAATTTTCAACACATTTACTTCTACTCCATTACATCTCAGAGGCAAATATAGTACTTTTACTCCACTACAATTATTGGACAACTTTAGATACTAGTTACTTTGTTGATTTTAAATATTATTACAAAACATACATTACCCAGTTCAGCCCTGTATAGACTTCGGCTATTTGAAAATAGAAGATCTACAAGCTCGCGACGCGTAGCGAGCTTGTAGATATGCTATTTTCAAATGATTTTGAAAGCAAGAAATGGAAGATTTCTGCACAATGAGTGCTTTTTCTTTTGGCACTTTAAGTACATTTTGATGCCAATACTTTTGTACTTATTTACTCAAGTAAATTCTGAATACCAGACTTACAGAGTATTTCTGCATTGTAGTATTGATACTTGTACTCAAGTTTTTAAAAAAGTGAGTACTTCTTCCACCACTGGCCAGGATAATGATGGCCAACGAGTTACTAAACATCTGGCCTTATGACTGTTAGCCTGGATGGCAGGCAGGGCTCTGCTATTCAACTTTGATTGACTGAATACTTTATTTAGAGGTTTGCAGAAAAAAAGCACATGAAAGTACAGTTCAAATACAAGGTCAACTAAATAGGACAAGAAAAAAAACAAAAAAGCCTATGGCTTGTTTCAAATGGAGTCCTTTGAACTCAATTCATAGTGACATTAAATGACAGACAGATATACTGTACACTACTATGCAGAAGATCATATAAACAGTTAAATAAAAATAAGAAAAACATTTTTTTTTTTTACAGTACTATTGCTATTCAACTAGTCTTCAGATTCTGAGTCTGAAGACACAAAAACACTAATGCCATAAATCCTTGGTGACAGTCTTGCCAGCCAGCTGTCACTTACCCTGCTTTCCATTCGAGGCACCCACACTCCTGGATTTCTTCATGTTTAAAGTCCCACTCCTTCAGCGTTCTGCTACCTAGCTGACGTTAGCTACAATTGCCATGGTTCTTCGTTTTGGGGAATGTTTTGATCTAGCCTGTTTTAGTGCAGTGGGTGCCAACTAGGCTACCTAGAACACAACCAGGCCACCCTCACATAGACACACACACACATAGGCCTGGTTGTAATGTTAGCTAACCTAGCAGAGCTAGCTATTACAATCTAAACGTTAGCTCGCTACGTTCTCCTCCCGAAACCGAACGTTTAATTCCAGTGTCATGGCGAAGTGTTGCTAATTTAAGCTAATGACTCACAACATGCAGGTCTTCAGGTAGACTGGCTTAGCTGGCTACATGTTTACATGTTGACATGCTAACTGCCTGTCTTCATCAGCACACCAGCAAGCCACTGACTGAAGGCAGTGTTGCCATATTTTGTGAGAGAAATAAGCATCCGGGTCTAGGAAAACAAGCCCAAAAGAATGGACTAAATAGGCCACATGCGAGCACTTTAACTATTTGAGAATAGCCGATCTACAAGCTCACAACGCGTCATGATGCGGCACGTTGCGCTTGTAGATTCGCTACTTTCAAAAACTCTTGCAATAAAATGTGCAATATTTGGAATATTTGTTTACATAAACATTTTTAACAAATGCTCCCTGACTGTGGCACAAAACATTATCATGAAAATATTTGAGAACCCCTGGTTTAAATAAACATTTAGACATTTGGGAGCAAGCCTAAGTAAGCAAGTACACTTTAGAAACAAGCCCAAAAACTGCAACCCGCAACTACCAATATTTACAAGCAAAACTGAAAAACATGCCCAAAGTCGCTTATAATAAGCCGACATGGCAACACTGACTGAAGGCTATACCGAAGAATAGGATCAGTTCACTTTGATGGTTACAGATCCGGTCTAAAACGGATACGGAAATGGTTTATGTACTTGCATGTATGTGCGCGTATAAATGACCGGATACAGCAGGCGGGCACCAAACCAGAGCTGAACAGTAAATTGAAACCAGGCTTTCTACAGGTGGTGACTGGGGTTTATATACTCCGTAGTACGACGGTGTCACTGACCAAAAATATCAGATCTAGTCGCACATCTTACGCATGCACGCATCTAACAACTTGCAAGCTAACAAATGCAAGTTGTTAGCTTACATTTGTAGATCTCCTCGAATACAAGACAGGTGGGCACTAGGGACATCTGGGCACCATATCTTTGGGATGACTGCACCTAGACGAGTGGGCACCTGGAGAGGTGGGCACCACTGGTTGTCCTGGTGCCGCACCAGGACAACCAGTGGTGCCAACATGGGCACCAAAACCATCTGGGCACTAGGGACATGTGGAAACCTAGCCATGGTTCACATGACGCTGACAGTCATGTTTCAGGGCTAGTGGAAACCTGGACGAGTGGGCACTTAGGGGTGGAGATAACTGGGCACCTGGACGAGTGGGAACCTGGATGAGTGGGTGCCTGAATTAGGATTCGTGTCCACAAGTGTATTTTAACTTTACATAGCATGCTGCTTTGTGGTTGGTAGGCTTAGTGATATTTAACCCACTGTTCTTTAAACCCCCAAACACAACACAACACAACAAAGGGGTCAAAAGTACAATATAAGACTAATAAGAGTGTGCCAAAATAGTACTGAGGTAAAAAGTAGGCCTACAATATAATAGAGCCAAAGTACAATATAAGAGTTTATTTGCCAAAATAGAAGTACTGTTAAAAAATAGAACAAATTGGGATAATGGTAAAATACCAAAAATAATTAAGGATAAGCTACCAAAAAATTGTCAAATGATCAATGTTAATTAGAGTGTTTGGGGGTTTAAAGAACAATGGGTTAAATATCACTGACACTTACCAACAACAAAGCAGCATGCTATGTAAAGCTAAAAAAACACACACTTGTGAACACAAATCCCAATTCAGGTGCCCACTCGTCCAGGTTTGATTGATTGATTTGATTGATTGATGTAGTTTATTTAGTAAGACATGAGAATAGTACATGACAGTACATAACAGTACATGGAAGTACAAATTCACAATACAAGGTCTACTAAACTGGAACTCTCATTAAGCACTAAGCTTGTTTAAGATGAGAACCCCATGCACACAAATCATGCTGAAATATAAGAGGCAGATAGATATACACACTACTATACAGAATGTCATACAATCAGCTTTCAGGTTACTGGTATGAAGAGAGAAATATATATATATATATATACAAAAGAGGAAAATGAAGGAGGGGGGGGGTAGGTTAAGACTTAGACAGGGGCCATTTTCGAATTGCAGCCTCCTGAAGGTGTATCTTTAGGGCAGTTTTGAAAGTGAGTAGGGTTTTACACTCCTTTACTCCTTTTGGTAGGGCATTCCACATTTTCGATGAATAGCATGAGAACGAGTTCATTCCCTTAGTTGAGCCAAATCTGGGTTGAACATGATTTGTGGAGCTGCCTCTGGTGTTATGATCATGGACTGCATTAACATTTTGGAATCCCAATGTTGTGGTGTATCTTGAAGACCAGGCCCATAGCAAGTTGCTGTACTCTGTCCTCAACCCTAAGCCATCCAATCCTAGCTAAATGAGCAGGGGTTAGATGGGTTATGTGATTGAGGCCAAGAAGTAGCCTTACAAGTTTGTTTTGGGATGTTTGGAGCCTTGTTTTTAAGGCCTTGGAGGTGTTGTGATACCATGAAGTGCATGCATAATCATAATGACCTTGAATGAGGGCCCCTGCAAGAATTTTCAGAGTATTCTTACTGACTAGACGATCAATCCTCCACAAAAAGCGTGTTGTTTGGTTGACATTTTTGATCACTTTTTCTGCGTTTTTGTTACCAGAGAGGTTTGCCTCCAAGATGGAGCCCAGGTAGGTAATTTCATCCTTTCTTTTGATGACATCATCACCCACTTTGATCGTGAAACTCTCTACCTTGCTAAGGTTAGGACTGGACCCAAAGAGGATGGATTCAGTTTTACCCAGGTGTAATGAAAGTTTGTTGTCAGAGAGCCAGATGCAGATCTTGTTGAGTCCGGAGCTGAGAGTTTTCTCAACCTGCAGCCTGTCCCTGTCCGAGACTAGCAGGGCCGAGTCATCTGCGAACAGGAACAGTTTGCAGTCGCAGGCTGATGACATGTCATTCACATATATCAGGAACAGTAAAGGTCCTAGTATGCTTCCTTGTGGGACACCACAAGTCACAGGGAGGGGGGGGGACTGGGTGCCGTTTACTTCCACCACTTGCTCCCTCCCTTCCAGGTAGGATCTCATCCAGTTCTCTGACGTATCATCAAAACCTATTGCTTTGAGCTTATTGATCATAATTGGGTGATTAACAGTGTCAAAGGCCTTCTGGAGGTCCTGCATGACCATGCCGCAATATTTGTCCTTGTCGACATCTTGTTTGATAGAGTCGTTCAAATAGAGAAGGCATGTGTCAGTGGAGTGGTTTGTTCTGAAGCCAGATTGGAATTTGTAGATTAGATTTTTTTCGGCAAGATACTTATCGACCTGTTCATAGACTATTTTTTCCATGACTTTCGAGATGGAGGTAAGAATAGAAATAGGGCGGTAGTTGCCAGGGTCTAATTTGTTTCCTTTTTTGTACAGAGGGGTCACCCTTGCTTTTTTGAAATCGTTAGGGACCCGTCCCTGTATGATGGAGAGGTTTATTATGTGGGTAATGATTGGAGCAATGGAGGCGGCTGAGTCTTTTAGAAATTTGGCGGGGATATTGTCGAGGCCTGTGGCTTTGTGTTGATGAAGAGCATTACATTTTTTAAACACCTCCTCTGTTTTCACAGGGGAGAGTTTAAAATCATCTTTGCGTACACCCTGTTTTTTGTAAAATGAGTCAACATACTCCTCACCATAGCACCCAGAGTGAGGGGGTAGTTTTTCAACCAAATCTGAGGTTATGGTCGTGAAGAATATGTTGAGGATTTTACTCACTTCATGTTTGGATGTGAAGAGAGTGTCATTCACCTTGAGGCTTATGTTTGTAAACCTGGTTTTCAATTTCTTGCTGCAGCCTAGTAGGTTGTTGAATAGCTTCCAAAGCTCTCGTGGTTTGCTTTTATTTTCCTCAATTTTGTCATCGAGGAAGCTTTTTTCTGCTAATAGGAGCATGCCATTAACCTTGTTCCTGCCCACTGTCCCTAGTGTCCGGATGGTTTTGGTGCCCACCTCTTCAGGTGCCCACTCGTCCAGGTGCCCAGTTATCTCCACTCCTAAGTGCACACTCGTACAGGTTCTGTGGTATCTGATCTAAGTTTATCCAACGAAAACAGGTATTATCTCCTGAGTATTAAAATGATGAACAAAGCTCCGGTTGCAGACGTGGGTTTATAACAATATCTTTATTGTCATAGAGGCAAAACCATTCCTTACTCGAATAAGAATAGCGCAAATTACATTACAGCAATCACACCTTTTATACAGAACATACCTCCATCTCTTTAACAATGGACTTAGACACTCCTTTACTTTCTCACCAGCCAATAACTTTGTCAGGTAAACTGCATCTGACTCCACCTCTCACATCAGCGTTTTTTTTTCAAAGAAATGAATTAGCACAAAACTTTAAAACAATATCTTTACAACAGTTATTTTGCAAAGGTATGACTTTAAAAATAGAAACTCATAATTCAATCATTACTCCACAATGCATGTAGGCCTACTTCAAGAAATGTCCAAACAGCATAAGAATATGTTATGTTAACCCAGAATAATAAAATAAAACAGAATTAAAATGATTACAATAAAAATAGAATTTATGCATGATATCCAATTACATTTTCATGACTATTTATCACCAAAGTTTTATTCACCTAATTCCTATAAATACTTTTTGAAGGGTAAACCAAATGATATTATTTAGTAGTAGAAGTCATGTTTCTTCATCCAGTTAAACATTTGACCATACTCTGTAACTCTAAACAAACTCAATGAGTGATCATATTTAACCCAAGATATTATTATATTTACACCTAAAGTCTTATTTACCTATTTTACAGTTTTTTAAAGGATCTTACATTTGACTATTTCTCATCCTGAGCCTACTTTAGAAAAAGTTAGCCAATTTACATTAGCCAAAGGCTTAAGCCTGGTGACCTTTGGTTTTTCTTACTTATCTTATCTCCTTACAAACTTGCTTTTTGGCTTCCAGCAACTGTCTTGCTCTCCTAGAAATCAGTAAAAGAGAGGAACTCATGATTTATGCTATTTACATTGGTGACCACCATCTGTTTTCCTTATCAAAGTATTTCAGTCTTTGGAGCTTCATGTACTCATCACACCTTTCAATGTAAATGTGAGGACTGATTAGTCTTTTGTTAGGCAAACTCAGTCCCTCTTTGCTGGCACAGTGGACTTTGAGTGAGACATCAATTTCTAACCTAGTTACTTATTATTAGACCAATGTGTTATAACAAAATAATCTGGTAGTAATATTCTCATGTGTAATAACTACTTTTAGTCCTGGATATACCATAGTTCCCACATGTCCCTAGTGCCCAGATGGTTTTGGTGCCCACCTGTCCTGTTACCATCTGCTCTTTTTGGCCAGCGACAACAGCACGATGACGTCAGTTGAATGAGAGTGAGACGATGGGGTCCGAGATTCAGAGAACAAGATATGTCAGTGCCGACTGCCGAGTGCCATGAGACTTTGATTTAGTTTTAGAGGCACAAGATGAATAGAGTTGAATGAATGAATGAATTATTTACATTCGAGAGGGGTCTGAGGATATGCGGTAGTGTCAGGATCATCGGTCAATATGGGTTTGTGTTGTGAGTGCATGACGATTTCCTGGAGGTGGAACACTTTAAGTTTCTATAGACTAGTAACTAAGTAACTAAGTAAAACGAAACAAATACATCAAGTAGGCGTAGGCTATGTGCACAGCTGACAGACTCATGCCGGCTATAAACCACACTGGTTTCGGTTTCCATGTAATCATTTAAAAGGCTGTGCTGTAGCCTACTGTACTGTATCAGAGGTTGTTCCAAAGGCTGGTAACTGACTGATCAGCCACTCTCGAGTAATAGTTTTCAGCGAAATCTACTGAAGGTGTTCGTTTTTCCTGTGATTGGCAAAGATTGAAGTATTTTTAACGGTCCACTAGATAAGGTGAGTTATTATTATTATCATTATTATTATTATTATTATTATTATTATTATTATTATTATTATTATTATTATAATAACAATAATAATAATAATAATTATTATTATTATTATTATTATTATTATTATTATTATTATTTAGACCGACGGTACAGTTTGGCTATTGTATTAAGAACTGAATATAGAGCAAATAAAAACACCGTGGCTAGAAACATAGAAATGGAGTTACTGTAGATAAACAAATCCAATGCTGTAATGTTACAACAACCGGTTATAACTTAGTAATGTATTGTCATCGTCATATATGAACATAGGGCCTACAGTAGGCTAGATTAGTGGTGTTTTCAATGTTTTCACCTTTGGCGTACCAAACAAATAATTGTTTCCTATGCTTGTGCGTTGTGATATTGCTGTATCATTTACTCGCTATTTCTGGTGAAACGAAACCTATTCACTTGCATTTACTTGTGGGGACCAGCAGGGGGCGCACATGCCCCTATAATGGTTGAGTCAAAATCATATCACTTAGTTTTTCTTTGGCATGATTGGCATCTGGTGCAGTGCAAAACTTAACCTAGATGCAAAAGTATACAGAGTAACCTTTGTGTGCTTGTGTGATTGAACATGATTCTGAAATAAATAACTATATTTCTGACATGTTCGTCAATGTAGGTTAAATGAGGGGGAAACATTTAGATATCCAATCATGACTAGGGATGTGATGCAACACATCAGAAGTTTTATTCTTGTTGTTGTTGTTTCCACAAGTGTTTGTGTTGGGGGCAGATCGGGGATCCCATGAAATTGGGGAGCACCCTCACCATCTGCGTGCCCCCTTGGTGCCTATTGGTATAAGCACCCCTTTAATTAAACTTTCCTCTTATTGAGAATAAAAAATGTGTATCGTTTTGTATGTATACATGGTGAGACTGTCCTCCTTCTTCACTCAGGGAATGCCAGTGTGATTATCCTTCAAAGTCATCGACCTGTAAAGGCATGGACAGACTTTCAGGGGGAGTTGGACCTCCCTGGCCGGAGAGGGGAGGCAGAGGAGGAGCTGACAGAAGGGGGTGGAGAGGAGGAGTGGAAAGAGGGAGAGGCAGAGGAGGAGTGGACAGAGGGAGAGGGAGAGGAAGAGGAGGAGTGGACAGAGGGAGAGGAAGAGGGTTTGGAAGGGGAGACAGAGTAGGGGGCAGTGAGGGACGGGGAGAAAGAGGGAGAGGTGCAGCGAGAGGACGGGGTGGTATAGCTGGAGGAGAAGGAGAGAGAGTGGACATGGGGGCTGGAAGTAGACAAGGTGGTGAGAGAAGAGATGGCGATGCCGGTGGAAGACGCAAGAGGAACGGGGGGAGTTCAGATTCTGCGAGCAGGGATGGCACCCCGTACGTTCATCGACTGGGCTACAAAACATTAGAGGAACTATCTGGGAAAGATCCAGCCCAGGTGGCCATCACCCTGTCCTCGAACCCTGCTCTGCAAGTCCTGCTGGACGAGACGGAGATGAGGCAGGACCTCGTCCAGCTCCTATGCTACGTCCTGTGCAGGGCCTTCCAGGCACAGACAGACAGGGCCACTCTACAACACCTGGCTGACACGGTGAAAAACTCAGGCTTCCTCCGCACCATTCTGCCGCACTATGTGGCCAACATGGCTTCAGAGTCTAACCCTGACCGCAGGGATCAGTACCCGCTGCATCTGGACAACATCCTGGCTGTTGTCTTTGAGGTAATTACGTCCTTGTCTTATAGAGATGTGGTTTGTAAAACTGCTTCATCTCCATTCAAAGCACGGTGTGCAAAATGTACATGATTATTAACTAATTTTGTTTGGACAAAATGTCCAACCTGGATTAGTTTTGTTTTTGTGTATATTTAAATTTAAATTATTGTTCCTCCTTTTATGCTTGATATCCTCTGCCGTTTATTTAATTATTTTCCCATCCACTTGGTTCCAGGTGCTCAAAACCTTCCCTGCCAGTTCAGTCCAGTCAGTGTCAATGCTGGTCATGCTGCTTCAAGCCTCCATCAACAACCTCAGGGCATCAGGAGTGGACATCAACCCTCAGACAGATGAGAAGTTGCAGCAACTCCAGGGTCTGGTCAACCATCTTCAAGAGAAATCCAGGGAGGGGACTCTCCGCTCAGACAAAGACACATATAGCCTTCTGCATGCTGCTGGAGAGAACCCAGGTTGGTAATGTCAATCATACGAATACTGCTATACTCCTTTATTGACAGTAACATTTCAATATAATCCAATCTAAAAGGCCAAGCTGTCTAGAACAGCATTTGTGTGTGTGTGTGTGTGTGTGTGTGTGTGTGTGTGTGTGTGTGTGTGTGTGTGTGTGTGTGTGTGTGTGTGTGTGTGTGTGTGTGTGTGTGTGTGTGTCCTCAATAGTAGACCAATCACAGTTCATGGCTCAACATGCATGACATCATGAAACAGAACCACCCCGGGTCAAAAACAAATTACACAAACACACTAACAATCACATCACAACAAAATTGTGATGTCAAACGAATATAAATGAAATCTGCAATATGCTGTTTGGCCACTTTTTGCTACCTCCTAATCTAGGTGCGGAAGATCAGCAGAACTTCAGGACCCTGCCCATCTACCCTACGCCAGAGGAGTTCCATGAGGAACAGAGGCCCTTCCTAAGACCCAATCTCACCTCTCAACACTACGCCAGCACCCACATCTACCTTGACACACACTTCCGGCTGCTGAGGGAGGACTTTGTGCGACCGCTTCGCGAGGGGATCCAACAACTACTTCGGAACCAAAGGGACATGGGGAGGAATGACAACCCGCTGAAGAATGCACGCTTTGATGACATCAGAGTGTACTTGGACACCCGTCTGGTGGTGCCAAAATGTACGCTGGATGGCATAGCCATCATTGTTCAGTTTGACCCTCAGCCTCTTCAGGTCAGTACCTGGATGGATTTACACCAACGTTTTCTCATATGCTTTCACATTCGTTAGATTTCTTTATGGAATTGATTAGGGCTGCGAGCCTGCGACTATTGATTCTTTTATCAATTACTTTTTCGATTAATCGTAAAATCAAGAAACACAAAACAATGCTGATATATTTCTTAATAATCAATTCAATCAATTAGTCTGATTAACCACTTAAGCTGTACTTTATACTTTGTTGTACAATGGTGTCATGTCACACAAAAAAGAAAAAAATGCTGAGCTTGTAGATCAGCTATCTTCAGTATTTAAAACGTTTTGGAAAATGTTCACCTATAATGCCATGCTCAAAGAACCCCCTCCCCAAAATGATGTTCATTAAATCACATTAGTTCGATTAACTGTTGCACCCCTAGAATTGATAGATATTGACAGACTTTGACTGTATTATGTATAAATGACAAATTCATGTAATATTATCCGCTAATACACCCCCTACCACACATTCTTTCTCCCAACAGTTTGTACGCTGGGAGAACTCGAAGAGGCTAATCTACGGGTCCCTGGTCTGTCTTTCGTGTGATAACTTTGAGACCTTCCTGTTCGCCACGGTGTCACATCGTGAGCCTGAAGAACTAAAGAACGGCCGGGTCCAGCTTATCTTCTCTGAGGAGAGCAGAGAGAAGCTGGTGACAATACAGGTGTGTTTAATGGCCTTTGATAAAAGTGGCGTGTCCGGACAGGCTTGTTGACAGTTGCCTCGAATGCATGAGGTCACCAAATTAGCAATGTATCGTCACTGTTTTATTCAAATCCTGACCCAGTCATTTTCTTCTCTAGAGAAAGACACGCTGTGTAATACATGTTAGACGGCTTATTGAATTGTAGCACCACTGTTGCATGAAAAGAATGGATTTTCAACTCAAAGTATAAAATTAGCCTTAACTCTGCATAAAATGTTTCTACTTGCTGCACTGTTGCTCCATCTTTTAACCTATTTCGACCTGAGGCTGATCCTACAAAATGTCTTCTAAATCCTATGTTATTATATGTTGTTACATCAGTGGTTCTTTTTCATGTCAAGGACCCCCAAAATGATACGGATTTGGCCGCGGACGCCCATCTCAAAATATTTTGTTCCAGGGACCCCCAGAAGCAAAGATTTAACTTGCAAATGTTCGCTTAAAAAATATATGTATTAAAAGATTTGACATTTTCAAAAAATAGCAGATCTACAAGTTCGTATGACACAGATGCGTTCCTGGTCTTAATGGGTTAAGAGAAATTGTTTGGAGAATCCTTGAGTACATATTCACTCTACAAAGTATCATATAGAATGTGATACTATAGAGCATCGCAGTTCCCGCCCACTTCCTGGTTCCACTTCAAAATGCTCAATGCATTTTTCCCATTGACATTTCCAAAAATATCAATTAATTTAAGCCTAGAATCAAGCCATCCAGGGTCCTGGTGAATCATGACCATTAAACATTTTTTTCTGTGATTTATTTTATTTTATATTTAATTATATGATACTATATTTAATAAATACCCTTTGTTTTGCCGTTTTCAAAAAAGTTTTTTCACAGAATCAAACGTTTTATGGTCATGATTCACCAGGACCCTGGATGGCTTGATTCTAGGCTTAAAATAACAATATTTTTGGAAATGTCAATGGGAAAAATGCATTGAGTATTTTGCAGTGGAACCCGGAAGTGGCCGCAACTGTGATGCTCTATAGAGTAACACAAATGACCTGATCCTTCAGACAGACCAGTCGTTCCTGATGGTGGAGACCACTGCCTACTTTGAAGCCTACCGCTATGTGCTAGAAGGCCTGCAGGAGCAAGAGGAGGCCCACCTGCCCTTCCAGAGGTTTGAGGGTGTGCGTGTGTGTATGTATGTGTGTGTGTGTGTGTGTGTGTGTGTGTGTGTGTGTGTGTGTGTGCACGCGAATGTGCACGCGAATGTGTGTGTGTGTGTGTGTGTGCGCGCGCGCGTGCGTGCTAGAGCTGTGCAGCTTAAATTGAGCTATTATTCATTTCCGTGCAGGTCTGACATTCTTCAAAAAATTACGGTCTCAGTTTTCCATCTCTACAAATCAAACATACAAAAAATGGTACATAAATTCTAAAAAAAAGAAAAAAAGAGAGAGAGAAAAAAAGTCAAGGTCTTGGTCTCTCATTATTTTATATGATCACTTTGGCACTCTGACACACATGGATGGGTTCGTAGGTTCATGTACCTTGTCTGCACTCCCTGTGCCCTCTAACAACTATAAATTACCCTCAATGAAGGAGTAACAGTGTGAGGCAGTTCATTGGGATTCTTGTCCGCCAGCCTCTGCTCTACTCACCATAGCATGAGCCATAACTTTAAACCATAATATGGTTTAAAATTTTAAAAGTTTAAAAGAAAGTTTTAAGCTAACTTCAATGTTCTCCTTTTGAGATTAATATATTATATTAATCTCAAAAGGAGAACATTGAAGTTAGCTTAAAACTTTCCCAGGAACCAATCTTCCTGTAATTTCAAACAGGCTTAAACACTGACTGTGTTATAATCATCATCATTACAGTCAATTGTATTAGTTAATCGTTGATTCATCTGAGTTCCCAGGAATTCTCGCATAACAACGGGACTATTTTCAAGGGACGGACCATTAGCGTGTTTGTACTTATCTATTCAAAGCTTCAGGAATATCATACATAAACATCGACCATTTTCCTGTTATTGTGATTTTGCGTTTGTTATTTTCTCCAGTCATTAAAATGTTTTCAATATTGACTAATATTGGTTTTATACAGTAGTAGTGGTTCCTAAGTAATTGATGATTGAATCTTTTCTCCAGTGACCATTTCTTTAGCTAGACTTTTCCAATCAATCCACACTGTAAAATGTATTTAGTTTATTTTAATTCCTTACTGAAATGACTGGAATCCAACAGCTGGCTTCGTCAACCAAACCACAGTACCCAGTCATCAGTCAGTAATGTGCAGTTTACCATGAGTCATAATCAATAGCCTACACATGCCAGACCACAGGTTTGATGCTTTAGTTTAGGTCTTCATTCCCATTTCCTCATAAAATGAACAATAGTCCACTCTTTAACTCTTACTTTTTTTGTACTTCTTCTAGGTACATAGTGGACTGCCAATCTGACGTGCACCCCCCAGCCTATCTGAACAACGGCGATTCTTACAAACTGTCAGACATTGCTCTTCCTGAGTACAAGGGCAAGATCGAGCCCTTCCACTGTCTGAAGCCAGAGGCCTGGCCCAACATGGAGGAGCTTGGGCTGGACGAGTCTCAAATGAGAGCCCTCCAGCTGGCCCTCACCAAGGAGCTGGCCATCATACAGGGACCTCCTGGCACCGGTAAGGCATTACGGGGTATTATCAAAGTTTTGTCTGAGATGAATTAAGTAATGTGTTTGAAAGGTATTGAACTGAATTAAACATGAACCTCAATGAGTCTGGGACTGGCTCTTGTAAAGTAATGGCCTCCAGAATACCCCAACCTGGGATTGCACTGTATAATAGCTTTAATCCTAATAACGGCTGTTAAGTTGGTGTAGTTGGAGCTTGTGAAGGAATCATTAAATATGAGATGCTTTGATGAACAGAAAGGAAATAAATTAAAACACCTGAAGGAAGAATTTTAAAATGCATGCATGTTCCAAGTCTTTCTCAGCACTTCATTAATACTTTGGGTTTGTAACGAGAGGAACTGGTTATAAACCGGTTCTTATACTACACGTGTAGGTCATAGCATGTAAGTTTTTGCTTTTAAACAAATAAAAGGTCACATGGCAGAGCAATAAAACATAAGTGTGTTTGTTTTACCACTAGCTACGCTAGATTATTACATCACAATCCACCTTTGCCCTTCTCTGCCCATCAGGCATCTGATATTTAGTTCATTGTCAGAACAACACACGCACGCACGCACACACAGGTTACAAACTTCCTTATCTCATAACGTCACGTAAGCATAACACATCACCCATTGGACTTGCAGTCAACAAGGTCCCTTAAAGATAGTGTATAGTGACTCACAAGTCACAACAAAACCCAATGTATCACAGCATAATCTATGTTACTGCGAACATAACAGCATCCTTACAGTAAATGAGCACATCCACTGATTTCAATTGAATCAGCACCCCGGTGGGTCGAAAGGTTACCAACAGTATTTCAGCTTTAAATTATAGCCTTACCTAAATGCTAAACCGGCCGGCCATCCTCCCTTAAGTCAATTTTGATAAAGGATATTTCCTTCTTGTGTCTCCAGGGAAGACCTATTGTGGCCTGAAGATTGCTCAGGCCCTGTTGACAAATGAGAGCCTTTGGAGAAGTGAGCTAATAGGTAATGCTCCCATGCTGGTGGTGTGTTATACTAACCATGCCCTGGATCAGTTCCTTGAGGGTAAGTCATTCAGTGAGTTCTTTTCCTCAATTGCAACTAAATTAACCACTTAAACCCTATATACTTTGTTGACCAGAGTCCTCAGGGCTCTAAACGTGGCTCACTACTTTTTACCTCTGTACCGAATCTCCACCTATAATGACATGCCAAGAATATGGATTCTAGGGTTTAAACTTTATGTGGTTAATCCACAATGAAATTGTACTTGCTGTGCAGTTATACAAGTTTGACAACCTTGATGGGGGTGCCATTACGGAAATTCATTCCACAGCTTGGGAGCCACAAGCAATTTTTTGTTTTTCTATTTTGATTTGATGCCATGAGCATAAATATGAGCATAATAGTACATGGTGTCTTTCCTTTCCTTGTTAAGAGGCTGTCGATGGCTGGGAGGTGTTTCCTTTGATCATGTTCTTGCTTTGTCTTTATACACTTTTCAATTTATTTTATGAATGTTGTATTATTTATTGTTATTAAAAAAGCAATAAACATATTTTGCACAAAAAAAAAACGTGAGCATAATAATGCTCCTCTGTGACACAGGTATCCATAAGTTTCTGCCAGATGGTATTGTCAGGGTAGGAGGCCGCAGCAGCAGTGAGGTCCTGAAGCGCTTCAATCTTCGGGAGCTGACCCACTCTTTGAAGTCTAGACGCAGCATGCCGCGCCACCTGAGTTCTGCGTACACTGAGGTGAGTTGGTGTGACGAAAATTATTGACGTACATGATTTTGTTTAACATTACTCTTCCTCTGACACGAGCTTTCAGTGCTCATTTCTCACTCAATTTAACCAGTGGTGGAAAAAGTACTCAAATGTTTTACTTAAGTAAAAGTATCAATACTGTAATGTAGAAATACTCTGTTACAAGTAAAATTCCGGAATAAAAAATGTACTTAAAGTACCAAAAGTAAAAGTACTCATTATGCTGTATGTCCAATTCCACAACTTTTCAAATGTATGAAATGCATAAAAATCTTTTGAAAATAGCAGATCTACAATCTGTCGCATCGCGAAATGGCAGAAATGTATGTAGGGCTGTTAAGTGGTTAATGTATGTTTTGTAATAATAATCTGCATCTACAAAGTAACTAGTAACTAAAGTTTTCAAATAATTGTAGTGGAGGTAAAGTACAATATAAGAGATGTAGTGGAGTAGAAGTAAAAGTACTGACAATTGGAAATACTCCAGTAAAGTTAAAAAAAAAACTCAATATTGTACTTGAGTAAATGTACTTAGTTACTTTACACCACTGAATTTAACCACTTAAGCCCAGCTGCATGTTGTGAGCTTGTCGATCTTGCCTGCTATCTGCTATTTTTGCATTTGATATGATCTATGGCATTGTTAGGAGTTTTCGCAGTATGTTTTCCTATTATGATAAACTCAGAAGAGGGACACCAGGGTTCATCTGGTTAATGCCATTATTATGGTGGTTTGACTTGTGTTTCCGTCATACTTCTGACAGATCTACAGTGAGCTGAATCAGGAGGAGATAGAGATCCAGAGTCAGGCGGTGAAGCTGGAGTGCAGTCTGAAAGGGGTGATCAGAGAGGCTTTCCTGGAGAGGTTCATCTCCGAGGAACACTGGCTCAGCCTGCACCACTGCCCAGCTGTGCATGTGAGTCACACAGCAAAACAAACACAAAGAAAAACCTCTGTATTCGCTTGATTTATAGACACTCATGTGTGACATTAATTCAAAATGCATTATCTTTTGCCAAGACTTGGATTATCAGTGCAAGACCAGCATAGGCTATACATTTACATGCAAGTGAATTATACGTTTATAATATCTGTTCAACAGAAGGCAATGTAGATTTACTCTTTGTATAATGGCCCTCTGCTTAGAATCAGGACGAGTTTGAGATCTTTGGTGAGAAGAAGAAGAAACCCTGTCTGATAATGGAGTGGTTGGGGATTGGTTCCACTGTCTTCCAGCAGAGGGCGACAGAGGAGGCAAATATAAACACAGGTGAGGTTTTAAAGTGCTGCCATTCCTGAACAAATCAGGAGAAAAGCATAACAACTGATTCAAGAATGAAAATGTATTTGATCTCATATGAGTACAAAAGAGTAAAATGCTTTGGTTTCAGTTCCTCAACATTGTAGGAGTAAAAACAACAATAAGAAAGAGATAATTATAAACAGTAAGTAGAAGATAAAGTAAAATAGCATAGTATGAAATAGTATGCACATCAATGATAGATTGTAGCATAACTTTGAGATGCTTGTAAGATGCTGTGTGCTATGGTCCTACTTAGCATGTCCATATAGCCTATATGTATGTGTGCACTGTGCTGTCAGATAAGATGGATAAGATGAGACCTTTATTGATCCTGCGGGAGAACTTCAGTTGGCAAATGCAGCGCAGCAGTTAAGATGCAGTTACAGGGCAAGAAAATGACAAAAAAATGGTACAGCAGGGCAAAAGACATCACACTCAAAGAAACACCATCAATAACGAACAAAACTGATGCTACTTTCGAGCAATTGATCTATTGAACGAGCCGAGCGACCATCATGTGCCTCATAATACATCTTCATAGTTGCCGGCACAAAAGACGAATCTGTCATTACCCCTCCTGCCAAACCTTCCCACAATCTCCATGTGAAGGGGTTTTGAGTGGATTGTCAATGATAGCACCCAGCTTCCTCGCTATTCCACCCATACGCCACCTCCTTCACCCGGACGGGATAGACACAGGCAGGGCTACATATGGGCTGTATATACATATTTTGTATGTATATGTAGTATCTATTTATGTGTGTTCATGTTCGTGTGTGCAGTCTTAATGGGTAAAGTATCAGGGGCCTGTGAGTGTGTTATGTTTTTATATAAATGGTATGTGTAGCTTCCTCGTGTGTGTGTGTGTGTGTGTGTGTGTGTGTGTGTGTGTGTGTGTGTGTGTGTGTGTGTGTGTGTGTGTGTGTGTGTGTGTGTGTGTGTGTGTGTGTGTGTGTGTGTGTGTGTGTGTGTGTGTGTGTGTAGTAGGCAGACAGGTAATAGGCCTACAGTGTCAATCGTTCATAGTCTGATTGCCTGGGGGGATTTATTTGCCTTCATGATTCCACCATTTTATGCTTAGTACACAATTGTAGCACTATTCCCTTGAATGTGAGCTCCTGTGAACCTCTTATTATTGCTACAGTGTTTGTACTGATAATGTGCTGGCAAATACCGGCACACAAGCTGTGCTTGGAATTAAGTGCAAAAAAGAAAGCAGCTTTGTATCAGATTTTATTTGGATTTCCTCCAGCTATGGAGACGGAGGAGGACGATGAAATGATTGACATTGCGGAGGAGGCAGACTTGATCCAGGCTGAACGATTCATTGAAGACACTGATCACAGAAGCGACAGAGACAAAGAGAAGGCCAGAGTCATGGAGGAGACCCTTAGAGAAGTTCAAGAGATGATGCTGGCCACGATGTTCGAGGATACTGAAATACAGGCGGAGCAGAGCGAAGACGGCTTCCAGGTAAAAGAAAATGTTAATTCTCAGTCTATCGTCAGTAGCCTTGTATGCAGATTTCAGCAGCAGTCCTGCATTTAAATGATTACCCTCAGCTTACAAAGCCATCACATCCTCACAGCCCTATATTGTTGATACCAGTGGTTCTCAAAGTGGAGTCCGGGAACCGCCAGGGTTCCTCGAGTTGGGTCCAAATTGAGCCTTACAGGTCTGTAACTGTGAGAGTTACAGTTACAGAAGATGAGAAACAAATAAATTAATGTAAAAGAGGGGGTGCTCGGGTGGCACAGTGGTAAAGTAGCTGCCCACCACCACGGAGGTTGTGGGTTCAAATCCACCTGGGTACATCCGGCGAACACAATTGGCCCGTGTTCAGGGGAGGGAAGCCGGGCGAGGAGGGTGATAATTGGCACTGCAAGTAATCCTACAGGCTGGGGCGGCACCTGTCAGCAGGGAGTGTTGGGCGGGAGGAGTAGAACGAAGGCTCTGCGTCTTCCCGGTGGGGGCTCCTCACTGGCAGGTGACTCAGTAGGATACGACAGCAGTAAAGAAAAACAAAAAACTAATTAATGATGAAACGTAACAAAAGTTGACACACGCACACTGCATAAATTAATTAATAAATACAACTGTGACCCTGCTTGATCCAGTGGTTTCCGAGATTAGCCGCAGACACACAGACACACACAGAGTCCCTTCTTCTAGACGCCTCGCCCCCTTAGGAACCACGCTGTCAAAATTCAAATAGCTTTGTGGGTCAAAGTTCAAATCACACAATGCTCCTGTATGTTTGCCTAGATGCAACGGCAGCAGATCAAAAAGATGAAGAACAAAATCAAGAAAGAGCTAGGCAAGAGCTCGGCCATGAGTGGAGAAGAGGAGAAAACCATTTGGGATGTTTGGGCTCTCGGACTTCCAGACAGATGGAGACTCTATCGGTAGGACTCCCTTTCTCTACTGCCTCCTTTCTGGCTACTGACCATCTCCCCCGATCCTTCATTCCCATTGTATGTCCACTATTCCTTTCATTTCTCTACCTCTTTCATAGCCTTCTTTTTGTTACTTCCGCCAAGGAGGTAACAAAAAATGCACATAAGTTCTGAACATATTAACATAATACCACAAAACTTTGAAAAAGGGTTTATCATGGGTCCCATAGACAAACTGGTCTATGCTGGACAAAAAATAATCTAGTCATTATTGTTGTTTTCTCCTGTTTTCTCCTGTTTTCTCCTTCCTCTCTCCTCTCCACGGCATCCTCGAAAGCAGCCTCATTCTCATTGAACTGCTGTCTATTCCCTGTGTATATAATTAAGTCAACTAATCACCGGGAAAACGCAATCCCAGCGGATCCCCGTCACCTCAGACAGACACGATAGAACTCTGAAAGTTTCTGCCACCGTGGAAACAACAAATACGTTTTACTTGCTCTTAATTATAAGTTGAATGGACAAAAACACTTTCAAAGAGATTAATGTGTTTTGCTGTTTTTTAATAAAGCAATTGTCTATCAAACAAAACAAAACATGACATTGGCTTTTATCACCCTATTTTCTTAGTTTTAGTCGCCAGCGGCAAATTCAGAGAGGTTTTGTGATGTTATTGTGTCAGTTGTCACGTCTTAGACTATTACGGATTTCTTGTCTGCAGGTTGTGGATTGCACGCTACAGAGTGGAGATGCGTACCAAAGCCCTGCAGTCTGAGCAGGCCTATCAGAATGCTGTAGACAGACTAGCTGACGTACGACGGCATGAGAGTCTCTGTGTCCTCAAGGCGGCCACGGTACAGTAATACTAGTAACAATAGCAGCAATGTAATACTTTACTTACTTTATTTGTTTATTTGGACGGGACAGTACATATTAATGAACACAGCAACAAAACAAAACTACAGCAGTAGAGTTGGAATGCAGTGTAAATACTTTGGAGTTTGCAAGGATGCAAATGTTCATCCGTAGTTCCAACATGTGACAATAACACGAGATATTGCAGATCTAATAACATGCCATGGTAAATATAAGAAGCAGTGCTTTTATTGTTACTGCAGGGCTTCAGTTTGTCAACTTCCATTACTTCAGGAATGGAGTTCAAGTGGAAGAAGATTCTAGAGCATTATTTTGTGCAGTCTAAATGTTGGTTAGATACTTCAGGCTGCACATATCAAAAGCAAAATCAATTAGCCAATAAACATAACTCTTCATGAATTTTTATTGTTTATAAATTGTTTGTATATTATTGTTATAACAGAAATTGTTATAACAGAAATAAAGTAATGTTAATATTGAAAGTAATAGTTGGCGAAGTGATTGCAGAATATTGCATTATTGGTCAATAAGTGTCACTGTCAGGGATACTTGAGTACTTATGTTGACAAGCAACCAATCTGTACATCAGGTCATCGGCATGACGACAACAGGAGCAGCCAAGTTCCGGAAGGCTCTCCAGGAGGTGCAGCCAAGGCTGGTGATCGTAGAGGAGGCTGCCGAGGTGCTGGAAGCCCACACTATCACCACGCTGAGCCAAGCCTGCCAGCATCTGATCCTCATCGGAGACCACCAGCAGGTCAGGAACCACGGCTAGCCTGTAAAACCAACAGAGCAGTGACACGTAACATATCAGTGGTTCTCTGGCACTTTTGTGCCAAGGCCCCCTAAATTGAATTTGGCCACGGACCCCAATCTGAAAATATTTTGTGTCAGGGACTCCCATAAGGGAAGATTTATCAAGATTCCTCAAGATTTTTTCGAAAGATATCTGATCTACAAGCTCTGAATGCGTTGCGTGTGATGTGTTGTAAGCTTGTAGATCGGACATGTTTGAATAGCAGAAAAATATAATAGGGCTTAAGTGTTACTGATAACTGATAACTGATTTCATCGTGTTATCACTGTTATCATCATATATATCATGCATGACTACAATGTTTAAATGAGCCTTCAATTTAGGTGTAGAGGATTGTGTGAGTACTGTACATATAGCCTGGCATGGCCAGACTAATATCACTGTGTAGATCAGCGCTACTCAACCCGCGGCCCGCGGGCCGCATGCGGCCCGATCGCAGCGTCTTTTTTTTTTTAAGCACAGGATAAAAATATACATTTCCGTTCAAATATATGGGTTGCTAAAACATTTTTCGAAAACAAACAGACAGACATACATACTGGTGCGTCAATTGTTACAGGTATAATGCATAGTTTTCTATGCATTTCGGGTTTTTGGGGGGGTTTGACCCCCAAATTTGGCCGCACGGCTTTGCCGCGCGCCCAGGATAGGTGTCTGCCACTGGACATACACACAACACAAAATAAACTGGTGCAGTGAAAAGAATATGATGTCAAAATGTACATTTTCTTGTGTGTTACAAAATCGAAAAATCCAAAATAGGACCGTCATTTTTGTGGCGGCCCCTTGGACTTTTGGTATTTTGCTGAGTGGCCCCTGAGCCATCTTAAGTTGAGTAGCCCTGGTGTAGATATTAGTCTGGAATCTCTGTGTGGAACCTGTATTTCCGAGGGGCAAATAAAAAAAAATGCTTCTGGTCATAAATTCGCTCCATATTTGCATACTGGGCCCTGATTGGTCCCTCACAACTTTGGAGGGAGAGAAATGGAATCTCTATTGAGAGGGGCCAGACCTAATCTGCCAAGGGCAATTTTCTTTTGCAATGGCAGATTTGTCTGGAACCAGGCTACTGTACATACAGTATGTGTATATTATGCAAGTACACTGAATAGTGAAACTTCTGGACTTTAGTAGAATATAATAATAAATGAAGTACAGGTGGACCAACAGCCTAGCTAGCCAGCACAATTTTTTTTCCTCCCCCATTTTTCCCATTTTCTCCCACTTTTTAGTCGTTATTCACAGTTTTCTCGTATTCCCTGTCACTGTTAACCCCTACAGTTGGTCATGCTGGAGAGTGTAGATTAGCACGTGTCTTCCTGATTCACATGAACTCGCCAGCCGTTTCTTTTCACCAGTCAGGAGTTTCACAGGAACATGTTTTCCTATCTAGTTATGCACCCCACTGAACAGGTGCTCCAATCAACCTGTAGGAGTCACCATAGGGCAGCGACAGAGATCGCCCTCCCCGCTCGGCTTCCTCTGAGTGAGCGCGGGCCAATTGTGTTTGTTGGAGCGGAGGACTCGAACCCTTTGTTTCTGCAGAGGTGGACAGGAGCTTTACTTGTGTGCCATCCAGATGCCCCTCTTTTTTTCCTTTTTAACATCTGTGTGTGTGTGCTATTTCTTTGATTGGAGAGAACTACAGTAATGCTTGTGTTGCCCTGTTTACACATGAAATTAGCCATGTACTTGTGTAGCCAAACATGCTACATGTACTTGTGTAGCCAAACGTGCTACAGTACCCTGCAGTTGTATTGAATGTCCAGCAAGCGTAGGAATCAAATTTGAAATTGAGTTTGTCTTGAAAATGGCTGTTAATGTAAGCCAGGCATTCATCAATTGGAATTCAATGGTCATTTTCATACAGCAGTTGGTTTACATTAAAATGGAACTGACGCACTACTCTGCCTGGGGCTGGAATGCTCTCTATTTCTACCGTGGTCCCCTCTCTCTCTCTCTCTCTCTCTCTCTCTCTCTCTCTCTCTCTCTCTCTCTCTCGCGCCATTTCTATCTCTCTCTACCCCTCCCTCTCTCTCTCTCCCTCCCTCCCTCTCTGTCTCTCCCTCTCTCTCCCATACTCCCTCCATCCTTCACCTTTTCTATTGATCTATCTCTCTTCCTCCATCTCTCTCACCTTTTCTCCCTACCTCTCTCCCCAATTTCTTTCTTTCTTTCTTTCTTTCTTTCCCTGTCTATTATTTCTACTTTTCATTTAATATCTTTTTAGACATAGACACTATGAGACTGTTCACTCTCAAACGATCCTCTCTGATTGTATGAACGAGTGTTCAGTGCTTTGTTTTGTTTTCTGAGGCATCAGGCTCAGCATGTAATGGGGTGGATGGATCACACTTTCAGGGTAAAATAAGCTTTGGCATTGTTGTGCTGTTCATTAATCACAGGTTTGGTGTTGAATCAAGCGGAACACAATGCTTCACATTTATACCAGAATTTGTCTCCCTCCCCCGCACCCCGCCCACGTACACAGGCCACAATCTCGCTCTGTCCTCTAACTAAATAAGGCGTGCACACGCACACACACACACACACACACGCACGCGCATGGGGGCATGCAAGCACGCCAAGGCAAAGCAGCAAGAAACTAAACAGACATTTAGACTCTATTTGCATACTCTGCTGGAGCAGAAGCATGAAGTAGGCTATTGTTTTTACAACCACAGTTGTCAACCAAGGTTATTGCGCTTGTAGAAACCGATCTACAAGCTACTGTACATGCCCAAAATAGGGACGCCAAAGTGGTTAACGTTATTTCCAGCTCTTGCCCTGGGAGGGCTCTAAATATTTGCCATTCATGCTCATGACCATGAATGTATATGAAAATATGCCTCATTGTGCCTGAATCAGAACCTTATTTGAAAGATGTCTTTTGAGCAGTTCAATCGTGGAAATGGAAATGTCACTCTTAAGTTGACGTCTCTCTCTCTTAATAAAGAATCTCGGTTTGTTGTATTACGCGTCGTTGACTGGCGGGATATATCTGCAGAAAGTGAGCAAGTTGTAACATGAAACATTCAACGCCCTGAATTTAAATAACAAACAATGTTCACTTAAATAATAAACAGAAGTATGTATAGAATTGAGGGGTCCGGGGACCCCCAGGGGTCCTTGAGGGGGATCAAGTTGGTCCCCAGCTAAATGATTGCTGTTAAGGAACCAAATGGTCCCTTACGGGCCTGTAACTCTTGAACAGACTCAGAATTAAATTAACACAGTGTAGATTCCCAGATTTTATTTTGCTAAATTCATATAAAACGGTGGGGTTTTTTTTTACATTAAAAAAGGTTGTGAATCACTGCTCTATTCTACTGTATGTCTCCAGGTCTACAGTATATGAACTGATCTTTATTCTATGTCTCTTCAGCTACGGCCCAGTGCTACGGTATATGAACTGGCCAAGAACTTCAACCTGGAGGTGTCCATGTTTGAGAGACTGATCAAGATGAACTTTCCCTTTGTTAGACTCAACTACCAGGTTGGTGCCTCTTTTCATACATCAGCCAATCCATCACTTAATTACTAATGCTTATTAATTTATGAACTGAAAAAAAAATCAATGATTCAAATATGGGGATTCAAAGTGTAATTTAGATGTGTTACTTTGGATTCATCCCTGTTGTATGTGCATGTCTGTGTAACAGTGGTGTAAAGTAACTAAGTACATTTACTTAAGTACTATACTTAAGTACAAGTTTGAGGTATTTGTACTTTACTTACTATTTCTAATGCTTTTACTTCTACTCCACTACTGTACATCTCGGATCTATATATTGTACTTTTAGTCCACTACATTTATTTGAAAACTTTAGTTACTAGTTACTTTGTACATTTTGATTATTATTACAAAACATACATTATTAGCCCTATATACATTTCAAAATAGCCGATCTACAAGCTCACGATGCGTCGCGATGCGACGCATTGTGAGCTTGTAGATCTGCTATTTTCAAAATATTTAAATACATTTCATACATTTGAAAACTTGTGAAATGGGACCTTCTGCATAATGAGTACTTTCTACTGTTGGTACTTTAAGTGCATTTTGATACCAATACTTTTGTACTTTAACTCATTTTGTAGATTTTGAATTCTGGACTTTTGCTTGTAATAGAGTATTTTTACATTGCAGTATTGATACTTTTACTTAAGTAAAACATTTGAATACCTTTTCCACCACTGGTGTGTAATGTGTGCTTGTGCCCTCCTGCTCTGTAGCACCGTATGAGGCCAGACATTGCCTGTCTCTTGACCCCACACATCTACGATGAGCTACAGAACCACCCCTCTGTTTTTGACTACGAAAACATCAAGGTTTGTTTTGCATTCACGTACCATATCAGTTCCCCTGGCTTTTCCCAGCAGCGCATAGTTGTTTACTAGCCCGCACTGACGTAAAAAAGCACCTGCATGTGCTCTCCGGCTTTTAAATCCATTAAGAGTCGCGGATGAAGTCTGGTCTTAATAAATGCATAACCCAATAAGTCAAAATCATGTTTTTCCAGTCTCTTTGATAAATGTCAGATGGAGGGTAGAGTCAGCATAGCAATGTATGAAAAATGAGTAGCTTGCTTTATTCCTTATTTGAACCCCCCTCCTTCCCCCATTTAGGTAATATAATGTTCTGAATGTCATATAATACCATACCATGAATATTATGACAACACAATTTCATGCTAATTATTGCCTTGCAGGGCCTTAATACCAATCTATTCTTTGTGGAGCACACACACCCAGAAGAAGAGATCAGAGATGGGAAGAGTCACCAGAACAAGCATGAAGCCAAGTTTGTAGTTTCCTTGTGCCAGTACCTCCTCTTTCAGGGCTACAAACCAGAGCAAATAACCATCCTAACCACCTACACCGGCCAGTTCCAATGCTTGCGCACACTTATGCCCTCCAAGGCCTTCCAAGGGGTCAAAGTGCACGTGGTTGATAAGTACCAAGGGGAAGAGAACGACATCGTCCTGCTATCTCTGGTCCGCAGCAATAAACAGGGTAAGGTCGGCTTCCTGAACATCCCCAACCGTGTTTGTGTAGCCTTGTCGCGTGCCAAGAAAGGCCTCTACTGCATTGGCAACAGTGCAATGCTGGGCAAAGTCAAACTGTGGAGTAACATCTTCCACACTTTACGAGGGAAGGGCCAGATGGGGACGGCGCTCACACTCTGCTGTCAGAACCATCCAGACCGTCAGGTCACAGCCTCCTGTGCGGCAGATTTCGACAAAGCCCCGGAGGGAGGCTGCACAATACCTTGTGAGTTCCGTTTGGAATGTGGCCATGTTTGCGCAAGTGTCTGCCACCCCTATGACCCCGACCACAAGAAGTACAAGTGTCTTAAGAAGTGTCAGAAGGTTCTCTGTGACCTTCAACACAGGTGCCCATATGACTGCCAAAAGGCATGCCCCAAGGAGTGCCCTTGGGAGGTTGAGAAGACCATACCAAAGTGTCAGCACAAACAGATGATGCCTTGCCACCAGGACCCAAAGAAGTTTGTGTGTCAGGAGCTCTGCCAGAAGACGCTTCAGTGTCTGCACCCATGCACTTCCGTTTGTGGGGCGCCATGCACCAGTAAGTGCATGGTGGAAGTCACCTTAACACTCAAGTGTGGGCACAACATGGTAGACAGCTGCTATTACACAACAGCAAAAGACGAGCCTAACTGCAGCGCCCCATGTAACCAGCAGTTAAAATGTGGTCACACTTGTAAAGGTAATTGCCACCGTTGCCACCAGGGACGCTACCACCACCTTTGTGCGCATCGGTGTGAGCGTCTTCTGATCTGCTCCCATAAGTGCCGGGAGCCATGCCTTCCTGATTGCCCTTCCTGTAGAAGGCCTTGTGAAAACCGCTGCATCCACAGCAAGTGTAAGAACAAATGTGGCCAGCCGTGTGCACCTTGCGTTGAGCCCTGTGCTTGGCGGTGCCCTCACCAAAGGTGTACTATGCGTTGTCACGAGCCATGTGATCGCCTACCTTGTGATCAGCCCTGTGACAAGATCCTTGACTGTCGCCACCCCTGCATAGGCCTCTGTGGAGAGAAATGTCCAAACAGATGTCGCATCTGTCATCGTGATGAGGTCACAGAGATTTTCTTTGGCTCTGAGGACGATCCTGATGCTTTGTTCGTTCAACTAGAAGACTGTGGACATATCATTGAGTCATCAGCTATGGACACATACATGGGGATGGATGACAACAAACAGGCTAACGAAGGAGAGGAGGTGGCCATAAAGCTAAAAGATTGCCCAAAGTGTAGAACTCCAATCCGGAGGAACCTCCGTTATGGAACTCACATCAACCGCAGTCTGGCTGAGATTGAGAAAGTAAAGGAGAAGATCAACGGCTGTCCAACAGATATTGCACAGAAGAAGATGACCCTGGTGAATCAATGGGTAGAGAAGTGGGAGCTTCACCTGTATCTGCAAAGTGAATACTTGAAGATTGAAGCTGAACTGAGTGCTCGCCATCTCACAGAAAAGGATCTGTGGGTTCTGGAAAACCAGATGGCCTTCCTTGAGAGAGTTGGAAAGCTTAAGGAGATCCTAAAAGAACAAATGTCTAAAGTACAAGGCGTCTGTTTTGAGGCGAAAGTTGACAAATTTGTGATGTGGCTCCTTGATGTCAAGCAGAAATTCTCCAACCAGCAGGTCTGGGATCTGCAGAGTGAGCTGCGGAGGCTGACCCTCTTGGCGGAGCTTGAAGCCCGTTGTTACATGAGAAGAGGAGAAAGTGTCATCGTTGATGAAGAGATTGAAGTCATCAGGAGGATTCTGGAAAAGCTGGGCCCATTCACTGAGCAAGACGAAGTGCATGTCAAACAGGGGTTGAAGGATCTGAAGATTCCACGCCTAGGAATCAGCGAAGATGAGAGGAAGATGATTGTGTCAGCCATGAAGCTGCAGCCTGGACATTGGTACAAATGCCCCAACGGCCATGTCTATGTAATAACAGAGTGTGGAGGTGCAATGGAGAGTCGGCGGTGCACTGAATGCAATGCTACTATTGGCGGAGCAAATCATGCTCTGGCCACAGGCAACCAAGTAGCGTCGGAAATGGATGGAGCAGAACACGCCGCTTGGTCTGAGGCCAACAACCTGGAAAATTTTGATCTAATTAACTTCAATTAACCACTTAAACCCTATATACTTTGTTGTGTGTCTCGACACGTTGTGAACACTTTTCCTGCAGAATGTTCACCTATTTCTGTCAAATGTTCACTCGCCTATTACAGTATGACATGCCAAGATATGGATAATTTTACATTTAAATCCCATGTTGTATTTTTTCTATTGTTTTGGACTTTGAGTTTTGATTTAATCTTTTGCTCAATATAACCAACCTTTGATCTACTGCTGTCTCTATCCTGCTCTATTCTTGCACACTGATGGGAGAATTGTTTTAATATGCAACATACTGTACTGCGTGAGGTATTATTATTACATGATCTCATGAACGATAAATTGTATGACTATATGATTGCTATGTGCTTTGCAGTGCTGTTTATTGAAAACTGTCACTTAAATATATATATATATATCTGGAATATACACTTAGTGCTGTATCAACATAAAAAAAAATCACTATGCTATTTTATTTTTGCATAGTAAAGGGTGAAATTGTTTTAATATACTGGACTATTTGATGTAATGTATGAACACATAATAAAATAAAAAATAAAAAATAAAAACTGTATGGCTTCATTATTTTAATTTTTAGTTTATTTTTATTTTTTTCTTTACTATTATAGAAGATTTCTGTCTGGAATGACAGAGTTACTGCTGAATCAACTTTTTTTTTTTTTTAAGTCATGCCCATCACCATTCTGCATAATAGTTCCGGCTAATTAAATGTGTGAGTTATGGATGATATAATTTAATGATAATGCAATTTCAGGATTTATTAAGTAATTAAAATGATACTGTCTTTAAAGATCTAAGAATCCACTAAAACTAATTTTAAGGTTACAAGTTATTTAACAATAGATGGCAGTAAAGCACTGTAAAAGAACAAATAACTACATGACTTGGTACTCTATTTGAAAAGGCTTGCAAAAATGCAATAAATGTACCTAACTAAGCCTATACTTACACACACATATATGAACAAAATACACATGCAAATCCATACATGCACTGTGCACACAAGCACAGAAACATAAATGCACAGGGAGTGTTAGCAGGAGAAATGGTTGAGAGAGCATATTCTAACCTAACAGGCAAGACACAAGTGTGTATGCGTGCGTCTGCACACGCACATGCACTCGTGTGAGCATGCACACACGAATACACCGGGTGAATATCAGTAGCAGAAATCTCCATAGCATTCAGATAGTTAAAGATATAATGGGGTCACATGAACCCTATAGCATCCCTATTTTGGGGCAAACATTTGTTGCAAATAGTTGATCTACAACCTTACAAACGCGTTGCAACCACGCGATGCGTTGTGAGGCTCTATTTGATGAAGAAGATGTTTATTTTTAAAAAGGGGGAGCTAAGAACAGATCCCTGGGGGACCCCGGGCAATGAAGTATATAGGGTTTAAGTGGTTAACGTGATTAGGAAGTCAATATGGAAGTCAGGGTCACTGACCACCACTGTCCACCACCAACGGTGTCGCACGTTTGAAAATAGCTGGTCTACAAGCTCACAACATGCTTGTACTGTAGATGTGAGCTTATAGATCAGCCATTTTCAGCATGCAACAGCGCCATACGACGCAGTATACAGTAAGCAGCAGCATTACTCAAAACAGAACTTATAAACACACAGTACATACCCATACACACATGTACACAAGCACCCAGACTATGGTACCGATCGCAGTGCATCACTGGCTACTGTTCCTCTGCTACACCTGCAGGACTCACAGACGCTGACTTTCCGTTTGGCATTTTGCAACAGCTTGCATCACTTTATTACATGATGAATGTGCCCATGTCACAATCCAAACTCCAAATGCTCTCTGCAGGGAGAATAAAGGAACAACACAAATACAACAAAATATGCTGTCAAGACAAGTGCTATAAAAAAAAGCGGAACTTTAAACATAATGCTGCTTTATCAGTATTTATAGGGGTTCAGGTTTCAGGCCGTGAGTTGGACTAAAGGAGGTAGTGCACAGAAATGGTAATATCCTCCAGTCTGCACTGTCTCATCTATCATGTCAGGTCACCTTAAAGGATGTTACTGTCAGAGTTTTAGCAAGTCAGGGGGCTTATACAGTATACATAGTTTGATCACTGCTTCTTGCAAATATGATGGCATTCGGTGGTCTGGAAGTGGCCAAGTTAAAACAAGGGGGAGCTGATACACCAAGCGCTGTTCCGTGAAGGGTAGAGAAATACTGTTGAGAGTACACACACACACACACACACACACACACACACACACACACACACACACACACACACACACACACACACACACACACACACACACACACACACACACACACACACACACACACACACAAATATGACTGTTGTAGAGATGAATGAAGCTAAAAGATGTCTAAAATTAAAACGATAATTGTCTTTAAAAGCAGCGAGCTTGAACAGTACAAATCAATATTGTTGAAGTTGAACAGCTCGCTCAAAAAAGAAAGAAAAAGAAAAATAGAGACAAAAATTGAGTTTGTCACATCCTCAAGCAAAAGTTGTTGGACCGCAGCCTTTGATAATGAATAAGAAACCAACTTGGTGAACTACTTGGGGCAATTTCCTGGGTAATTTGCCAGCAATATAGGTACACTTTTTGGTGATGAATTGCAAACACATTTGGGTGTACAAACATAATTTGAGTCCAGACAGTCAATTTCCCATTTATTATCGATGGAAAGTGTCACTTGATATCACATGCTTGAATCTCGGACCTTCAAGAAAGAGATGTTCAGGTGTAAATTCATAATTATTTATTCAGTACTATTTGGGGTGGATTTTTCTCTTAAAATATGAAACTATATAAGATAAGTTTAATGAAATCACATATCTATTGTCACAAGACTACCTAGTACTAAACATTTCCACCAAGATGCTTGTTCTGTAACAACCCTATTGTGCATCAGGTAGCAATATTGTGGCCAGGTTTTGCACAGCTATCCAACATGGAAAATAATCATATATACAATATTGACTGAACAATGAGTGGAATGAAGATGGATGGTTTTAGCTCTTTGGATGTACTGTGCATACTGTACAGCAGTGGTTCTCAAAGTGGGGTGCGGGGACCCCCAGGGGTCCTTGAGGGGGTACCAGGCGGTCCCCAGCCAAATGTGTTAATATAGCGTCACAAATCACAATCATTTTAACCACTTTAACCATATTTTATACTTTGGCTATTGCATATAAAGTGGTAGATCTGCTATTTTTGAAAAATCTTCAACATTTGTACAAATCTTTGAAATCTTTGATTTTAACTCCAATCTTTGCTTCTAGAGGTCCCTGGTCACAACATATTTTTTGAGATGATGGTGTCCGCAACCTAATACATATTATTTTGGGGGTCCTTGACATGAAAAAGTTTGAGAAGCCCTGCTGTACAGTGCAAATGTCCATTTGATAATGCTATGATCGTTATAATCTTGAGGATGAAGCCTTGCAGCAGGAGCTCATGTCCTCAGCAATAGCTGTACCCAGTCTACAGCTCAGTTTACTTAAAGGCATTGTGATCTCTATTGTGCATGGTGTGATGCAAACAATACTTTTATGAGAACTACTGTAGCAACCAATTATCAAAAGAATTGCCACCCGAGTGGTAAAGTCACTGCCCACCACCACGGAGGTTGTGGGTTCGAATCCACCATGGATTCAAACTTGTCGAGCTTGTCAAGCGTCTATACACGGACACAATTGGCCCGTGTTCAGGTGAGCGAAGCCGGGCGGGGAGGGTGATATCGGTCATTGCACGTACACTATACGGGCTGGGGCGGCACCTGTCAGCGGGGAGTGTTGGGCGGGAGGAGTAGGACGAAGGCTCTACATCCTCCTGGTGGGGGCTCCTCACTGGCAAGTGAGTAGGATATGACAGCAGGATACGACAGCAGTGACAACACAGAAATGTGTGTGGGGAGGAATCAATTGGCATAACGACTAAATTGGGGAGAAAAAGGGGTACAAAATAATTGGTTACTCTAAATTTAAAGAAAAAAAGAAAATACAATAAAAAAATTGCTTGACAAGTACCGTGAATCCTTTTTTGCTGAAAACGTTGAATAGAGCTGAATTCACAATGGTGGCTTATGTCTTTTTATTGACATGGATGTCCATCACTAGGTCAGTTGAGACCTCCAGTAGGTGTACCATCAGTAGGTCAGTTGAGAGTGTTTCAAACTGAGCGCGCCTCCACCGACAGCAGAGTATAGCTTGGAATTGCAGACCCAGTGGTATAGTAGGCTGCATGCTTTATTGAACCAGGCTAGGTTATAAATAAGAGAGAATGATAGAGAAGAGTACCTCGGTAAAAGCATTATATTCGCTTAATGGAAAACATCATTTTGACCTCTCTTGGGTGAAAAGGTATGAGATACACCCTGGGACAACAGTATGCCTCTGCAGTGACAATGTAACAAGATTGACCGAGGATCTCTTTTTCTCGCCCTCGGTTCCTCTGCAGCAATTTACTGACCAGGCACTTTGAAATAGAGAGAAAAAGGCAAATCAATGGCATTTCCACAAGCAGACCTGTGGGAGCGTTTGGTGTCTCGAGTCGAAGCCCAATGTTTTATCCTACCCAGACTCTGTATACCAAATTATCCTTTCCCATAGGACTGATGACTAGGATAGGCTTGGACCATAAACCCACAAATGAGGCCAATGCGGTATGCACTCAGACAGCAAGACTTGTTGACATAGTTAATGTGGTGGAAATGGACCTATATTAATTGAACCGAAAGGGTTTAAGCACTCAAAATAAGCACCATAAATATCCAATTACTGTAAGTACTTACTAAATACTATACTATTTTGTTAGTGAAGCAGTTAATGTTGGTCAATATACAGCATAGAATAACTTCAAACCTAATCCACACTGAATTTAACTTCCTTAATACACATCTTTTCCTTTTAAATGTGATTTGTTTTATGGTGGATATCATTATGAAACAGAATTCTTCAGTTGCTCATTATTTATTTTTCATTAATTCATTTTATTCGTGTGTGCATTTCATCAGCAAAGCTTGATTTGGTGGGAAAGCGCTAGCTTTTTTAAAAGACTTGAGATATAGTGGCCTGTCCTGCCGCTCCAACATGATGTATGGTGAGGAAAATGTTTGGCTGTAACGTGTGATGGTTTATTCATTAAAATGCAAAAAGCACTTTTGCCCCAAAATAAATCACTTAAGATAAAAATGTGGACTTCCTGTGTAAGTTCAAACCTCTGGGTTTTCTCAGTTTGATGCTATGAAGTGCGCTTTCTGGTTAAATAATAAATGAAGGGATGTTTACATGGTTGTACTCCAGAGAACTTTTTCACAGCGCAGCGCTATTTTAAGTCGAAAAATCATTACAACTGAACTTCCCTCTGTACATGGAGAATTATAGTTGGCATTTAGGTTGTTCTTCTGTGTGAAATATTGAGATTAAATGTTTTTATTTATTTATTTTCAAAAGCGAGTGGGAACTGAGCTACCTTTTGTAAAGACACACAGGAGAGCTAAGAAAGAGGCATCACAGGACAGGAGAGAAAGCTCTGATTGTCAAGCAAAACTTGTTGAAAGGGTTGTGCAACAAAGTAGAAATGAGCCTTTAAGCCAGACTGCTGACACCTCCCGCTGACAACCCCTCCTTTCTCTCAATTTAGTTTTTCCACTCACATCCTCCTCCGATACACACATGAAGTTGCCTTTTCACCTGACAGTGAGGAGTTTCACCAGGACTTAACGCGTGTGGAGGAACATGAGCTACCTAGTTCTGTACACCGCTGAACAGACGCCCTGACGAACCTGTATAGTCACTACTATAGCGACAGA
Source organism: Gymnoscopelus braueri (assembly GCF_963280865.1). NCBI lineage: Eukaryota > Metazoa > Chordata > Actinopteri > Myctophiformes > Myctophidae > Gymnoscopelus > Gymnoscopelus braueri. Next base: position 33,027,286 of record NC_137612.1, on the reverse strand, counting down.
TCGCCTTCCCTATCCGGCTTCCCACCCATGAACATGGCCAATTGTGTTTGTTTGAACGCCCAGGATGCATAATGGAGGATTCAAACCCTCTAGTCTCCACGGTGGTGGGCAGGAACTTTACATTTGCTTCACCCGAACGCACCAGCCGCTGACACTTTTATCCAGGGTAGGTTTTCTTTTCTGTGCATGAATGCTCTTTTTTTCAGCAACGCCTTGCTTCACACTCATGCAGACACATTCACACCCGGGAGCTGCCCAGTACAACCATAGTCACACTGTGGGCAACCGAAAAGCTCCACCGGAGCGTGTCTGGCTCAAGGGCACTTCAGCGGTGGGTACTGAGGGGGGCTGAGTGTAGCTTATTCACTGTTAGGAGCGATTTGGGACAGAACAAACGTCTGTCAAAAGAGATGTTATGACAGTAAGGATAGTGATCTCATTAGCCTACAGTATGCTTTAAAGTTTAAACCCTATATCTCTGCTGTCCGGCAGCAACCAGCTAACTCAAAAATTATCATTTTTCTGGAAATGAAAATAAGTGGAGTTAGGAGGTTTTGTTCATCATGGATAAGAACAGCTGAATGGAACTCCAAGCTCACAATGAGGTTGGAGGTCAAAAGGGGGTGGAGTCTGGAGTCAGCAAAACCAGCTAACTCCGGTGGACTTCGCTGGTTTAGCAGAGAATTTGAGGATCCAATGGAGTTAGCTGGTTTTATCAGAAGCGCTTTTTAATGCTTTTCATTTGTTCAATATTTTTACACACAGACGTAAAGGGTGTTCAATGACCATGATTTATGGAAAAAAATGCAAAAGCGGAGTGGAATGGAGTTTGCTGGTTCCTGCCGGACAGCAACGAATACTTAGTTGACCGGGGTCCCGCAGGTCTCTGCACATGGTCCGCTCCTGTTGAGGGGGTCTTTAACAATTTCTGCAGATAGTTGGGGCATTAATGGAAAAACTAAAAGTATATTAAACTAGATACCATACTTGCGGCAAGTCTAGATCTATGAATGGAGAAGCTCTCAGATTGGAACATTATAGTATTCCAATTCACCTCCAATTTCACTTGTTTATACTGTATCTTGTATGAGTTCTCTCTCCTCGATTGGATGGAATTGGTATTCCGACCTGAAAATGTATTTTCTATTTACTAACTAAAGAGCTGGAGAGACGGGGAGACCCCTGTTACTGCACGCTGTAGCAATGGTTACAATGTGAATATAGAGCTATTTAACACTATTTTGACAAAACAATATAACCCTTGACCTCTGTTGTGATACCTCCACTTGTCCCCTACACAGCAACATCCTGTGTTCATTTAAGATTGTAAAACTGGACCCTCAAGCCTAAATTAGGCATTATAGGTCAATTATTACACTTTCAGTTTTAAACTAACACTTAGGATTTTGCTGTGTACAGCCTCGACTGCCCTTTTCTTCCTAATAGCCATAATTTCCTGCAAATGAGATAGCAGCCCTGGGTGTGAGTTTCTCTGACGGCGAGGCTTGCTGGCAACCCCTGGCTTGCTCTTAGCTTCAACCGGCCCTCCACTGCTGGCCCCAATTCCCTTGCATGTTATGGTGGTCTATTTACCTTATAGGCTACTGTTGAGCTCAAGCTGGAGAGAGAGAGAGAGAGAGAGAGAGAGAGAGAGAGAGAGAGAGAGAGGAGAGAGAGAGAGAGAGAGAGAGAGAGAGAGAGAGAGAGAGAGAGAAAGGAAGGGGGTGGGAGAGAGAGAGAGAGAGAGAGAGAGAGAGAGAGAGAAAGAGAGAGAGAGAGAGAGAGAGAGAGAGAGAGAGAGAGAGAGAGAGAGAGAGAGAGAGAGAGAGAGAAAGGATACCTATTGAATAAAAATGAGTGGGAATGATCAGATTTGATGGGAAAGGGATGGACTGTCACTGGACAGATTTATTTCATCTTAGTCCACTGAAACGAAATACACCACAGAATACAAAAAGAGAGAGAGAGATAATATATAAAGAGTAGGAATGGGTCAAATGGGGTTGATCAAACTGGCTCATCCTCTTTGCACTGGGCTAGAGACACAAAGATAAGCAAGATGATGGAGGGAACACCACCCATCTGTGCAGATGCAATTTGGTGCTGCGTGGTGTACAGAAAATCATTCTGACAGCAGAAGTGTGGCATCCTCTTTCACGGTATACGTGGTCCAGATGATCTTAGGTTACGATTGCCATGCCTTGATGTATCATACCACTGGTTCCCAAACTTTTTAGCTCGAGAGCCAAAAGAGACATTTTATGTTGTCTCCCCGGGACCCAAACTAGTGAAAATAGCAGATCTACAAGCTCACATGCTTGTGTGTTTTACTTTAGTGTTTTATTCACCTTCCTTAACTACAGCACAGTGTCTCAAAATCTGCCAGTTAAAAAGCCACTTGATTATTTCAAAAGTCCCACAGCTGTATGTTTAATTTCTTGTTAATTTCAGAGTAAATTATGAATGTTGTAATTAAGATGAAAAGACAAACTGCAATTCCAGTTAGTCATCTTCAACATCTTCCAGTCTATGTTAACCAGAATCATCCAGCAAAAACGTTACACTTTATTGTTTGTCAAAGGAAAATAGCCAATCTACCAGCTCGAAACACTTCTCGAGTATTTCTATGCTAATTTTGCCGAAGGTTTGCCTCTTTTCGCTGAAAGGTTGACTCATTTTGCTGAAAGGTCGCCTATTTTTGCGGAATGTTTGCCTGTTTTCACCGGATCTTCGCTTATTATGACGTTCCCAGAATAGGGACAATGAGTTTCGTGTGGTTAAGAACAAAATGTAAGTAGAAATGTCAAATGTGTTTGTACCCTTCACATTCACCTCACAGAATTGCAGCCTTGCCAATATTGCACTTTCATCACGGCCATAGTTCATTGCTTTCATAGGATACCTGGTCTAGACAATTTAAACCAATGTGAAAATGTTATTTTCTGCTAAAAGTAGCTTTTCAGCTACTTTTGAGTTTTGACCAGTTCAATCCTGTATACTTCGTTGACAGGGGCAGGGGCCTACTTGGCCCCCTCCTTCTTTCTCTCTACACCAAATCCCACAATGTGTTGTGAACTTGTAAATCTGCTATTTTTGCCAAATGTTTGCCTATTTTCACTTAATGTTTACCTGTTATGACATGCCCAGAACATTGATGCTGGGGTCCATGTGGAAAAAAAGCATATAATTCCTTGCCTCTGTTTGGACTAATCAAGTCAGATGCCAGGGAGATGGGCTGTGATATTTCAGATACACGTGCAATTGTTAATTGGTGCCTAAGTATTGCCTGGACAGTACATTAATGACTGATTACTGCAGTCCTCTCTCTCTCTTGAGATGAAAGTCAGGCAGCCTTTCACTGCATGTGTCATCGCATCAAAAGTTTGATTAAGGCGATGGGCGAAGTACAGGCCCTGATCACATTTTCCCTCAGTTTCTTTCCAGGCTCAGGCTGATCTAAATGTAAATTCATTTTTCCTCCCCCCTCCTCCCCTCTTGGCAGAGATGAGGAGGGAGAAAAGGACGCAGTGCATTCTGCCCAGGTAAGCATATTTAGTTAATGTTTATGTGATTCTGAACTAATTTGAAAAGTGTGTGAAAGACAATTTTACTTAATTCAACCCCACTCCTCTTCAGAACACCTGCATCTGGATCAGCACTGGGCCTGAGTAGTGCAGCTCTTGTCGCTTCAGAACATTTTTTAATATAACACCATATGTGCCTTACAGAATGCCTAATGAAGGGGGCTTGCTGTTTTAACAAAGCACCGATGAAATATGGCCATGAAAAGTGGAAATATTATCCCGGCTAATCCATCGCCTGGATGCTGTGACAAAGGTGGTTTATTATCATTACCATGATTTTATCATTATCAATATGTATTAGTTGGGCATCTCTCCATGGTCCACAGGCCCAATAGGCCATGACAGGCCTTAAACAAACTATGTTGCTGCTTCAGTGGGGGAAAGCCACTGGTGGAAAAAGTACTGATCTTTTGCTTAAAGGTAGGGTAAGTGATATTTTTTTGTATTTTTTTTGGTTTTGTTAAAAGGTTAAAGTACTATATTCGGGGGTATTCACAGGGGTCTCTCCAGCTCTTTAGTAAACAGAATATAAATACATTTTCAGGTAGGTGACAACATTTTAGCCAATCAGGAGAGAGCACTGAAAATGCATTTTCTGGTTAATAAAGAGCTGGAGAGACATGGGAGACTCCTTTTACTGAACAAACACTCTATAGCAATGAGTACTATCAGAATATAGAGCGATTTAACACTTATTTTAACTAAAGTAAATCACTTACCCTACATTTAAGTAAAAGTAGCAGTACCACAATGTAGAAATACTCTGTTTCAGGCCTGTATTAACATTTTTACATTGTGTAAAAGTTCAAAAGTACTGGCATCAAAATATATTTACAGTTCCAAAGTAAAAGTACTCACGTAAAAAGGGTAAACAATTGTCAAACCTTTAAAAAAATAGCTGATCTACAAGCTCATAACACATTGGAGCTTGTAGATTGATCTGCTATTTTCAAATAGGTGAAGCATAAAATAAGGCTAATTGGTATGTAATAATAATCTAAATTTACAAAGTAACTTAACAGAAGTTTTCAAATAATTGTAGTGGAATAAAAAAGTACAATATTGCCTCAAAGTGGCTGACATCAGGCAATGAATATAAATTCATTCAGATAACTCACAAATAGCTTGAGAACATTTTATTTATGAAATGTAAATACGAGTTTGAATATTGTATTTGATCTTGGCATTCTGCTATACATTACTCCCTGCTCAGCACATTAGAAGACAACCATTTAAGAGCAGGGAGATATATATATAACTGTTATGACCCGGGGGTCATAATGTTTATTTTATGGTGCTGTGTGCCTGTTTTGCCCTCTGCCTGTCCTCCTTTCCCCTCATTGGTTTGTGTGTGTGTGTATGTGTGTGTGTGTGTGTGTGTGTGTGTGTGTGCGTGTGTGTGTGTGTGTGTGTGTGTGTGTGTGTGTGTGTGTGTGTGTGTGTGTGTGTAGGCTGCACTAGCCCTCCTGTTTTCGTACCTAGAGGGGCGGGTTTAACATCTCCGGCGAGAGAATGCGTGTGATCCCATTGGTTCACCGATCTGTCCGTCAGCCCCCGCCCCGTCAACACAACATTACGAGCGACGCCCACTGCACTCTGGTTGGTTGGGGAAATGAAACACTTCCTATATCGGGTACACCGACGCGCTGGTCCAGGCTTTTATTTTTTAGCAAAACTAAACAATAAAAGCCTGGAGATCGAGGCTAGTGTGTGTGTGTGTGATTGAGTGACTGATTGACAACCAGCTGGTGTGAATGGTGACTGAGTGGTGTCTGAGTGTGACTGGTAACTAGTAGGTGGAACATTGCAGGTGATTGGCTGCTGTCTTCATGGATTAGACAGCTGCCAGCATAGATATAGAAACCTAGATACCTCATTGGCCTCTGCAGTTCATTGTAGCGATTGGTATCTCAATACAAGGCTCTTCCGCAGGGCTGTTTGATTACTGACCAATCACATCGCGTTGACTACTGGCCAATCACAGCGCGTCTAACTGACTAGTTGCTGCGCGGCTGCCTCTTAAGAAAAGACCCGCCCCACCTGCCTCTGATTGGCCTACCGAACGCCCCCTTCTGTGACGCACACGGAAGTTTCCAGCTTGCCCTGCTGAAGCGGAAGGAAGTGGAAGGCTAGCCCTGCGGAACAAGGAAGCGCTCCCGAGATTACTAACGCTTCAGAGCCGAAGGAGGCGTCTACCTTTATATGTCTATGGCTGCCAGGTTTTGTTTTGACTAAATGGACCCACCCTAGCAGAGCCTACTGGGGGTGGACATCTACTGGCAGCTGTTGGCCACTCCCCTTCATTCGTGCACGTGAGGCCCCTATACTGAAAACGAAACCTTTTAGTTAAACATAATAGGATTTGTGCACTGCCAAACCCATTGATTGGTTCCAAATTAGAAGTATCACTGGTGGCCGGCTTTCTTCTGCTTGCTCAAGGTTTTTCATTAGAAAAGGTTGTTTAATATACTGGATGCCTGGATGAAATGCGCAGCAAAATCCCAAGTGTTCATTTAACACAGAGTAGGCTACAGTTGAAGTACAGAGTACTTTAACTGTACTAAATTAATAATGCTCAGGATTTTTCTATGCATGGGCTCCTCCAACACATTTGGTGGTTTTGCTGAATATCATTTGGCAGTGAGGGGTCATGGCCATACATTATCATCAACAGGAAAGGCCTGATCAATTCTGTTATGACCCATACATTTAACGATATGCCAACCTATCTATTAACCCGATTCTACAAATGCCTTCTAAACCAGTGTTTCTCACACTTTTTTGTGCTGCGGACCCCCAAAATGATATGTATTTGGCCGCGGACCCCCCCCATCTGAAAATTGTTTGTGCCAGGCCGGACCCCCCAGAAGAGATGATTTGTGTAAAAAAAATAAATATATATATATATATATATATATATATATTCAATTCAAGATTTTTCAAAAATGTTCAAAAATAACAGATGTACAAGCTTTCAGAGAATATCTGCTTTTTTTGAGAACCACTGTTCTAAATCCTAAGAGTTTTCTGAAAAACGTATGTTGAGATACTGCACCTATAGCTCATTCTGAGTGCTTTGCTTCACAGGATACTTTGTCCATATATTGGTCAGACTACTGCTGTAACAAGGAAGCTATTTTTGTTACAGTAAAGGGCAGAACAGCAGGAGGTAAATGATGACTGGTGGCTTGAAAGAGTTGTGAATATCTGGCTGTCATAACATTTTATGAGGTTGTAATGGACTTTCAAAGGGAACTGGCTGGACATCAGGCATTCATCAGGCAGCATGAATTATATACTGTACTGTATGTCACAGCACCAGGGTTGGAGTGGATTCACATCCCATTAAATCAGTTAAAAATGTAGAGTGAAACTGCTATTCTGGTTGTTGATTTAGAACAGGGGTGCCTGAACTTTTCAGCAGATCTACAAGTTCACATCACACAGAATAAGAATCAGAATTAGAATCAGCTTTATTGTCACATCACAGGTTTACAGAAGTAAAAAAATGTGTGAAATTTGTTTTCGTGCATAGCTCCCATCATATCGTTATAGCCATAGAAAATAAAGAAAGGGAATAAGAAGAGGGGGGGGAGATAAAAAAAAAAAAAAAAAAAGACAAATTCTATTTACACCGGCCGGGTGTAAAAATGAAAATTTTATTAAAATCGATTTTCCTTTCATAATTGATTGCATTGATTAGTTCAATTAACTGTGGCACTAGTTGTGATATATAAACTCTCATCTGTTGAATTGTTGAATTATTGTAATTCCATAAGCAAGCGTGAGCTCGAAGAACACCAAGGCCATGTCAGAAGAACATGTCACATGACATATTCTGAAGTTTATTGAGCACACACACACACAGAGAGACGGGTGCCTGGTGGCTCAGCCAGTGAGAGCACAGACCATATGCTCCCTGTGCTCCTTGCGCGAGGACCCGGGTTTAATTCCGACCTGCGTCTCTTGTCACACATATGTCTCTCCTCTCTGTCTGCCCTTGTCACGCGGGGAATACACGATTGACGACATGACCGGAACACATGCGAGTCATGACTGATACAGAAGGCAAGATGTCAACAAACAGGAATAGGAATAGATGGGGAACATGATGCTCTGGCAAGCAGATGGCATTTGTACCTCAACAGTGACATCCTGTATCCTTGGGCCTCCATGTGCTCTACTTTATCAATCTTGATAAAGAAGAGCACATCATGGAATCAGAAAAGCGTATCTATAAGCTTACACAGCTTAGGACTTATCATGATTAGTTCTAAGATTATGTACAGATACTGGGATGTGGGTCAAGCATTGTGCATATTACAACAGTGCAATCATTGTTTTTTTGCACCAGCCCCGCCTGAGGTTCTCTCCTTTTTCGACAATGACAAATCTGCCAACCTTGAATCCCAGGGAATGTGGAAGTGAAAAGTGGATAGAAGGGGGCAGGACTGGTGGGTGGGTGGCCTCAGCCTCAGCTTTTTTGATTGATTGATTGAATACTTTATTAGTCAGAAATGTAAACAGCACACGGTGCAGTCAGGACATTTGAGGCTAAAAGGATAACACAAAAAGGTCCTGGGGACTTGTTTGAATTGTGGTGCGATGTATTAAATTCATCAACATATACATGTCATCAACAAATAGAAAACACTATCTATATGTACAAAGGAGAAAAGGGGAAAATTGGCAGCAGTGAATGACACCTCCTTTCGATGGGAATTTACGTTGACCTCCCCTTGTGGTCTCCTGGGTTTTGTTTTTTCAGGCCAATTTTGAAAGAAAATTAAAAGGCCATTAAAAGATTCACATCTTTTAATGGATGGTGAGGGCATTCCACATTTTGGTGACAGAGTAGTTGAAAGTGAATTTTCCCCTGTTTGTTCTAAATTTGGGTAGTACAAGATGACGGACGCTCCCTCTAGTGTTGTGGCTGTGGGTGTCAGACACTTTGGAGAAGTAGTTAGTCAGGTATGAGGGTTATTGAGGGCACTGTCCCTTTGACTATCTTAAATACCAATCCCATTTTTATTTGCTTAACCCTGTCTTCTTTCTATGAATTGAGTACAAAGGACCCCAATGGAACCAAGCCATAGTGCTTTCTTGGGTTTAAAATCCTCTTAACAGACCATGTATTGACCATGTACTTCCCTGTGCTTGTCTTTGCAAACTGTTAAGAAAGTATTCAATCAATCAATCAATTCGACCCTGAGCCGTCCCAAACTAGCAAAGTGTATTGGAATAAGGTGTGTCATGGGCTTAAGGCAGAGAAGTTGTATAAGAAGTATACTCTGCCACGCCCCTGTTTATCTATTCCTTTATTGTCTCCGCCGAAGGTGGAGAATATGTTTTCGCTTTGTGTGAGCAAACATTGTTAGCCAAGCTAACATTGGGCAAGCTCCACGTGACACGTGTCAATTTGTTGACACCAATGCCTCTGATTGGCTAGAGGGACGCGTGACGAAATAAAATTCTATAAATAGGTGTGTCACTTCAAAAAGCTGCTACTTTTTGAAGTGAGGTAAAACAGGATCAATCAGACTTGATTGGAACAGTACCTTCAGTAAGTCCAAGTCACCCGTCTGTGCGTGTGTGTTTCCCTCTGAGAACACCTAACATTGGTCAAGCAAAGGCGCAGAAGGCCAAAGCTAAGAAAGCATACTCATCTACAATTGTAACGTAGAAGAGGACTAGAGTTGAAATGATCCCACAACAAAGCCGAACTCTTAATACGTGTCAATATGTTGACATCAATGTCTCTGATTGGCTAGAGGGACGCATGACGAAATACAATCCTATAATAAAAAGGTGTGTCACTTCAAAAAGCCGTTTACGTTTTTGAAGCGTAAGACAGGATCAATCAGTCTTGATTGGAACAGTATCTTCTAGTCCAAATCACCCGTCCGTGCGTGTGTGTGTCCCTTTGAGAACACCTGACATTGGTCAAGCAAAGGCGCAGAAGGCCAAAGCTAAGAAAGCATACTCATCTACAACAGTAACACAGAAGAGGACTAGAGTTGAATTGATCCCACAACAAGACCGAAATCTTAATACGTATTAATATGTTGACACCAATGCCTTTGATTGGCTAGAGGAATGCATGACGAAATACAATTCTATAAATAGGTGTGTCACTTCAAAAAACCGTTTACGTTTTTGAAGCGAGGTAAGACAGGATCAATCAGTCTTGATTGGAACAGTATCTTCTAGTCCAAATCACCCGTCCGTGCGTGTGTGTGTCCCTCTGAGAACACCTAACATTGGTCAAACAAAGGCGCAGAAGGCCAAAGCTGATCAAACACACCAATCAACTGCTGAAACTGTTCAAAACATATTTTTAAACATTAGAAGACAAAATATGATTTTTAAATCATTTTTTTTTAAATAAATATTTCTTTAACATACACCTTTTTATTTAACTACAGTATATATATTTTACTCTACTGTATCTCATTAGTTATTGCTATGATAATATAATTGCTATAGTCTGCTGGCGGAGACTTGTGCTCCGAGGAGCACATTTTCTAGTTTAGTATATGTATTTACTTACATTTCTGTGAGACAAATAAAATCATCATGTTATCGACCCAGATGTTATTCTGCAAAGAGTGAGACAAAGATCACGGGTTATGTACAGTAGCATTTAGTCTGAAGATAGTGGGCCCACAGACTGTGCGCTTGGCTCGCCCCAACAGTGGGAGGCTGTAGACCTGCGGAGCAGGCAGATAGACGCCCCAGGCAGTTTCATCACCAGGCAGTCAGTTTCATGACCCACACCAAAATAACCGTATTACGGGCTGCTCATTTCATCGCTCCCGGTGTCCAGCATTCTTTTGGCACCTCGAGTGGAAAGTTTTGGAGAGCAGTGTCGCTCATCAATGTCACTTTCCTGTACAAGAGGCTTGGAGTGACACAGCCAAAAGCATTTAGCAGAGGCGTTTCTCTCTGTGCACGTAGCACGCTGGACATGATATCCAAAGCGCTCTGCCGATGAGATAATGCTTTCTTTGGACACATTCCCATAAACTCCAAAGGGGTGGAGCTGCAAAATCGTAAATCAATGACCAAGGACTGTGATGGGAATTAGTTAGAATTATTTTTCACCCATTCTTGAGAATTGGGACACATCATGTCCTATCAAAACCTTTCAAATTATTACTTATTAACACACTCATTTAAAAATAAAATGTTGGGTGAAAATATATTCTTAAAGCATTTATATAGTATGTATATATGAATTACATAATGATTTATACAATGCTTTGGTCTGGTTTCCCTTTTTTTTTTTTTTTACATCTAAACTTGCACTCACACCCTCATCTCAGACAAGGATTCACAACTTCCAACACATTTATTTTTGTTAAAAGCATAAAAAAAACTAACCATGTGTATTGATAACATGGTGTAAGAATGTACTATTGTTATCATCTCTGTTTAAAACCATTCTTTTGGTTAAAATTGTGCCCAAGATCTTTGTCAACTCCATCAGATTTCTACAAAAAACGTAATTTAATCAGGCATAAACAGGCTTAGGTATATCCCAAGGTCCACTGTCTGACTTCCTGGTTTAAAAAAAGCAGGAAAGCTGCTGAAGCTATCGTAAGCTTTCTATTTTTTGATAAATGCTTTAAATAATATTGCTATCAGATGTGTCTCAACTATAACAACTCGTAAGTTCTTCTAAATCCAAACTAAATAAAAAATATGGTTTAAAATGTGTAATGTTATTAGAGAACTCTGAACAACGTTGAAAAAAATTATTGTCTACTCACTATGACTGTGCTGAATGAAAAACATACAACATTTTGTCAACTGTGTAAGAATCCGTAAGATGTCAACTCTGTCAGATATGGTAATATCTGATAATTGAAGAGTTAAAGGGATAGTTCACCCAACAAATGACTTATTTTCTATCAATTACACACCCCATGAAGCCTTGAATTCATGGATATTTTTTTGTTTTTGTCGCATTCCTGAACCAAAAATGTGATGAAAAAAGTCATTTTGGGGGTGAACTATCCCTTTAAAACAAATAATAATAATAAATAAATAAAAAGTCCCAATTCTCAAGAATGGGTGTTATCTATATCAAGATTGATTGATTGATTGAATACTTTATTAGACAGAAATGCAAACAGCACAGGTAGTCTCATTCGGGCTAAAAGGATAACACAAAAAAAAGTCCTGGGGACTTGTTTCCATTCTGGTCCTATGTACAGATAGATAGATCTATTTCAAAACTGCACACAGTGCTTGTCAATGAAAGTAAATTTGACTACGTTGAGTTGACAATGTCCACGTCGGTTGATATGAAACATATTTCTGCTCCCGAACATTGTTAAACTGCATGGCCTATTTCTCGCCTAAAATGATGTCAGCGAGCAGCAGATGCGTGAAAATGCCTGGGCCATATATCTGCCTGTACTGCAGGTCTGAAGCCCCCCCTTCTCACTCGCCCTCGTATGCTCCCAATATACACCGATCCATCATTCAACGTGACGATGCAGTCTCATCATATATTGTCAACCCAGTGAGGTGAGGAGCCCACACAGACAGCGAAAGTTTTGAAAGAGGGGCTGCTTTCTGTAGGGTAGCCTACTGTAAGTGCCTGCGTGAATGACAACGGAAAAAATATTGTGAATGCCAAAAAAAGCTTGTGAGTGGATGTCAGTGTGCTGCTTTGATCACATGTGGCAGCTTGCTGTAAATGATGGCTTCAAAGCTTTAACGAGCCTTAAGCGTGTCGTGGGAGGTGACATTAAGCTTGTCGCACCATTTCCATCACACCACTTGTAGCGACATGAGGTCTGCACTTACAACAGGATCAGAAGAGTTTCCAGAAACACGCTCTCATTCGGAGCTGCAAGACGCAGTGGAACTCGATTCATGTCATGTTTTCACTTCCGACAGAGTAGAGACGGGCAATTAATGTGATCCTGTCAGACCGAACCATCACCAGGTTGAACGAGGCTCGCATTTTTAAGCTGAAAGTGGAGTTGAGCAGGATCATGGGGGAAATCCGCCCCGTTTTAAACTCCCTTGATATGGCAACGACAGTAGCCTGTAGCGAGACATCTGTTTCTCTGTCCATGGTGTACTCCATCATGAGTTTTGTCACAAATGTGTACTTGAAAACGTATGAATAGAGTAGTGCGGCAGTCAACACTTTCATCTCTGTTGTGCACCAGTCACAGTCACCAGTCAGTCGCTTCTACCCGCAAGACCCTGACAATTCCTCACATCCTGTGCTCATCGCTGCTACCTTGGACCAAGACAAAAGAAACTAGAAAAAGTGCTCCTCGGAGCACGGGTCTCCGCCAGGTCAGTTTGGTTATTGTGGCCTCCTGGTGGCGCTATAATAGGCCAATGTGAAAAGGGTGCCATTTCTTCTTAGGCCTTTCAATCGGACACTCCATTCATGATTTCAGGCATTTTGTTCGAAAAATTTGTTTTTCTAAATTATACCTGCTGGTCGCGCTATAACAGACCAATGTGAAAAGGGTGGCATTTCTTCCTCAGCCTAGTGGGAGTGTTTTCACAATATTTCACGGAAATCGCATGCTGCGTTGATGATTTGAGGCATTTTGTTCAAAACGAACCAATCCTGCAAACTTTGGAAGCCAATCTTAGCCAATCAGGATGGAATGTGAAAAATCTGAAAAAACTGTTTTGTTTAATGACTATAGAGATACTGGCCCTCATTTATCAACGGAGCGTATAAACCGGCTTATATTTTTCCATATATTCGGCCGTACACCAACGTCGAAGTCACATTTATCAACGAATCCTATACAGCCAATTCTAGCGTACATTGGGTCAGAGCCTTGATAAATGTCACGGCTGAAACCGAGCGTCATTTAAATAACACGCCCTTAAATATTCTCTGTCAAGTCACACACACGCACACGCCTCTCTCTCTCTCTCTCACACACACACACACACACACACCCAACTGTGTCTTTCATGTAATCCGTAGCGGTACAATCTTTGTCACGTAGGTTTGTAGCCTACATGAATGACATATTATGATACCAATCACATCGCCATGAATGGGGTTTGTATATTAATTTATTTAACCCATACCGAGCAGTCATGTAGGATATTCCCCGTGAGACTCGGACGGGCGGCAGTGATCCCGTGCTGCCACGTTAATAAGAGATTCGTCGGGTTTATATCCTTAACCCAGTCAGGTTGTGTAGCCTACATAACTCTCTATGACATAACTCCATAACATAGGACAAGCTACTGTAAGTTTGTAGACCTCACTGTCCATGAAAAGATGGTCGGGGCTAGCGAAAATTCTCGCGCAGAAGCGCTCGTATATTTTGAAAATATCAGATCTACAAGCTCACAACGCGTCGCGATGCGACCCGTTGTGAGCTTGTAGATCTGCTATACAATAAAGACAATAGAGACAATAAATATTTCTGAGTGATGACATGTGCCGGGCTGTGAAGAGTCAATTGGAAGCCATCTACAGTAACGGAAAGGGACGGGAGGAGAGATTTACACCTGAAGAAAAAGAAAGAGAAGTTGATACAAGGCAGGTGAAAAAAGCAAAACCAAGAAAATCATCTTTCCTTCACAGAACATACTAAAGATGATGAACAAGCATCTGAAAGGGAACAAATAAAGACCGGGTGCCTACTCGTCATGTGGGTGTTGTTGACCCACTCTTCTAGTGGAAGATGCATTAAGCCTAAATCCAGACACTCTCCAAACTAAAATTGTATTCGCCTACATAGCCTGACTTAATTAAGGTAGGGTAAGTGATTTTTATTTTATTATTGAATACTTTATTAGTCAGAAATGTAAACAGCACAAGGTATACAGTCAGACATTAAGGCTAAAGGGATAACAATTATCGTGGTCCTATGTGAGTTTGTTAAATAACCATTTATTCTGAGTAATCCTTGCTATAGAGTTTGTTCTCTCCAGCTCTTTAATAAACAGAAAATGCATTTCCAGGACAGGATACCAACTTGATCCAGAGAGAAGTCATACAAGATACAGGATAAACAAGTGAAATTGGAAGTGATGACACAAATAAATGAGCAGACAAAATTGGAACTGGAACAATATAAAATTGAAGCTGATAAATGGGTACTCTCTCCTGATTGGTTGACATTTTTAAACCCACCAGATTTTTTTTCTTTTCTTTTTTTAGTTTATTGAAGAGAGAGATGGGGCTGTTATTGAAGAAACATTCTGTATCAATGAGTATGATCAGAATAGAGTGCTTTAGCCTTTTAACAAAACGAAAAAATATCACTTACCCTGCCTTTAGTGTACGTATGTTAATTTATATACTGCAGGCCTACTAATCACATTTTAACCACTGAAGATGGTGTCCCTGTATACACCATCATTGAAAGAAAGCCTTCTTGACATTTACTTCTCAAAACTAAAAAAAAGAAACACACACACAAATAAAATAGACAGGCAGACACTTCTGCCTGTATATGGTTGAATCATTATTCGTTAACGTTTTCATAGTCCTTTACAATGTCCTTTTCATAAAAACTGTCTGAGAATGTTATTTAAGAATACAATGATCCAACATCAATGTTCCTTCTTGACTTTTATTTTGACTATTTGTAACAACGTTTATTTAGTATTTGAGAGCCCGTCAAAGGGACTAAGACATTCATCTTAAACAATGCTAAAAATGCCAGTGGCGTGGAGCCGGACAACAAAGACACTCAGAGACACAGCATGAGGAAGTGATTACCACTGTCAGCATGCCTGAGCTTGTCTGGCTGCAGCTTTCACTCCAGGGAAGAGACAACGTGTCTTATTCACGCTCTGGTGCTGAGGTTGGTTCAGAGAAATGCATGTCTGTTCCAAGATCATTTTTTCCCCCCACAGACTCACGGTGATGGAAAAAAAGCTGTCAGTGGTAACAGTATTTTGATACACTTGATGACCCAGCCACACTTTTCTCTAACACCATGTCCAAATAACATTTCAATCTTTCCACACAAGGGATAGTAACATGTTTTGTCACATCTGATGCTCTGGACTGTACTGATAATTGGGAAATGCACCGGTTGAATGAACCGGTTCAAAAATGGAAAAGAAAACCTTCAACAGACAATATTTAACTAGAAACAGAAACAAAAACAGAAACCTAATAATCTTTAATTGTTCCAAATCTCTATTACTGGTTACTAATAATAATAATAACAATACAATTCCTATAGCCTAATATTTAAAGGGGTTATGGGTTACAGTTGAAATATTTTGAAGATATCACGCCGGGCCTGCAGTGTTTTTCTTTTTTCTGTGCGAGGTCTCCGCACTTTTCTAATATTTTCTGACATTATCCATTGCTTCTGTTTCCGTTGGGGAAGGTATTGTTTCCCTTGAAATGTGCTATACAAATAAAGTGGATTGGATTGGACTTATGAGACTTTAGAAACAGCCAACACATTACAATGCAAACTGCATGAGTGTGCCTTATGCAACAGAGGCATTGTGATGTGGACACATCTGGCCTGAAAAATGAAGCCAGTGCATGCGTTAGTTTCTTAAACCTGTATTCTATCCAAAGGCCAGCATAGACTGACTCCACTGATTGCAAAAAGAAGTTTGATTGTATGGAAATCAATGGGAAAATGACCCTACTTGATTTATTACCTCGGTAAACATTTTCCTAATGAGTTTATGTTTTCATGATAAAGCAGGGTATGCTTTAGGTCGTGTTTACGTTGTGATTAACAAGCCGCTACCAGACTATACACAGCGAGCAGAATAGAGGCGGAGCAACGAGCTCTCCATCTCCCGTCTCTCATCCAAATAGGGTCACTCCTGGTGCAGAGCCATTATTCCTTGTGGCAATGGGATGATGCCCCACCAAAGGAGGAGAGGGAGATAATTTTTCTATCACGTGATACAATCACAGCGTTACACTTGAATCTGTGACTTACACGCACAGCTGTAACTGTTTTTTGACATTCACACCTGCCTCTGAATCAGTGTCAAGTTGTGTTCCGTGGAGTACACAATTACAATCTTGTTGAAAATAGCCCCAGATTGCTCTCGTAGACGTCCATGTTAAGGGCTTTTTTCTCTCGAATTGCAGACACTTCAATCTCTATGGGTTCGAGGACTGGGGCAGCCCCTCCCATCCCCACCCATACACACTGGTCTCATTCAAATTCAACATGGAATATGGTACCTGAACTCAAAGCAACTCGATAGTGTCATTAAGATAAATTAAAGACAAATGACAACCCATCTGTTGATGATTACTGTGGAATGTTCATTATAACTACCACAAATACAGTAGCCTATGAAGCTTAAGGCAGTGGTTTTTAAAGTTGGGTCCAGGGAATCCCAGAGGTCTTTGGGGGGGGGGGCATCCTATTGATGCCATTGATCCTTCCAGGGGAGGGTAGTAGTCCAAAGGGGCTGGCTTGCTTAAACGCCAGCCGTGGCGCGGGGCTTTGCGTTTGTTGGTCCCTCCGTGTCCCTGTCTCTGCGTCCGTGTCGCTGCAGCACAGAGTGGGCAGTAGAGATGGGAATTATGGCTCTTTTAAGGGAGGCGGATCGTGGGGTTTCGTTCCTTTCAAAGAGGCATTGTGAATACTGGCTCATTTATGGCTCAGGTATTATAGATACGGAAAAATATATATAAATATGTATGTATTGAGATATACATAATAGTATGTTTGTATTGTAGATATCATTTATATGTGACTGTAAGTATGTTATTGTGTACTATAATACAGCATATGACATGATATAATAATATATTATTATATGTAATAATATATAATAATATAATATATAACATCATTAATACAATATTTATTATAGTATAACATATAATATACTTAATAATACATATTATTGTAATGTGTAATATTATGATATCTAACAGTTTATTGCAATACTAATTGTAGTGTGTAATTTATTTATATATAATAACATATATGGAATATATATAAATAGCCATATACACACACACACACACACACAAACCCCCCCCACACCGCACACGTTCGGTCGCGTCGCCGTCTTTGTCTGTTGTTTTTGCATAAACATGGATGGTGGCTTGTTTGTCGCGCACAATCTGACAAGCAGCCTACAGGCAGGCTGCTTGTGTTCCAGGCTGTTGGTTGGCTAGATGCGTTGGTTGGCTAGACGCGACTAGATGTCGCACAGACGCACACACATTAAAAGCCTCAACTTTTTCTTCACGGCGCTCGTGACTCAAAATTAGGTGTTTTTGTTTGTGTGTTACGCACTGGATTGGAACTATTTTTGCAATGTTATTCTTCACAGTTGACCTCAAAGAAAGGTAGGCCATAATATTGTTTTGTTGTTGTTGCTGGCTGGGTGACGATCATAGTTGAAGAATGTGTGTGTGGAGATTTAACCTGCGCTGCTTGGTTGTATGCTTTATCCAACATGACAGCCATGTAAACAAACAACCAATGTCATTTACAACGAAACGTTGCTCTCAAGAATGTTTTTGAAAACATTTGAAGTGAGAAATAGACGATGCAATAAGCGAAAAGTGATTCTATTTGATCGATTGAAATAGCAAAACGCTCGCCCCAAAACACAGTCGCCCCGGGGCAAATCCGGCGGTATTACGGGCAAATCGGCAGTATATAGAATGGGGGGCGAGTGTGTTTTGGGGCGAGTTTTTTTTTAGTTTGTCATTTGTTTTCCGAGGCAACAACGGGGGAAATAGCAAAACGCTCGCCCCAAAACACAGTCGCCCCGGGGCAAATCCGGCGGTATTACAGGCAAATCGGCAGTGTATAGAATGGGGGGCGAGTGTGTTTGGGGGCGAGTTTATTTTTATTTTGTCATTTGTTTTCCGAGGCGCACTTGTCCGCCCAGCCCAATACTTATGGAATACTTTCATTGCCGTAAGCAAGGAAATACTTTGTTTTGTTGTTACTTTTGGGTAAATGTATTTATGTATTTATTAAGTAGCCGTGTAATAAGCGGGATAATGGTGGTTAATCGCCCTGAAGGGCTTTAAATCTCAATATTGACTACCTCCCCATGCATTATCCCTTGCATACTTTTGCGAGCGAAGACCGCTGATTTCAATGGCCGCCGCTTCGTGTTGTTTCGGCTGTGGCCGTCGGCGTTCGGTTGTGCTGACGGTAAACGATGCGAAGGTGTTTCCCCGAGAAGTACCCTACGTCACCCGTAAATTCAGCGTGCACGTTGTGGCTGGTGTTGTGGTGAGATGTGATATGTAGTTGTTGTGTTTAGTCGAAATCAATGCTGTGGGTATGGCGTCAGCGGCGAGAGGTGCAAATCAATGGAGTGGGTGTGGCGTCAGCGGCGGAAGTAGCTTTCTCCCTTTATATAGAGGATGGCAGATTAGACCCGACACCATGATGCTACGCAATAATAATGCTACACTGAAAGCCAGCTGCTTCTTTGTCCTACTCTACAATCTCACACAAATGCTGGTGCGCTGGCACGCAGGCGTGTACACACACACACACACACACACACACACACACACACACACACACACACACACACACACACACACACACACACACACACACACACACACACACAACAAACACTGATGTGTTTGTGTGACACACAGTGACACACAGACACACAGACACACAGACACACAGACACACACACACATCCAGAGGGCGCTCTCCCATAGCGAGACATCGAAGCAATATTTAGAAATAGAACTGAAAAGGCTGGTGTGGAAGTCTAGCTCTATAGTTGGAGTTAAACTGGACGATCTGGAGGTGGTTGTGGAGAGGAGGATGAGGAGGAAGTTGGACTCTATCCTGATGAACCCCTCTCATTCTCTCTATGATGTGCTAGTGGTGACTGATGAGCACATTCAGCCACAGGCTCATCGTCCCTCAGCACACCACAAAGCGACTTGGACAGTCCTTTGTGCTGGTAGCCATCATGCTCCATGCACAACCAAGCTTGTCCCCCATATGTTCTGTTCTTTGGGATTACTGACTGCTTGACTCTGGCACAGTTGCATATGGACTACTAGGATGTACACTACTGAACCGTAACTGAAGCCTTTTCAGGATGTTGTGAGACTCACTTAAAATATAAATTTGTTGTTGATAGGCTGTATACATATAAATACTCTTCACTTTTTATAGGCATAATGCACTGTTAAATGTATTAAAATGTATAAAATGTTTTGATGGCATATGTGTTCACTCAGTCAGATCATGTGCAGATGTGTTGTGTAGACTCCAAGTCAATTTACTTTACATCATTTTAATTAGCATTTTACCCTTTTCTTATCTTATGTCTCTACACTTACCACCTACCCTGTGTTTGTCGCTTACTGCTGTTGCTGCTGTGACTCCTGAATTTCCGCACAGGAATCAATAAACTTATCCTATATTATCTTAATATCATTTAACAAGCTCCCTTGGCTTACATGTGGGAGGGAGAAAAAGAAAGCCCAAAAATCCCAAAATCTAAAAAGTTGCTGGTTTCCCTGAAGTTGCCTTAATCTCACAGATGTCATGCATATTAAGATCATTGCCCCAAGCATAGACGAGGAGGCATGCGAATTGACTGCAAAACCACCAAGTTGTTATGTCTGCAATTAACTACATGACCCTTGATGTTGCAGCCAAATGACCTGTGTGTACTCGCACATTCTTTCAAAAACCTCATTAACCCTGGTCCTATAGTCAAACTTTCAGCGCAAATCACGATTCCTAGGTGAGATTCTGAGATGCTTGAAAACTATGGGCCATTGTCTATAAATCACTCCCACATTAGAAACATAATATAATTTTATATTATTCAGTGAAATCGAACTCCCCTCAGGACATTTGAGATTCTTTGGCATGCAAGCCTTTAGCCTGGGCTATTCTACAACACCTACACTGATTATACACTGCTCTTCATGGCAGTCATCCAATGGCTATAGCGCACAGGCAGCATTCTTGTATCTCAGCTCAGTTCATTTAAGGTGAATTAAGTTCAGCTGGTATTCTTTGGTTCAATAGTGCAAACCCCCTCAAGGAAATAGCCTACAGGAAAAAAAATGATTTAATGACTATTTGGGGTTGTGCTGCTTGTGGCGTCATCTTCCTGGTCCACACATGTTTGGATGCGGGACCACCAGAGAGAAGGCCTGCGTCTTCAGGACCTTGGGAATCCGGAAGACCATGGTTTGGCCTCTCGTAGCCTGAACGTAGGACCGACGTACCAACTTACTAAATCAGAAAAAATAAAGAATATTAATGTTCTTTGTTGAGGCGGTGGAGTTTGTCTTTCAGTGCCTTATTTTCTCTCTTTTTCTCCTCACACCTCTGTTGCATGGATGTAACCGCTACACTGTAGAGGCCTGAATGGACAATCAAATTGTCAAGGATGTCCTCCTTCTCCTGTCATCAGATTAGTGAGGTTAAGCCAGCATGCTCTCTCCTGGAGAACCATCAGCCTCATACCTCTGCATGCAGCTTGAATGGCAACTTTGAATCTAGACAAAACACATGGTCTGTGACAAATGCAGAGCTTCCACAGCGAGGGGTCGCTGTCATATCATCTTCCCACTCCGTTTGGTAAGCCATCAGGAGGCTTTGAGCGTTCTGACTGAGAATGCATCCATCTTGTACTTTTGTCAGCAAGTGGGTACTGGAAACGGTCGGTCTTGGATAGCAAACAACCCCCGTTCTCTTCCTTGTAATTTGATATGGAAGAATGGCTTTTCCTCTGTTTCTGTTGCTTTTTGGCGAAAACAGCCTACAGTACATTCAACTGCCCACAAGAAAAGAAAAGCTCACCACAATCCAGCTCTTGCCGACCGCGCGCGTGTGCACAAACGAGCGCGCGTGTGAAAATTTCACGGGACTGCGCCCGCTGGGCTCACCGCCCCTCAACTTCTCTGCGCGTACCAAATAATCGCCCGCCTCTCATTGAAAATGAATTACATAGGCGCGCTGGCCGCTTGCCGAGTGAAAGGACCTTTAAGGTTCTGACATTGTGACATCCATGGTGTTGTCTATGAGAAGTGACCTTGAAGGTCCAGTTTGGTAAAATTTACATTTCATCAAATGGTGAGGGTATACTGTATTATGTAGAGTGACAGCATGACAACGGCTAATGCTTTAGTATTGACCTGCACCGTCCAATTGCATTAAATGTGACATCCTGTCGTCCCTGTATCAGTATGTGCTTAGTATGTCCGTAATGATGTTCCTGAACCAATGCTACACAGACACATATTTCCATCCATGCATTGTACTTGGTAAATTAAATGATTATGCTTCTGAAATGATCCATACACATCTATATCTATACACATAAATTTTTTAGGTCACTTTTCACTATTGCTGTCATTCACACCATTTGGAAGTTTTTGTTTTGATTAGCCAAATTCTTTCAATTCAGGTGAAAAATACCCACAGATGGTGATTGTGGCTGGAAGCAACACATAGCCAAGGGTTATAACAGGCTGTTCCACTCAGAATATGTTAACACTGAAGCAAAGCCTCAAGTGCATTACCCAGAATAGTAATACACTTGCCTTTACTGTATATATCCGAATTGTAGTGCCATACCTTTGGGACGGCATGAAATGCTTCTAAATCTAATGTCCCACCATGCCTCTTCACTCAGACAATTACTGGAAAAACTGAATATAGTATCTCTCACTCTCTTGTTCATAAACTGAGCAGGAATGTTCTGCACCCTGGGCTCTGTGTGAGCTGAGAGAATGAATTGGGACAGCTGCACAGGCACCGATAGTCGCATTGTGCCACGGCAGCGGAAAGAGCCTCTGGAGTATGAGAGCCAGGAGAGAGGCCTTGGAAAAAGCCCTGTGTCAGACCTTTTCACTGCAGAGATGCAACCCCCCCCCACTCACGCTGACAGAGCCCTGTCACACACCTGATCGCCATGTTGATGGTGGCTAGCGAGCTAGAGAGAGTGACGCCATCTGTTAGCGCCCAGATGACAATTAGTACCTGAGGACAGACTGAGAAAAAAAGGCAAAAAAAATAAGAAATCTGCTCAGCTCAGCGCCACTTTTTCCTCTCACTCACCTGCCTGTTCATGACGCTGCTGTTGTCTGAATATCTCGTCACTTCAATGGTGATGTTTTTTTCTTTCTTTTCTTTTCTTTTTTTTTGGTAACGTGAATTGAAAATTTGCACAGTCCTCAACTTGCTGAGTAAGTCTCATAACCCCTAGAGGCCGGGACAGCTATTCCAAATGAATTGTATAATTTAATAAATGTATGGACGTCGAGCGGAAAATAAGGCTGTTTTGCTTACCGTCTGAAAAAAAGTTTACCTTCTTAGATGCCAAGTTTCCAGCTAAGCGTGGTGTACTGTGGTGGCAGAGGTAGAGGAGCACAGAGAAGTGGAGTAAGGAAGTGGGACACCCTCTGGGGGTTCATGAAGGTGCATAGAATATTCCCTTTACAGATACAATTGCGGTTTACAGTTTACAGATGCAGATTGTGCACACCCTCCGATTTTTTATTATTATTGCCATTTCTGAAACTATGCACGTTGGGAGCGATGCCCGCTGGGAACAATGCTCGTTGGGAATGCATGCCCCTTCGTTTTTGCAAAATTCGCTGTACCCATTTTACCCATTGTCAGAGTACCTGTTGTACCCGTTGTCAGAGTCCTTAGACCAGTGGTTCTCAAACTTTTTCGTGCCAAGGACCCCCAAATTGACACTTATTAGCCTACGGACCCCCATTTGAAAAGATATGCCAGGGACCCGATAAGATTTTGGGACCCGATAGTGATTCTCAACCATTTGAATTTTAAGGACCCCAAGTTTGACATGCATTAAGCTACAGACGCCATTTAATGGCATTGCTATCTCTGGGACCCCAATTTATATTGTAAAGTCAATGTTAATTTAACTCTGAGAGTGTACAAATGGAACCCTGGGGACCCCCTGGAACTCCCTCAAGGACCCCTGGGGGTCCCCGGACCCCACTTTGAGAACCAATGCCTTAGACCACATCAGAGTTAATTGGTCCTAAACAAAAAACATTATTCTTAGATTGATCAAATCTGGACTAGATTTCAAAGATCCCAGGCGCTCCTTGAAACAAAGTTTTATATTTGTGATATATTTCCTTTCCCCAGAATTAGCCACCTGTGCTTCCCCTGACCATAACAATGTGGCCATCGCAGGAGTTATCTTCACGCTTTATTTGTTTCCCCCCTTATGGTCATCTGTTTGATGACAGGGTCTCCTTTTCCAGGCTTGTGACATTATTCAAGGTCATTATAATAGAAATGCCAGCTTTTATCCATCCATACTGAGTTTGTGGATTGCCACAAAGTGATTTGCAGCACCCAGGTGATATGTCACAGCAGCTGGCTCATACCTTTGTGACAAAAGAGCAGCCTATTGTACAAAGAAAAAAACCGTCACACAGAAGTAATAATAATAGTAATAATTTGACATAATTTAACCCATTTTGGGCAGGAACCCCTTTTTGTAACTATACCTTTCAGGACGGGAACCCCTTTTGGGGTTCCTGTTGCTATGTACAGTATATAGCAACATACATTTTTTGTAATTTTTGAATAAATATTTGAAGTTTTTCAGAAAATTGTTTTTAGAATCGGCCTCAGGTCTAAATGGGTTAAGCTATATTAAAATAGCGATGAAAACAGGTGAAACAAGTGAAAACAAACAACAAGACTTTTCACCAGATGTGGCAAGGCCGTGCGTTAAGTTTCTTTCTGTATTAGAGAGACCAGTAAAATGCATGGCAGTCCATGCACAAATGCTGCAGTGTTGTCTCTACTACTAGTACTGAATATATTGAATGTATTTTTTTTTGTATTGCTTTCATGTTCTCCTATTTTTGTTGTTTCTGTTTGAGGTATTGCTTGTTTCTTTTACCATGCTCTGTTTTATTATGTTATGCTATTGTGAATGTAAAGCACTTTGGGACAACTTCTGTTGTTTTTAAATGTGCTATATAAATAAAGGTGACTTGACTAGTACTTGGAGGGCAGTTTGAAGCCATGTAGAACTCCATATTTGGGCAAGACTGTTATCATCAACATGGGTAGGCCACCCGACCTGACAGAGATACAGTATGCTCGCTCCACTGAAACGCCAAATCTCTTCACCAAAAAATAGGCGATCTACAAAGCTCACAATCCATCGCAATGTGACATGTTGTATAAGCTTGTAGATCTGCTATTTTCACAGACTGTTAACCCCAGAATAGGGACGCTAGGGTCCATGAGGTAATGGCCTCTCTGTAGTTAGTTTTTCTTTGCCTTCTCAATACCACACTGATTCTGAAATACTGTTGATGTCTAATGTCCAGCCTCCTCTCTGCAATGAAATAAAAATAAAAAGAGGGAAAAAAATAACTTGCATCATCTCCTCTCATTTATTTGGTGATGAACCACCGTCAGCGTCGCTTTCCCCTTCGGATCCCCTGGAGCAGAAGAAGAAGACCAAGTGCTTTTCTCCTGTCAATAGCCCTGCAGTATATTCAGTGGTACTGTAAAGCTTTGACTCCCTCCCGCATTAATCCTCATCACATGTGTTCAAGCCAAGGTAACGGCTATCTACCTAATGTTATTTGACCTTGGCTGCTCACAAACCAATTCAACTAAACTAAAAACGACATTCAGACATATAGGGTTAAATTCACTTACCTCTATTTCTGCTTGTAGGCCTATCTTTTGCTACAGTCAGACCAGGTATGGATTGGATGGACGGTCGGTTATGCAGCACTAATGCGTCACATCCGAATTCGGCTATACAGTAATATGCGAAACAAATATAATAGATAAATAAATCATATACATTTGTTCAACCACAGATCACACAGAAAGGAAAATAATGTTAAAGTCATGAGAGTGACAAAAACCAAGTAGGCTACAGCTTTTAGTCTATCAGTCTACACTTAAACTTTGTAGTAAAACATTTTATATCTGTAGTTAGTTATATTTCAGTTGGAAGGGTGTTCCAAAGACCACCCCCAAATGTATCTGTAATCTTTTGTGATGTGTATCTCTGCAGTTGCCATTTGCTGCCTGTCCCGCTGATTCCGTTTCCATCTTGTCTACTGATCTGCATAACATTTTCAAGGCTGTATTACAGTATTTAGACATTTGAAGGCTAGTTTGAGACAAGACAATTTTGTGAAGAAGCATGAAAATCCATGCGTAATTGTCCATGTCACCTGTCTGTGAGAAATGTATAAATCTACAAAATGGGGTTGCTACTTTCTGAGCACACCGGACAATGAATGGCAAACTTCCGTGGACGTGTCTGCTTCCTGTTTTGAACCTTAAATGGTTCGATGATGTCCGGTGACGAGCCCAACAGAATCTGGCAGTACAGTATGTGTTGCACTGGAGCCATGCCGCTGTGTTTTTGAGCGTGTCCTCAGAAGACTCTTGCTTAGGGGCGCTCGTGTTTCATGCTTGCCTTAACCTTAATCCTGCCCCCAGTTTACAGGCACAGTCAGTGGACTGTACATACATTTAGCCTGTTTCTTTCTGTACAGACTGGACTTAATTTACTGCACTTTGAGTTTCATTGTCTCCGCCAGGCCGAAAGGCATGGCGAGAGAGTATGTTTTGCCCCCTGTCCGTCCGTCCGTGTGTCCGTCCGTGTGTCCGTCATTCTGTCTGTGGACAGCTAATCTCCGGCGTTGGCTTGCTCGCAGTGAAACTGTGCACACACACTCCCTGGATGCCACAGCAGAACCTCTGCCCCAAATTTTTCACATGGGCCTTTTATAGCGCCACCAGGAGGCCGATTTGTGCAAAACATATTTTTTGACAGTACTCCTACAGATTTTGTCCAAAACTCCAAATCAGTACACAGTATTTCTATAGTCATTAAACAAAACTTGTCTTTCAGATTTGTCATATTCCATCCTGATTGGCTAAAAATGGCTTCCAAAGTTTGCAGGAGTGCTCCCTTTTGAACAAAATGCCTCAAATCAAGAGCACAGCATGCAATTTCCTTGAAATTTTGCATGCATATTTCCACTATGCCGAGGAAGAAATGCTTCTTGAAAATGTTCTAATCAGCCCCATGGTGGCGCTATAACAGGCCGATTCATGTTTT
Source organism: Gymnoscopelus braueri (assembly GCF_963280865.1). Classification (NCBI taxonomy): domain Eukaryota; kingdom Metazoa; phylum Chordata; class Actinopteri; order Myctophiformes; family Myctophidae; genus Gymnoscopelus; species Gymnoscopelus braueri. Next base: position 33,000,635 of record NC_137612.1, on the reverse strand, counting down.
ACTTATAACTGCACCGATCTTTGTAAGCGCACTCCCTAGAGGTCAAGGAAAAACCTTTGCCCTGCATTTTTCACATCTGCCTTTTATAGCGCCACCAAGAGGCCGACTTATGTAAAACATTTTTTTTCATATTACTTCTGATTTTATCAAAATTTCACGCAAATCAGTACACATGATCTCTATAGTCATGTGATCAAGACGGATGTGTTTGATTTTTCATATTCCATCATGATTGGCTACGATTGACATCTAAAGTTTGCAGTAGTGGCTTGTTTTGAACAAAATCATGAACGCAGCGTCCGAGGAGCAAATGTCACCCAAAACACATTGGCCTATTATAGCGCCACCAGGAGGCCACAATAACCTACCTGACCTGGCGGAGACCTGTGCTCCGAGGAGCACTTTTTCTAGTTAAAATGCATATTTCATCATTGTTCACTGTCATGTGCAGACATTCCCAAACCTTTTCAGCTGTTACCCAATAGATAATTTAGTTGTCACCCAAACTTACAAAAAATACAAATTAACAACTTAGGCCCTATTTCAATATTGAAAATAGCCGAGCTTGTCTTTGTGTGCGTGTGTGTGTGTGTGTCTGAGTCTGAGGAACTTTCGTAATGCACTCCCCATTGCTTTCCTTGGGCCATGCCATCCCTTGGTTACACCATGTTATGCAAGGATGAACAGCTACTGAATACCCTATGTTCTTGTCGATAGTGTCCATAGACACAGCAATAACCTAATTTACTGCATAATAACTACACCCACTGTACTTGTGCCAGCCAGAATGGTCCTGAATGGTCTTTCTGCAAACTTTCATTTGAGTAACATAGTTGAAAGTGCAGTTGCACTACTACAGTACATACTGTAGCTGAAATTCAGAGCTGTGCTGGGAGCACACGCCAGACACTCTGTATGTCCAAGCATTTGAACATTATGGTTGAACACAGTGGTGGAAAGTAATGTAAGTACATTTACTTAAGTACTGTACTGAAGTACAATTTTGAGGTATTTGTACTTTACTGGAGTATTTCCTATTTCCAGTACTTTTACTTCTACTCCACTACATCTCAGAGGCAAATATTGTACTTTTACTCCACTACAATTATTTGAAAACTTTAGTAACTAGTTACTTTTTGGTTTTTGATTATTATTACAAAACCTACATTAACCACTTCAGCCCTATATACATTCGGCCATTTGAAAATAGCAGATCTACAAGCTCACAATGTGTCACGATGCGACGCATTGTGAGCTTGTAGATCGGCTATTTTCAAAAGATTTGTATACATTTGAAAACGTGTGAAATGGGACATTCTGCATAATGACTATTTTCTACTTTTGTACTTTAAGTATAATTTGATACCAATACTTTTGTACTTTTACTCAAGTACATTTTTAATTCTGGACTTTTACTTGTAAGGGCGCTCTCCCACCGCACTTTTATTTTACCTCTGGGGCAGAATCTGCCAATGCATTGTCAATGTAAATGCGTGGATTCACGCAAGAGCAGATTTTTCCGCTTGTCGCGCAGACCTTGCGTTTATCTGCTCTCCGCGACTAAGCATAAAACTGCTGGAGGCAGGCGCTGATTTTCTCCCTCTGTCCAATCGGGTGAGTCGAAGGCGGACCGTCTCAAGACTCAAGCAACATGGTGCTCAAGGCAGCAGGCGGTGCGGGCTACGGGGAGGCTCCTGAAAGTGAGTGACAGGCGCGACACTCCCGTTTTTTAGAATCCGCTGGCTGCAAAAAACTGTGGCCGCGCACAACCTGCGTTTAACAGCGGCCAGCCAACTCTTGGTGGGAGCGCGCCCTAAGAGAGTATTTCTACATTGCAGTATTGATACTTTTAATTAAGTAAAAAATGTGAGTACTTTTCGAGAGACAGCGTGCTGTACTTTTCCCACCACTGGTTGAACATAAGGAGGTTATGGCAAACTGCAGTGGTTTTGTATACGTGTCAAGAGGGTAGATCCCAAGCGCAGAACAATCGGAGAGAGAGCAAGTTCAAATGCAAAGACTTCATCAATAAAATGACACGGCTTACTGAGAGGTGAGGCAGGTCAAAGTGGGAAGGCAGCCCAGTCCAAACAGGATAAGAAGTTGAAAGGATCGGGCTTTAATCCAAGAGTCCAGAGACAGGCCGGAGGTCAATAACGCGAGCCAGGATCTGGAGGCGGAGATCCACAGGAACAAAACAGAATTTGAGGCAGATATCAGGAAAAAAAACTATGAATTACCAATGGAAGCCTAGGGAGCAAAGACACAAGTAACATACGGCATGATCCGGCAGAAACTAGATGTGAAATAAACAAAATGAGGCTTTACAAAAATATATTTTGCGTGTGTGTGTGTGTGTGTGTGTGTGTGTGTGTGTGTGTGTGTGTGTGTGTGTGCGCGTGTGTGTGTGTGTGTGTGTGTGTGTGTGTGTGTGTGCGTGCGTGTGTGTGTGTGTGTGTGCGCATGTGTGTTCATATTTGGAAGCCTCTGTAATGTCCATAAATCAGTTGTGAGAGGCCTGCAGGAATGCCCAAGCCAAGAGCTAAGGCATCGGCAAAATACTGTTCAGTCTCTGTTGATAATTGGCAGTCGCCATATATGGAGGAGGCGATGCTTCCTGTACCCGTGATCTGTATCCTGAAATACTTGCTGTTGAGTTTTACCAAGTTTGTGCATCTAAGTATTGTTTGTGTTCAAGAATTTCTTGTTAAATGTGAACCCACATAAAGATGTTAAATGTGTGTGTGTGTGTGTGTGTGTGTGTGTGTGTGTGTGTGTGTGTGTGTGTGTGTGTGTGTGTGTGTGTGTGTGTGTGTGTGTGTGTGTGTGTGTGTGTGTGTGTGTGCGTGCGTGCGTGTGTTGGGGGGGGGGGGGGGGGGGTTGCTGGTTTCAAACAAAACCAGCAAACCTACTTTATAAACGAAAAAAAACTAAGCTGAAATAAAAAACTGAACTTTCTAAACAATATATGAAAAATTAAAAACTATGATAACTTGGCAAGGGACGAGGAAAAAAGGGGACTGGTAGAAAGGCAGGTTAAAGAGAAGGGAGTCAGGGGCAAATGGTCTGTGAGCTGGAGACTGTGTAGACCACAGACAGCCTAGAGTCTGTAGGCTATAGACACGGGCAGAGCATGGTGCCCTCTGGCAGATAGTCTGGAGTCAGGGCAGAGATCAAGTGTAACTGACCTGCAGGGCGACCAGAACGCAGGACCGAAGGGCAGAGCAATACTTAGAAGAACAGAGCAATACTTAGAAGAACAGACAGGAGGACGGCCAGATGTGCGGAGCCACTCTGGAGATGACCAGATGGGTGGAGTAGTACAGGAGACCAGACTGCTCTGGAGGATGATCTGGGTGTTTGTGATGTAGGCGGGGCCACTCTGAAATGTTTCTTTCCTCCTTTTTTTACCACAACGCTGGCTGCTCACTCAGATCAGCTAACACAGGAATGCTGTTTGAGCCTTCCCTAAAACACGCTTGCCAACGCACTACACGTCCTAGGCTCTTCTTACTCCCAATGTTCCACCCCAGTCTGAAGACTCAACTCTTCAGACTCCACCTCCCACACTCCTTTCTTCTTGTATCCCTTAAGCTGCATTGTCCGGTGTTGGCCTTTCACACATGTAGCATGCAACAGGATAATGTTTGTTTCAGATGCGTACACACATGAAGGTGATAAGGCGAGCGCCGTTGTCTGGGCAGTAGACGCACACATTAGCTACTCCCACTTAAAGATAACAGTGTGAGGGAGATACGAGTATCAAATGCAATCATTCTTTCATTTCCATCCACAGAACATGACAGATACATTGAATTGCTTGACATGTGGTCATGCATGGTCTCCCATTGATGCACCAATACAAAACACGAACAAAACATCTTCCATACCATGGTAGGCCTAATGTAGACAACGACCTTCAACCCACTTTTCATCAAAACGAGCCTTCCTCCGAGAAGGAAAAATAACATTGATGTATACGGTATACAGATGATGAGTGCAAACTGCACAGGGAGGCAAAGGCGAAGCTTGTTGTCTACAATTACTAAAGAGACGTTTATATTTTGTGTGAAAGTGACCTTATTGTCAGCTTTTGTTTTGATAAATGCTTATTTTTTCCTTTTTTTGTGTGCAAATCTATGTTGGTTCCTTGTTCATGCTTACTCTGCCTACTGTGATCTCACACTTGAAAGTCTCTCTGGATAAGAGCGTCTGCTAAATGCCTAAATTGAAATTTGTAAATTGAGAGAGACAGGTCTCTAAATGGCTGGTGATGCGACAATGGGCGAGGGAGGCTGTGATTGTGGCTCCACTATGATTCTCCAAACACAACTTAGTTATAATGAAATATGAAAACAAAAACAAATTTGAATTTCACTCAGCCAAACATGTCTGCAATCAGTCACTTATCTACTTTCACTGTGCTGTCATACGCTATGTTATGAACCACCTTTTAGATGCTGGGATTGCTAATAGCAATTACACCGGGTTGCTAGTATTCAGATATTGTAGGTCACCTTGAGGACATAAGCCAACTGTGACAGATGTGCTGGTCAGAATGAATAAATATCAGACCTGTATTTAACATCATCCCAGATACTGCACACACTGGATCTATGCCATATCCCTATTTGCTGTATCATTTCAGAGAGAGGGCCATTTAAAGATAAGACAAAATTGGAAAATTTGTTAAGCCCTTTTTTTACTGAAAAAGAATGAATGATATTTGGATGCCTCAGGCTGAGAACGTGGAGGACATCCAAGTGCCACTATACGCATAAAACCACATCAAGGTTACCAACGACAAGTGATAAACAACACCTCCAATGCATGCCCTTTCCCTTTGATCACATTCATATCAGCCCTATAGTGACTCATTCATTTGGTTCTTTCTTACTTCTGTATTTTGAAATTAGATTTCCGTGCCCGAGGGCCGAGGGGTAACAACAGACATTAATCTGGCACTCGGTTGAACCAATCAAGGAGAGTGAGCGTTTCAGGGAGGAACGGAGGGCAGTGGCATCATCAAACTTGTAGAAATGGCGCCTCATGTTTCTGGTTTCTTTCTGACCCGGCAATGCTGGAGGTTAATTGCCATGTGCTTAGTGAGAAAAAAAGGGAAAGGACAGGTTTGTTAGATGGCTGCAGGTCCTAAGAGCAGAATTGAAGTGTTCTGTGCACTTCATACGACACACTGCAGTTCTCTTCCATGTCAGGGCTAAATTATCATTTAATTTTGTGAAAATAGCTGCTTTTCAAAACATGGTAAACAAGCTTCAATCAGACAGCGAAGCCTTATTACAGCCGACATGTGCTTGAGCAGAATTTTAATCGACACAGGAATGTTAATTATTAAACCGTCTCTTCACTTTATTTCCACTGAATCATTATTTTGACAATTTATGTACATGAAACATAAATGAGGGCATTATTCCTGCTGCTGGAATTACAACAAGACCTTTTGTATTATCCGTTAATCATTAAGGCAAACAGGTAATTTCCTTGGTGAAGATAATGTCTGCTGAATGTCAGGCCTGATATCTGCATCACATTCTTCCCTCCTGATAAGGACAGCCAGAACACTACACTCAACATGTAGGTTACAGTGACTTCTCTTTAATTGGCGCAGCTGTCAATTCTAGCTTATGTCTCACTACATGCACATTATACACAGTTGGACATGGCGGCTGCCCTCCAGTTTGCAAGCAATTTCTTCACTTCAACTTTAGCCTGTGTGCCTCTGCTAGATTGTACGATTGTCTGTGCCTATACTGGAGGGAGTGTGTGCATGTGTATCTACAGTACATGCGCATACTGTGTTCACACGTGTGTTTTTGTATGTGTGTACTGCACTCTCAGCTCTCATACCCACTGCTGTGTCTACGACCTGGCAGTGGCAAGTGATAGCGTAGTATCAAGAGCCACAACAAGAGACTTTGGCAGAGTTTTTATAGCAACCAAGTGTGAAAGAGTGGCCTGAGCTAAATTTAGATATCAAAGTTATCTGTCCTAAATTCACCTGTAAGCAGGGGTGTTGGTAGACATGCATCTAGTCTCCGACTAGATGACAAGGGACTGAGGCTTTAAACCCACACATGCACCTCCTTCTTCTTATTGTACTCCAGAGGGATGGTGGGCCTCAGGTAATTCATGCGCAGAATATTGAATAACATGTTGTTCACATTATTGGAAAATTAAAAGACTGGCGCCCACACACACACACACACACACACACACACACACACACACACACACACACACACACACACACACACACACACACACACACACACACACACAAACACACACAAACACACACACACACACACACACACACACACACACACACACACACACACACACACACACACACACACACACAGGGTGTGTGGTTCAGGGGTAGAGTGGCCGGTAGAGCGGCCGGATGGCAACCGTGAGGTTCCAATTTCGATCCCGGATTCCCCCAGAGTTAATGTCGAAGTGTCCTTGAGCAAGACGCTGAACCCAATTGCTCCCGATGAGCAGTTTGGTGCCTTGCATAGTTTCCTCCGCCATCGGTGTATGAATGTGTGTGAGAAAGGGTGAATGTAATGCACAATCTATGTAAAGCGCTTTGGATAAAAGCGCTATATAAATGCACAATTTTTCCATTTACACACACACACACACACACACACACACACACACACACACACACACACACACACACACACACACACACACACAGTTCATGCCAATGATGCTTCCAGGAGAGGATAGTAGTGGGAGCGCGCTTGTGATTTTACGATCAACTGGCAGACGTCCGGATTCATCATGACATTTCAGGGATTTACACACGTTTCGTGAATCGCACGTCAGTTTTTACTTGGAGAAATTACAAATGTCTTTTTACTTTATTTACACGTTATTTACGACCAGCTTAGTGAATCAGGCCCATTATCTCCACCGCACCTTCGGCTGGCAGAGATATGATAATTGTATTAAACTGTTAAGGGACAAGGTCTGCCTCGCATAGTGAGGCAGGCAGGGGTCAAACACAGGAGTTAAAAGGCAACCACATCCGAGCAAGCAATAATCCAAAAGACTGGCAAGAGGTCAAAAACACAAAACAGGTAGAACAAACTAAATCTGGGATGGGACCCAAAAACAGAACAAAACAAAAGGCTAGAGTGTCAAAACAGAAACACAGCAACATGCATTTATGGACTGGCTGACAAGGGAAGCGGGGATCCACAGGTTCATAATGGTCAGAGTGCTGCAGGGCTGATGAGGGAGTGGGAGCAGGTGTGTAGAGGTGAGGTGAATGGACAGTGGGAGTGTCGGGGGGGGGGCAGACAAATAGACAGAAGATAGAGGCAGAACATGACATTTTTAAAGACCAGCTGAAACGAAAAACATATTTTTCACCCTGTAATACCATCCACAGTCATAATCGGGACATAGTAGTAATATGCTAAAAAAAATAAAAAAAAAGATAAACAATGACATGTTCATCAATCAAGTCCAATCTTGAACTTTCTGTCAAACATATACGTCATGCATGCTTACATCACAGGTACTAACCAATTTTAACCAATAGTTAGGTACCTTGATTTAGCCAAATGCAGAGGAAATCAAGTGGATATCCCAGGATGACTCTAACCCTGATTTTAATGGTTTATTTCATTTTAACTTTGTTAGCCTCAGCTTCAGCTTCTGCTTCCAAATAAAATATAATGACAAATAAAAACAAAAGCTACAAAGGGTCATCCCTAAAGTAAAAATTTTAACTGTGAGGTTAGTCACATGATGCTTTAAGCTGTGATCAATGCAACCTTTTGGACAAAGCAAGTACCTAATAAGTAACACTCAGGGCGGCAGCTGGCTCAGGAGGTACAGCGCTAACAGCGGCCACCATGGAATCGAAAGGATCCCAGTTTGGTACAGGCTGCATGTTAAAGTGTCCTTGAGCAAGACAATGAACCCCCAAACTGCTCTAGAGATGAGCAGGTTGGTGCCTTGCATGGTTTCCCCCGCCATCTGTGGGTGAAATGTATAGCCCTTTTAAGGGTCAGAAAGATTAGACAGACACTATGTAAATGTAATAAATGCAGACCAAGTGCTGACCAACTCAGAGGGAAAGACTCCCACACACTGTCTACATCAAATGCAAATAACATTTTATAGAATCACAATGTTTCGGTCCGGAAACATTCAACCTGATGAAGGTCTTTGGACCGAAACATTGGGATACCCATAACATAGTTATTTGCATTTGATACAGATGTGGGAGATGGAGATCTTTCCTGTGTGTGAGGAACAACCAGAAACCACCCAAAAACAGTCTCTGCTGGCTCAGCGCTCGTCCACTGAGCCATAAAAAAGAGGGTTAGAGAAAGAAAGCGCGAGAGAGAAAGGGAAGTTAAGGCATGCAACAGATTAAAAAAAGAAAGAAAAAAACCTTGGGCCAGTTGGGAGGAGAAGTTTTCCATTTTATTTTTCATTTTCATTATCTGGCTGGTGAAAGTATAAATGCCAGGAGGATTAGAAAAATTACATGGGCTCCCTCGCCTTGCCTGTTCTGCAGCTTATCCTCCCTGTACCTCTGAGTTCATCTCTCTCTCCCTTGGCTCTCCCTCATCCTCCTTTCGCTCCCTCCATCACCTGCCACCCCCTCCCTTCTGTATCTACCTCCCTTTTCGTTCTCTACCCTCTCTCTCTCTCACTGCCACATTATTCACCTCACCTCACCTTTTTCTCTTCTCCCCATAAGCTCTCAGTCTCTATTTTTTCTTAGTCCTCATCTATAGCTTCATTCCTTCATCCCCCCTCCCCACATCTCTCCCCAGTGTCTCAGTTTTCTCTCTCTCTCTCTCTCTCTCTCTCTCTCTCTCTCTCTCTCTCTCTCTCTCTCTCTCTCTCTCTCTCTCTCTCTCTCTCCCCTTTTCTCCAATCTCACCTCATACTGCTTTCTCTTCATCACTTTCTTCTCCATGCCGCTTGTATCTCGCTCATGCCTCTTCCTTCTCTGTTTTGTGGCGTGTGTGTGTGTGTGTCTCCCTCTCTGTACTGCCACTCCCCATTGGCCTGATGGTGGATCAGCACAGCCAGGCCCCTGTTGGCCAGCCAGCCCCAAGCAGGGAGCAGTGTCTTAAGGAGGTGCCTCCTAATCCTTGAGATCTATTACAGATAGCAGGGCTGACACAGGCGACAGAGATTAGAGGGGGCAGATACTGAATGTATTGATTGGCCCTCTCATCCCAGGGCCAGCCCAACTGCTTGTCTGTGTAATGGAATGCTGCAATGAATTTCAGCCAGTAAGTCAGCAACTGCAAACGCACGAGGACTGGGGCTAAACACATGTAAACTGGCCATGATATGGGTGTGTCAGGTCAGAGGAGAGGTTAGGGGGGCCAGGGGTGATGAGTTGATGATTTGTGTTGCCCCACTACATCGGTGCAACACAGTAGCAAACATGCAGAGTGACACTATTCTGACAACATGGAAGAATGTCTACTGAAATGCATTACAATATTGGTCTTTTTAACCAGTATAAAGCTTTTTTAATTTCTTGTCCACATTTTGACTGATGGATTAAATCGGAGGAACTGAATGTGGGAAGAAAAAGACAAATAAAAAAGACAAAAATAAACATAACTGTGGTATACATTAAGGACACATTAACAGATAAGGGACAACTTCAGATATTTACACATCAGTCCATATCTAGACAACAATATCAGTTGCTTTTTAAAAATAATTATATGAAAATGATTTAAAATTAGAAAGATTCTCCATAACTTCTGGAGAAAAAAATAAATACATATATATACGTTTCCTTTTTGCCACACATATATGTCACAGGGAAAATGGCATTCCAGGGAAATTGACAGGGGAGCGCTTGTTTTATAGGCACGGGGCGGTGCTGCGAGGCGGGGCTTTGATGCGAGGACGACGACCACAACAACAACATACTAACCAGGAAGCTACGCTAGGGGAACGCTGAAAATAAAATGGATAATATGAGAGAAATACTCAAGTAAAGTACGAATACCTCAAAATTGTACTTGAGTAAATCTACTTTGTTACTTTGCACCACTAGTACAAGCCTCAGTGGCGCACTTCGATAATCATTGGACTCCCCACCCACTACCACTGGGAGCCGGGGTTTGACTCCAGCTTGGGACATTACTTTTTCAAACAACCGCGGACTACTTTTTTTTCGCTGATAAAGTATAGTTTTGGACCATGACGGAAGGCGCTCCGACTTAGCAGACCTTGAGGCAGAGGAGTCGCGCCCGAGCGCCTCCAGGCGCGAGTGCCCGCGACGACCTGCCGATGGTCTGCTAGTCGACTTAAGCGCCGTCCGAGTTATGTACCGATAGGCACAGAATCGTAAATGATGTTGTGTGGGGACTGCGTTTGCCCCAAGTGCCACTCACTGCACTAACATAGCCCGCCAGGCCCGCCCCCTGGAGTGTGTGTGTGTGTGTGTGTGTGTGTGTGTGTATGTGTGTGTACACGCGCGCGTGTGCGCATGCGTGTGTGCGTGCTGGTTTGTGCATGCGTGCGTGTGTGGTGTGGGGCTCATGTCTGGCTTGCATTGCCCTCTAGCGTTGATTCTACAGAATTGCATGAGGGGCATGAAAACAAGCGTACCCCTTTCAATTTCCCTGGAATGCCATTTTCCCTGTAACATATACACTTCATGGAATAGATTTTTTTGTACCGAATTAACCGAATTAAAGTAATAAAAACCGGAAATTAAAGGGGAATAACCGCAAAAAACGCGAAATAAAAGGGGAATAACCGCGAAAAAACCGCCTGTCGAGGCGTGAAGAATCGTAACATCACGAGTGGAGGAAGCTGCTATATATATTGTATTGTCAGTTATTTAATGCTTTGTATGCAGCTTGGGTGAGTTTACCAAGGTGGACTTTTAACACTGACATCACGGAATGTTATTTACTGGACATTTCATGAATGTTGGGGCATGGCGGATCTAGCTGTTCAAACACCAATTTCCAACTATAACTTTAACTTTTTCACATCATTTTGAATTATCTGTTGCCCCTGTGTTTAAATGTTATCCCTCCCTACCTGTACAATATGCTGGAACAATGCAGTACAATTTTGCTGATAGGCAAAATCACTCTGTGTTGGGCCCACAGGGTGATTTCTCGATTGTAATATTGTGAACTTGTGTTTTAGTGGATTTTTCTTTGGCAGCCAGCTTTTGGCAGGGTGTGGCTGCCAAAAAAATGGAACCAGCTGGTCCATTCCCAGAGGTTGTGAGGCCAATTCCTTTTGCGCTTAGCCTAAAAATCCACATGCCAAGTTCCTTCATTTCTGGACATTGATAAAGGCTTGAAATGGCTATGGCTCATTTGAATTGGTACTTGGAATTATGATCAGTCTGAAGCACCAATTAAACTGGCACATTGAAATAATGATTAATGACAAAGAAAAAATAATCAAGGATGCGGTTGCTTTAGAGATGATAGGGTGAAGGTTTTTCAGATGTTCCATTCATAATGTGTGGCCACCGTTCAGGCCACACATCAGAACTTCAGGCCTCTTCAGAGCGGGCTGGTTCTGGAGAAGCGCTCATCCGCTCAAACTGAAGCGCTCAAACTGGACACTGCACTTCCTGGAGTACTCAGCAATACACTGGCCAAGTGTGAAGTCGATCAGTTGAGCGGTTTCCCAAATATGCATGCCTATTTGGAGTGGACCATTTCTGGAGAACCACTCTTCCGATTGACTTTAGGAAGCAACGATTCGGTTTTGCTCAAGGACACTTCATCACGAAGCCAAGAGGAGATGGGATTGAACCAGGACCTTCTCGTTCCCATATGGCCAGTCTACACAGGACCACAATGGAAACAAGCCCTCAGGGCTTTTTTCCTTTTAGCATTATTGTTTAACTGTACCTATCTATGTACTTTTTGCAAACTGTTAATAAAGTATTCAACCAATCAATCAATACCTCCTGAGCCACTGCTGCCAGAGTATGGGCAATTATCATGCACCTACAAATTACTATAAATGTCATGCTTTAAAAAGACGAAGATCATACCCCATTACAGGCAATGTTCAAATTGACCGTAATGGCTGAAATACTGGGCTATGAAGAGAACAAAAGAAGCACACATAATGGCATCAATTAGGCCTTTATGTGGAGCAGGAATAGCAATGTAAAAAAAGAATTTGCACTTTGTAGTCAACCTCAGTTCCATTTTCTTTGGAAGTTTAGTTGGATTGATATTATTCTTGTCACGGCTGATTTGACAAGTGAATTGAAGCCATCAATCATTGTCTTATATGATTAGACTAAATAAACTTTAATCGCATCTCCATAGCAATTTGCAGCCTCATTTAGTTATATAGCTTTCTCACCAATTTTGGTAACACCCCCGTTTTTATTTATTTTTCACCTGAGGGTATATATTCTTTCTGCATGTATCCCAGTTTCTCTGCCTTACATGAAGTCTGATTGAAGACAATAAAATACAAAAGGATGATAACAAACGGAGCAAAGCTGTATCCACATTCCACGTCTCGCCCCTTCAAGTAAAGATGATTTGGCATTGTGTTTTTAGCTTATTGCCTGTTCATTTAAAGTCAGCAATAAGCGAGCCAAAAGTGTGTGTTGATATATTCTGATGAACTACATCAGTTACTTCACCCTAGGGGCAACAAGACTCCCAACCAGCTCTAGCAAATTTGAAGAAATTAGATTTAAGACACACAATCAAATAACCTTCAGCATTAGGGATTTGAACCATTGGGTTCAGTTAATTTGTCAGGTATGGTTTGGAGCCCCAGGAATAGCAATGTGAGACTCACTTTTTATTACCGTTCTGCTCCTTTTCTTTATCGGGCTGGTTTAAGAATTAAAATGTTTTGGCTTAAGGGAAGACCTGTAGTGTTTAGGGAAAGAGAGCGGACCAAACGAGTGCTGCCAAATAGACTTAATACTGTAGATGTGAATCAGGTCCGAGTTCAACAATCCAAGCTTCCATTTTTGGTGTTCTGCAGGCTACAGCCCCCTTCCCACTTGCGTAAAGCAAGTGGGCATCTACTGGCAAAGTTCCATATTGCCGTCACGTGGAAACAGGAGCAGGTGTTGATTTTCTTTTAATTTTGTTCTGTCTTTGTTTGTTCTATTTCCCCACTCTCGATCATGTTATAAGATGAACTTTCACAACTTGGCATTTCCTGGATTTACACAGATGCCACCACACTGACAGTTGGCTCCTTTGACATATTCCAAGAGGGGGGGAAAAATAAAAAATGTCATCTTTGTACCGACTGTGCCCGGGTAGGATTTCTGTTCATTCCAAAATACATCTTTCATAATGTATTTGGGACAAACGTATATACATATTCTTTCTAGTCTCACGTGCTTTCGGCGTGCGTATCATTGAGAACCTGAGGCAGAGTGGTGCCTGGCGTGAATCTGGTCGGATCGGCAGTTGTCCAGAACCACCATTCCGACAAATATGCCTATATATGGAGATTTTGTTTACGAGGACAGCCGATCCGTCCGATATGTATGTTGTTGTTCTGTTAAGCCCATGTATGTATCCTATCCTCCATATATTCGCATTAAAAGGGACAAGGACAGATACGGAGCTGTCCATATATGGGCATTAAAACGACGCAGGCAGACAGACACACAGATACAGAGATCTACAGGGCATAAAAGGAACACAGACAGACGGGTACAATGGGTACTCTGATAGCGGGTGTGTGTGTGTGTGTGTGTGTGTGTGTGTGTGTGTGTGTGTGTGTGTGTGTGTGTGTGTGTGTGTGTGTGTGTGTGTGTGCGTGCGTGCGTGCGTGCGTGCGTGCGTGCGTGCGTGCGTGCGCGTGCGTGTGTGAGTGAGTGTGAGTGTATGTATGTGTGTGTGTGTGTGTGTGATGTGTGTGTGTGTGTGTGTGTGTGTGTGTGTGTGTGTGTGTGTGTGTGTGTGTGTGTGTGTGTGTGTGTGTGTGTGTGTGATGTGTGTGCGCTTGCGCATGAGTGTGACTCGTCCCTCCCAATTCCTTATCTTCCTCCTTGGACCTCCATTAACAGCTTAACAGCAGCAGGAGCAACTCCTTCCTTTGGGCTGAGCTTGACGCGATGGATTACCAACAGCGGCACAATAGCTACAAGGCCTCTGCTAATCACACTATTGATCCAGTAATTCCAGCCATTTGAAACTCTTTACCTTGGTGGGTGGTATCAATGAATAAAGCTCTGCTCCTTTCTGGGTTCAGCGGGGCACCCGCAGTCTCAGGGGGAGTTGATTGAGACCAGCGCCGCTTGCGCACATCACAGCCCTGGTCCCTCTTTAGCATGCAGCCACCACAGACTTCACAGCAATGTCTCTTGCATTGAGAAACAAACGGCGGATGGCTGATTGACCTTCATTCCCTTTGTCTGCTTCCTTGGGGAGCAGCTGAGCTTGTGTGTGTGTGTGTGTGTGTGTGTGTGTGTGTGTGTGTGTGTGTGTGTGTGTGTATAGTGTTGTGGTAAGTTATGCTGTGCCGAGTTTGATGTACTGGTATTCATTGTGTGCTGTGTTACGCTTTTCAGTTATGTGTTTGCATTGTGCTGAATTGTGCTGCTATAGGTGTTATATTATGTTGTTTTGTTTTGCGCTGTTTTGTAGCGTGGAATTATGTTGTGGGTTGTGTAACCAGACGAATCTGCCAGTGCAATTTTTTTTTGTTAAATAGCCCTTGGCAGATTAGTCTGGCCCGCTCGGTTGTGATTGGATTTTGCTGCCCCCAAAGTTGTGGGGCACCAATCAGGAACGAGCATGCAAATATGGGGCGGGTTTATCACCAGAGGCTTTTTTTTTTATCCGCCCCTTGGAAATGCAGGTTCCACACATAACAGACTAATATCTACGCAGTGATAGTCTGGCCATGCCAGGCTACTTGTTTCTAGCTCCTTCATTGCTAGCTCCTTTGTGGTAAGTAAGTAAAGATTGTCACATAAGGGAACACAACTGATGCTAAAGAGCAGAAGTGTCCAAATGTGACTCCTATGGAATATTAATGGGGAGAAACAATTGCTTGGTTTTAGAGAACACAGCTCAGCTCCATTACATGCAATTATAGAAACAAGACCTACAGAGCATGTTGGCAGGCACATCGTATAATTTCTAAACGAACTATTCTAAGTAACAACTCTCTCATTCTGTAGTTGTGCGATTGCCCCGAGCCATTAGTTATCATGCCATTCTGTCACTGACTTAGATTTACTGCGACACACCTCCTTGACAATAATAATGGTTTAGTAGAACAGGAGCAAACTCAGCACTGTACGTTCCCCTAAAAAAAAAGAAAAGGAAAAAAAGAGTTGGGCTGAAATTTATGACATTGCTCTGCGTGTTCACCCTGCAATGAGGCAGATGGTGCCAGGCAGCTAATGGTGGGTTTGATTTTGCTTGCCACTGTGCATATTGTAATTGACCCTTTTACTGTAGTTCTGCAGGGAGATGAGCTCTTAGACACCACGGAGCACCATAATAGAATGTTTTTCTGCACCTTTTAATTACACATGCAACATTAAAGACGGAGATAACAGGGCAGTTGGAGATGGAGGGAGAGGAGTGGTGGGGTAGAGACGCATTGCTGTGCTACATGCCAAATCGCTTCTTCTGGTTTACAGATACACTGTCTCGTTGCCCTTGTGGCCTACTGTAGGAGCTGGAACGATAGGTCTACTGTAGGAGCAGGGATGGTAGGTCTACAGTAGGCAGTGAGGGATGAGGTTTAAATGGGAAGGATATAGAGAATACAAGGAGGAAGAGGTGTTAGATGTGCGAGACATGAAGGAAGGCTTCATGGAGATAAAAAGCTGCATAGAGGAAAACGGTAGCTTACTTAGAGCGTCAATTTAAAATCATGAATTGTTAAATGTAAGGTATGTTTGGGAACGCAACTCTTCTACCAAA
Organism: Gymnoscopelus braueri; assembly: GCF_963280865.1. NCBI lineage: Eukaryota > Metazoa > Chordata > Actinopteri > Myctophiformes > Myctophidae > Gymnoscopelus > Gymnoscopelus braueri. The sequence continues at coordinate 32,984,700 of NC_137612.1, read as the reverse complement.
TGGTTCAAGCACCACCTGCAGTTTATTGTGTTGCAAAGAGATGATGCCAGATCATGCCACACATGACCAAGAGAGAAGTTTTCCGCCTGAAAGATTAAGTGTCTGATACCTGCATTCTATCTAATGGCCAGCAGGGGTGACTGCTGCATTAAGAGTTCCGATTCTATGAAAGTCAATGGCAAAATGACCCTAGTTTTCATGTGATTTATTACCAGTAGACATTTTCCTAATGAGTTAATATTTCCAATTTCGCTAGTTTGAAGTCTTTTTCAGTATAGCAGCATGATGTTAATTTTGTAAATAGAGAAATAAGCTCTGTAAATAGCAAAAATAGCCTATCTACAAGCTCACAACGAATCACATTTTAGAGATAGGCCTATTTGTGGGGATTCTGGACACCCAGCTTAAACCAGGACAAACCTGGCCAAACCGGGACGTCTGGTCACTGTAGTCTATGCACATGACGCAGCCGCATCCGCTGTCCGTCCACTTAGTCTGAAGAACACAAGAGCACAGATTGTAATGCTGTGGTCACTGCTCTCACTCTCTCCCTCAGCTCGCCTAGCTTCTGTTATATAAAAAGACACTCTTCTTCGCAGTGTGCCATGGGCCATTAAAGTCGTCCCACAGCAATAAGCCTTTGTCTGCGCAGCCAAACAGTTGATGCTTGATAAGCGTAATCCTCACTTGTCTTTTAGCACAGTACTCCCACCACCGAAACCCCCCTCCATGTCTGTGTGGGCTGTGAGGCCCTTCACAGAGCAGCTAGCAATAAATTACTCACTCGTGTCTGCCTTTTGTCTCTGGATTTGTGAGACCACTTAGAGCCGCTTTGCACTTCTGTGCAGCCATGGCCCCTGTAGGATGGAGTTTACTGTGACTGCGGTGACTCGGCACAGAAGCACAACATGGAGTGGTTCCAATTTATTTGTTCACCATAATAGTTTTGTGATGGTATCCTGGGGGTTGTGAAGCGGCATGAAGAAGCTGTTTATACATTTTCAAATAAAGCCCATACGGATGTTAGACCTGACTTTTATCTTAATTTGTATCATATTTCTATAATAGCCTACAGCAAACCCTAGAGATAGTGAACTTTCCAATTCCGTATACTTATCAGTAAGTGAAATCCCGAGTTGTGGTTAAGTAGAGTTAAGGTCCTTGCACACTGGTGCGTCTTTTCGTTGCGTTTTTTTTACAACAATGAAAAAAATTGAAAAAACAATGAAAAAAAATAAAACGCAACGAAAAGACGCACCAGTGTGCAAGGACCTTAAGAGTGTAACAACTTTATCTTATCCTCCAGTTTTCTTTTCTCTGCTTAACTAATTCAACTTTGTCTGGCTAGTTGTCATTTGGTAGACGTGGTGCTGATTAAATCTCACACCAACAGTGTGTTTTAAGATCGTGTTCAAAGTGATTTGAATATTTCTGAGCTTCATCAGACCAAGGGCTTTTTGAAGTTCAGAGACAAACCTCGCTCTCCTTCTCTCTCTCTGGCTGCTCTTGCCCCCTAGCCAAGCATGGTCACCCACGTTCCCTCGTAGCTTTACCCGCAATCCCATTAATCGCATTAGTGGGGCTTCTCAAAGGAGCAGCAGCCAAGTTGGATTAATTGGCCGCCTCTATGCAAAGCAGGCACACCGTAACAGAAATTCAATACCAGGAGTGTAATGAATGATTAACAAAACATTTCACAGCTTACCCAAAGGCTAGCAAGGAATTATGTTATGCTAGATGTTCTCTCCCTTCAGTCCCTTGCCCTTGCTCTTATCATGGTTCCTGTATGCAAAAAAAGACAGAGTGAAATTAGTTTATAGTCTTTGAGGGAATAAATTGATGATAGCCAAAATGTTGCTAGTTGTTAGATGATGCTGGCATTCTCCGTCGTCGTAATCATCATCATGCCATCACTTCCTCTTCAGAGTGCAGTATTCCTCATTTCCGCCCCAGTAGTCAATGTGTCCTGTGTGTCCCCTCTGGCTTTCCATACATCAGCCCTTCGCCGACCCATGGGAGAGGTTCAGACAGGAGGGATCATTCATTATTGAAATGTCCGAAGGGGGTAATTCTCATGAGGCATATTTCCTCAGACTGCAGTGAATCTACAGCGAGACATTTGGCTTAATGTGGCTGTCAGGGAGACGGCAGACAAAAAGTCACACTATGCCATCTGGAGAACCACGGTGCTGAGATAAAAAAAAACAATACTAATGCCGCAATACGGGTCATGACAAAAATATACAGTATTACCCTGTATTTGATTCTGATCTGAGATATCAGATATCTCACCTTCCCCTCTGATCTGAGATTTCAGATATCTCACCTTTTCTACTAAGGGGTGGTATGAAAGGGAAGTTATGTTGATATATAACACTTTAGAGCAGAGGTCTTCAACAGGGGGTCTAGGGGGTCCTCAGAGTTACTGCAGGGGGTCCGCCAAATCTTTGTGATTTTTACATTAACCACTTCAACCAATCCATATTCTGAGGAGAACTTTAGCCAAAAATAGCAGATCTACAAGTACACAACGCCTCGCGCTGCGAGGCGTTGTGTGCTTGTAGATCTGCTATTTTCAGCAAAGTGGTTCGGTATAGGGGGAAAAAAGAAAGTACAGAGTGAAAGATCAGGTTTACTAAGTATTGTTTTTAGAGCATGGTTAAATGTCTGGAAATACACATTAACATGAATCCAATCCAACATGATAGTGCTGTGAAACAAGTCTATGAAGCTGCCTATGAAATGTATGAAAATAAAAAATACTTCATACAATACATAATGGGGGTCCCTGCTTTCTCTCTCTCTCAGCCAAGGGGTCCTTGGCCTGAAAAAGTTGAAGACCCCTGCTTTAGAGAATGCCGCCATTAGTTATATATATAGCAATGAACATCAAGGGACATTACCAAAATGGTCACAACAGCGAGTCTCCAGTTCGATTCCCTGCTTCCTGGACCATTTTGCTGAACGTGTCCCCCTTCTCCTAGTTCCCTGTCTCTCTTCACTGCTGCTGACAATAAACTTTTTTTACTTCCCACAAGGAAACAACGGGATCCACTTTTCATATAACATTTATTTGAAAATAGTCTTACATACACAGTAAGTACAGACATTGAACAGTGGAATGCATCTGAATTCACTAGAGAATGCATACAGTATCAGAATGTGAGGAATACCGTGGGTTATACAGAAAAAGAGAAAGGATCCCCCCCCCCCCCACATGCTTGTATTTGTAAAAACGGATGGGTTATTTATACAGTCCTGACATACCCAGAAAGGTCAAGGTTCATAGTTATTTACCATCAGAGGGGTAATAGAAAACAGATACCGGCATGCATACTGCATGATACAAAACAAAATGCACCTGTCTTCAGCTTGGAATGGATAACAGATGTGCTTCCTTGTGAGAATGGATAGCAGGTGTGTTGTGTCGGGTGCTGTGCCAAAAACAATGCGAAATGGCACTGCACCAAAGACTTCAAAAATAAATAAATGAAAGAATGAATGAATGAATGAATGAATGAATAAATAAATAAATAACGCAAGGTAAGGCAAGGCAATTAAGGCAAGGTAGTTTTATTTGTATAGCACATGTCAGCAACAAGGCAATTCAATGTGCTTTACACAGAACATCAAGCAAAGGAAACAAAATTATAAAATGATAAAATGGCATTAAGATGCATAAAGACAACACTGTTGTCTTGGTTATTTATCCCTGGTCTCAGTTACACTTTTAACCAAAATGCCCCCCCGAAACAGGGTTATTTAAGAACATTCCCCATGATGCATGGTCTGCTGTAGACTCACAATACATCATCCATAACTGTCTAAAAAAAAATAACTGAGGGGAAAAAAGGATAAGAGTAACAATGATTATTAAGAAGTAGAAGTGAAAGGTTTAACTGAGACCAAGTGTTGTTTTTGCCTTTTTTCCACACGTCTTTGGAGAGCCTTCATTACCAATGCGTTACCTCCCGTATCCTGCATGCTGATATCGGCCTTAACAAGGAACCTGGGAGGTGACAGGGATCTGCTAATGAGACACAGGTGAACCAATCAGACTAAACCAGCTGTTAGAGACCATCTCTCTTGTGGTGCCACACCTCCATTATTCTACTTATTGGCCATGGCAGTATTATCTGCCTGCTAATAGCATTTTCAGATGTTCCTGGTGTTGCCTACTTAGGACCTTTTCTCAGACAAAAAGACTGCAACTCTGGTATATATGTCACAGGGTGAATGGAGAACCAGGTAGATTGAAGACAGAGCGCTCGTTTTTAGGCACGGGGCTTCGGGGCGAGGCGGGGCTTTTCGAGATAGAGTTTATTAGCGTTCCCCTAGCTACGCTAGGGGAACGCTGAACACGCGTGCACACGCACACGCTTGTCCACGACGGAGGCGCGCCGACTTAGTGGAGCTTGAGGCCGAGGAAGCGCGCCCTCGCGCCTCCAGGCGCGAGTGCCCGCGCTGACCGGCCGATGCTCTACTAGTCGACTCAGCGCCGTTTGAGTTGTAAACCGATAGGGACAGAATAGTTCTTTTCATGGATCACTGTGTGTGTGTGTGTGTGTGTGTGTGTGTGTGTGTGTGTGTGTGTGTGTGTGTGTGTGTGTGTGTGTGTGTGTGTGTGTCAGGGAGAAAGTAAAACAAAAGCCAGAACACAATAAAAGTATCTTAACAGTCCTGCTTTCAATAAACCAAAAAAAGCATGAGCGGGTGCGCGTGTGTGTGCGCTTGTGTGTGCGTGTGTGTGTGTGTGTGTGTGTGTGTGTGTGTGTGTGTGTGTGTGTGTGTGTGTGTGTGTGTGTGTGTGTGTGTGTGTGACTGTGTGTGTGTGGTCGCAGCCATATATGTTTGTGCACAAGCCTGGCTTGTGGCTCCCTCTAGTGTTGCTTCTACAGAATTGCTGGGTGGGTGGTAAAAACGAACGCGCCTTCTTCAATCTACCTGGTTCTCCATTCACCCTGTAACATATACACAAGCAATTCACAAGCAAATACTTTGACTCTACTGGGGTTGAGTACTTTGTCCGCTACTGGTGTCTTTGAATTTAAACTCAACATGAAATGGCACGGCTGCAATGTCTCAAGGAGATGACTGTCAGATGACCACACTCTGAGGCATTAAAGAAATCTGAATCACCTATACCATAGTCCATATTAATGCTTGCTGCGAGTATTTGGTGAAAATAGCAGCTCTATTTATAAGCTTATCTATTTTTGATATATTTGGTTTAGAGGGGAAAAGGAGGGGGCCAAGTATAGATCCCTGTGGGACCGCAGTCAACGAAGTATAAAGGATTTAAGTGATTAAGTCAGACTCATTCAAAATGAAAGCGTGTGCACACCACGCACACAGGCACACACCTATATCATACCTAGCTCTGGTCTATAGTGTTAGAAGGACTTCTCCTTAACGCTATGGTACTTTCGAGCCGTTGCTCACACACCCCCGGTAGCGCAGGCTGCGCAGCCTTTCGTCTTTAGTAAAAAAAATAAGAAAATACACTTTTGCTACTCACCAAAACAAAGACGGTTTTAAGATACTTTCCTTGGTGGGAACACTCTGAGCTCCCCACCTCACGTCTAAAATACACTTTTTGGCCAGAGAATAAAATATTTCACCGGAAGGAAACGTTTTTTTTTGTTATTCCACTGTGCCCTCTACAGATCCGGTCAATGGAATTTTTCTATTGACTTTTCCTTCTGGTGAAATATTTTCTTTTCTAGTCAAAAAGTGTATTTTAGACGTGAGATGGGGGGCTCAGAGTGTTGTGGCTCTTTGTTTTGGTGAGTAGCAAAGGTGTATTTTTTATTACTAAAGACTTAATCTCTCAAGAACAGATTCAGAGCTGCGCTTGCATCTGTCGGGAGCCGTGTTGAGAACCTATGCACATTGGCTACAAGTGGGCGGGCCTTCAGATCAGGAAGCAGGCCGCGCTTTACCCAATCAAATGTAGTGGGCGTCTGTGCTCTCGCTTCCCACTGAAAGCAAACCGAAACTCATTTAACAATAGCGCCCTCGAAGCCGACAAAACCACGGAAAGATATTCACATTTTAACGTGTTCTTTCATCATAGAAACAAGTGGGCTTATATCCAAAACGATCCATGTTCTTTGGGAGAAATGGTGTTAGTGTTCCGTGGAGAAATATTGTTAGTGGGAATGAAAACATAGGCGCACCACCGGAAGTAGAGGGCTGAAGGCATGTCCAAACCCCGGTTTCCAGTGAGCATGTGTCTAGTTAATCCCCCCCCCCCCCCCCCCCAGAGTCAAATGCAAAAGTGAAAAACAGAGGGCGCAGCCTGCGCTACCGGTGGTATGCAGGCAACGGCTTGAAAGTAACATAGTGTTAAGGAGAAGTCTTTCTAATGCTATGAACCAGACATCATACCCATACCATGCACATAAATATTTTTCTTCACAAAGTCCTAAATTTGACTGGCTGAAGAGAGACAGAGAAAACTTTAAAAAAGTGAGGGTTTCTGGAGCAACGGGTGGACTGCCAAGCCAAACTAGTTGCCAGCAATTGAGCATCCACAGCTTGTTTGATAAACCTCTTCTAGCACTAGACTAGCAATACCTACGGGACAGACGCAATATACAACTTTATAAAAATGTTGGTTTAAGTTGTTAAGTGGGTAAAATTTGTTTTCATGCATAGTTCTATCGTATTGTTATTTCCATAGAAAAAAGAAAGGGAAGAAGAAGAAGGGGGCAAGGGGAAAAAGAGATCAATCAAAGAAAACAAACAAATTATTTACATATTTACTCATAGTACCTGAGATAATATATAGGCCTAAAGGTGTGTGAGCATATAGCAGCAGATGTATGCATGATATACTATGGACGTTATTTTAAGGTGCTAGAAAACACAAAAGTCAGTGCTTTGTACATGGGATTAGGGGTCAAAATGTCAGTGCGTGTTGACCGCATAACCCACATAAGGTAGAATGACACTGATATAATCCGCAAGTAGGTCCGCATTTAATCACCCAAACAGCCTGGTCCTTTCAAAACAAATCCTCATCATTTTGATAAACCGCAACATCGAAAATTCAATTGGATTGCTCGTATGTCAAGGCTATTGGCGTTGACATCCGGTGAGTCTCCCTGGTTATTGTTCTTGAAAAGACACTCACGATGTAGGTCACGCTGACCTGTAGACTATCAATTAATTTGACTCCACTCAAAGGCATCACTTTCGATTAGGCCAAGAAATCAGCAGGCCTTCAGCTACTTGTTCATGGTAACAGGTTATCAATGAAGTCCTGTGCACTTCAATCAGTGTGTGTGTGTGTGTCTGTCTGTCTGTCTGTCTGTCTGCTGCGTTTCAGCCCCTTTCCCTGCTCGCTTGTACTGTACGTGCTACCTGTGCTCTCCCAACGCTCCTCAGGTCCCCTCAAGAGCACAGAGCAAAGAAAAAATTTGTTCCTCACCACACATGCCACAGCTTGATTAGAAACATTTGACATGGACTGTTAAACACAGCTCTGTATGAGTGGCCTTTCCATTAACATTTGAGTGGATTACTACTTTCGGCCCATCTAACATTCCAGCCTAAAATGCACTCAATAATGTTTTAAAAGATACAAACATACAGCATCTCTTTGCACTCACTGCATAATGTCTGAAACTGTGTAGTTTTAGGTTTCAGCCCCTTTCCCTGCTCGCTTGTACTGTACGTGCTACCTGTGCTCTCAATTCCGCTCCTCAGGTCCTCTCAAGAGCCGTCCCTAGAGAAACTCGTCCCTAGGGGAACTGTCACGATTTAGACTTTTTGCCTCGTTCATTGTCTTGTCTAGGTCTTGTAATTCTATGTGTGTGATGTTCCCTGGTCTAGTTTTCATAGTTTGAGGTTCCGATCTGCCCCAGCTGTATCGCATTTGCAATCCCCTTCATGTGTAGGCCTATAAAGGTTTCTTGAGATGGAGAAACCAACATTCGCCAAATTTGATTGATTTCCTGTATCTGTGTGACACAGAGCCCACCCCTTTAGGAGACCAGAACCACATGACGGTCAAAGCACTTGCGCTCACCAAATGGGGTGGGAGATGAGGGGATGGGGAGTGGGGAGAGGCGGCCAGGCCACTTGGGAGACATAGGGCTTTGCAGTGAGATTCCGGAAGTGAAAATCCCATACCTTTCCTCCGTAGAGGATTTCATTATCGATAATGTTGTAACATTCCAATCACTTTGATCCTGGTTGTAAAATGATGCCATATGCTCCTGTAGAAGCCACACGTCTGTATGCAATCAACCTAGTTTTAAGTTTTAATTTGTGATCTCAAAGAGAAATACAAAGTGTAACATCCGGTAACGTGATACAAAGGTCTATTAATGTGTACCATTTTGTACTAGTGACAAGGCATGGGATTGGCATCTTGATAATATATCAAAGATCTTTGATATCAGTCTTGATCCCCAGTCAATCCTGGTTATTGGTCATCTCAAACCGTTTAGGTTTGAGAGCTGAGTCACCTGTGAGTATAAAAACATGAGGTCTTGGGTTTATCATCACTACCTGCCTCACTATCCTGCACTTTGGTCCTCACCACGCATGCCACAGCTTGATTAGAAACATTTGACATGGACTGTTAAACACAGCTCTGTATGAGTGGCCTTTCCATTAACATTTGAGTGGATTACTACTTTCGGCCCATCTAACATTCCAGCCTAAAATGCACTCAATAATGTTTTAAAAGACAAGATATTCATGTCAAACATACAGCATCTCTTTGCACTCACTGCATAATGTCTGAAACTGTGTAGTTTTAGGTCACATTATAGCTTTGGATATGAGAGATAGAGAGAGAAAGGGAGCATTGCCGCTGCCCAAGAGCTCTACAAACTATACTTCTCTGGGGATTCACTGGAGAATATAACTGTAACAATTTCTATTCTGATACGAAGCAAAATCTACTCTCAGTGTTTGAACTCCCCACCAGCTGATTTACATGTGGAGCACCTTTCTAATCTGCCCATTTATCCTACCAAAAGAAATATGTAGAGTTGAGAGAGGGGGAGAGAGAGAGAGAGAGAGAGAGAAAGAGAAAGAGAGAGAGAGAGAGAGAAAGTTGGAAAGAGAAATCAGGTAGAAGATTACTGCGAAAGTTTGTCTTTCGCACGCACGCACGCACGCACGCACGCACGCACGCGCACACACACACACACACACAAACACAATTTATTTATGTCCACACACAGGGAAAGCATACAGGGACACAAATATTTTAGGTGCAGTAAAGGTTACATTCACAAACTCATGGAGATGTCCTCATGATACAACATGCTTGTCACTCAGCAGACTCCATGGGCACAAGTAGCAGCGGCTCCACCATATATGGCAGCAGAGACAGCACAATACTTTGCCAGCCTTTCTGCCTCGTCTTTGGGCATCCCAAGTTGTCGAAACCCTCCAACAAGCATTCCGTGGGTATGTCCTAGGCTGGATCACCAGAGGAAACATGGTTCTTAGTCTTGCACTGCTGCTTGGTGTTAAAGCGCTCTCTGTAGTTGTTCCCATGGGCCTGGAAGTCCATCCATTACTATTCCGACAGAGGACATACCGCTGGAAGGCCGCCGGTTCCATTGCCTCTCTTCCCGGTAGCTGTTCACGGGAGGGGCCGTCAGGTAGCGTCGGCTGTTGGTAGATTCCACCGGTAGTGCCTTCTTGTATAAGCTACATATTCCACAGAAGTTGCAAATGCATCCACTGCACCTACTACATTGACACGCACACTCACTCACACACACGCACGCACGCACGCACGCACGCACGCACGCACGCACGCACGCACGCACGCACGCATTTCCTCACGCACTTATGGCAGTCCATCGTTGTCGATGATGATCTCATATCTCAATTGCTGATCCACACACTTTTCCGTTTCACTGCTGCCGTACCCTACTGAGCGTAGGGGTGCGCAGTACCTACTCTCACTGTCTTGTCTCCATCCAGCTTCTTCCAGTGGCATGAGTACTCATGACGACCTTCTGCTGTTTGCAGAAGACTGCCAGAGATCCGGTCTGTCGGTATCCTGCCCATTGTGAATCCCCGGAGCACAGATTTTTCGTTCTGGGTTTACTCTTGTAGCCCCCCCGGGCTTACCCACATGGCAGTGGGGCAGTGGTTGGTGGGGTGCCAGAGCGTGTCCACACTGGTGTGGGCCTGCACACCTCACCTCTATAGGGACCACTGCTGCTCCGAGATCCCCTACTGGTTTAGCCTGGCCTCACGAGATGGCAGTTACTGTGTGCTGCTATGTGGAGGCACAATAGGAGTCTTGGTGAAGGAGATGCTATGTACTGACCTTGGAAGATTTACGCACCCTGCTTCCTTTACCCTGAACTGTATCTTTCTCTACCTTTCTTTACTCTTCCCCAGTTCCCTGCTCTCTCTCTCTCTCTCTCTCTCTCTCTCTCTCTCTCTCTCTCTCTCTCTCTCTCTCTCTCTCTCTCTCTCTTACTGTCTGTCTCTTTTCCTAAACCCTCTAATTTGCCTTAAGGGTTTGTATCCTGTCTGTGAGATAAGCTGCCACAGAAACATATTGTTCTTCATCTCCGTCTGTATTTCTCCCTTCTGGGTTTATGGAGGCTCATTTGGGAGGATAGATGCAGTTTAATGAAGCATTAACTCTGAGAACTCTTGAGTGTAGGCTACATATGTGGTCAACACGTGCATGTGTGCGTGCGTGCGTGCGTGTGTGCGTGCGTCTGTCTGTGTGTCTGTGTGTGTGTGGGTGTGTGGGTGTGCGTGCGCACGGCTTCTAGAAGAATGAAAGGAAGCACACCTTGTTCACAGTTGATGACGTTATAAACTTTCATGGCGCCTGAATCACTTGGCCCATTTGGGCTGAACATCTAACAAACCCTTTTCTCTTCAACAGATTTATTGAAAACGTCAAAAAAAAATACTAGTTAAATACTTCTTGCTTAATACCACATAATGTATGGTATGCCTAAAGGAACACACAGCAAATCCAGAAGTTACAAATTCACCTAGAGAACCTATTACTTTGTTGCTTTCCTTTGCACAAATAGCAGGATGTATAGCCTGTGGATAAATCCAGGTCCCTACTGTAGCATTTAGTATTTCTTGGCTATACGCCTGCATATTGTAACATCCTCTGTTTCTTCTCACAGTCTGCTTTCGCGCTCTCACTCTAACACACGTATCTCTCCTTTTCACGCATCCACACTTGCACACAGCTAAACACACACGTTCTCTTCCTCTCTTTATACTCGCCGTACGACACCGACGCACAAAGAAATATAAATCAGGCTTTATTCTCACCCCACTGGCACAGGTGGCCTGTCCTGTGGACAGGCAGCCCGCCTGCTTGATCCTCCTGCCATCCTATAGGAAAAAGGAAAGACAACTATAGTTCTCTACCAGATCAGTTCCAATCGACCGGCATTGACTGCCATCTGGGCGCGTGGTATTGCGTGGCATTCTAATGATGTGTACAGATGTAGGGGAAATCTGTTGGCTTTGAGCACAGGTTGTTTGGTTTATGGGGAAGACGTTTATAGTATGCATGTATGCACATACTGTACATATGCAGTATACATCTTAGTCAGTGTATTATTCATCCCAGGCAGATGGGGGCCCCCGGATGACAGAGAGATGTGTATGTGTTGTGATTTATCGGCGAATGGGCGTGTGTTGCTGCTGAATCTGCAACAGTGCTGCGGCACCGGGCGCTGATCTCCATAACATGTTTTCATTTGTATTACAGACAGGAGTGAGTACAGAGAGAGGATGACAGCACGGACTACAAGAAACAAGTGAGTCTACAGCGCGAGTGCACGAGTGTGTGTGTGTGTGTGTGTGTGTGTGTGTGTGTGTGTGTGTGTGTGTGTGTGTGTGTGTGTGTGTGTGTGTGTGTGTGTGTGTGTGTGTGTGTGTGTGTGTGTGTGTGTGTGTGTTAGAGACAGCGATTCAATTGGGAAGAAGACAACAGCCTTCACGCAGCCTTCCTTGCAAGCAAGGGTTGGTGCAAGGCCACGGTCAAGACTGGCACGGGGCAGGCCCTTCTCGGGCGCACACCCCGACCGTCAAGGGCCAGGGCCTGTCAGTACTCCCGATCAACCGCCAAGTTCGAAGTCCTGCATCACCTCGCCAAGGTCAACAAGGCAACAGTCTTCCTCCTGCAGAAGACGCACTCAACATCTGATGACAACCTTAAACTGCCCAGGTTCCTCCTTGCTGGCTCCATCCACAGCAAGCAGCCCAAAGTGGCGACCTTTGTCAGGTGGGAACTAGGCTGGACAGCCATGGGCTGGTCGCCAGGATCACGCCAGGATGGCATGTGCACTCTGGGAACAGATTAATCAGGATTGTAAGTCACAGTACAGATATTTTTTTTAAAATGTATTTTAATGGAACTCTAAGCATCTCTAAGCATCCATTTGTACACCCTCAGAGTTAAATTAAATCTGGACATTTTACAGAGGAATCCTGTAGGGTTAACATGATTCCTATATTCAACAGCCTTAATTAGAGAATAAGAGGCTTTGTTAACTGGATAATTGTATTATTGTATCTCTTAATCTGTAAATATCTGTGTGTCTGCATGCTTCTCAATAGGCTTCGCTGATTGGTTGAAACATGTGTACCCACATCATAGATGACTGATGTCATCAGACTAACCTCCAAATACTCTGATACTAGCCTGACGTCACAGTAGGCCTACTGATGTCCTACAGTGTAGGACATCAGTAGGACCTACACCCACCTCCAAATACTCGGGTACTAACGTCATAGTACTCACTGACAATGTATACGGCACTAGTTATACAACATGTTCCAAGTTTTGTAAGTTTTGTAAGTTTGCTGAACTTATGTGCTCACTTTCAGTCTCTCCTAAATCAGTGGGTGTTCTGTACACTGGTGCATATCTGTCACAGTGCTGCTAACAGCAGGATATGCACTGTATTCAGGATAAGGGAATAACGACACAACACAAGGCTGTGATGTTTATTCCTTAAACTGTATTAAAAGGCTCTCTGCTTTGATCACATCTGGCGCCATTACTTTTTGTCTTTTATTACATTCCTGGGGGCTATGCTTCATGATACTGTCAAGTGTCATTCTTCCAGGGTTGCAGTACAAATTGTACTGAAGCATATCGTTTCCCTGTCACTATCAGACATTCTACCGTATGTGACACCTGACACCTACAGATATTACAATTAGGACAGATTGCGTCAATCAATATATCATGAAATTTAAAAAATAATCTGTCACTATCAGATTAATCTGTCAAGAACAGATTCAGAGCTGCGCTTGAATCTGTCGGGAGCCCCGTTGAGAACCTATACATATTGGCTACAAGTGGGCATGCCTTCAGATCAGGAAGCAGGCCGCGCTTTACCCAATCAAATGTAGTGGGCGGGATTTACAGCTGTGCGCTCGCTTCCCTGTTCCGCTGTTTTTCCTTTTTTTGACGATGGGTTCCCAGATTGCTATCAGATATTCTATGTGCAAATAAAATTAAAAGAAGCTAAGATAGGACTTCAGGATGGCACGTTCAAACAGGAAACAAGTCTGATTTCGGATTATACCTTTGTACGGACAAAATGGAATTTGATATAAGGTTAGGCATTTTGTTGTGTACAAAATGCACACACGTGTTGCAGGCTGCAGCTGTGATCAATACTGTGCAAATTGAGGATGGATGAGGAACTCTTGTGGCCATATAACAAAAATCAAGTGGTATTGACATGGTCATCCATACTAGCTACTGCTGTCTCGGCTCTGTTTACTAGCTACTGCTGTTTCGGCTCTGTTTAGACCAGAGAGAGGGAAAGCAATGTTTTTCAACCGTTCCAACAGGAATTTCACTGCCAATGTTAACGCACACGGCACAGGTGTTCTTGTTGGTTCTCTTGAAGCGGCTCCGTTCCAACCCGTTCCCTCTCAGGCAAGTCTTATACAGACACCTTTTTTCATGTAGTTGCACATAACAGCCGTGCCAGGAGTTAGCTGAGAGCTTGCTAACGCTTGATGCAAGGCCATATGGTCTTTCAAAGCACCATGGGAGACAATCATTTTAGGTAGTATATCAGCATGGCTGTAAAAAAAATAATTTAAAGTTTTTTTTTCATTCCTCCAAGGTGCCTCCGGCTTGGCGGGCCACACCAACGGACACAATTGGTCTGTATTAGAGGATACACTCCCTCCCCAGACCAACAACTAAATTAGAGAACAATGAAAAACAGCTGATACAAATCAATTAAAGGCCTACCCTTTTGTCCTACAGTACACACTAACATCCTCAGAGTTCAATTAACGCTCAGACCTTTACAGTGTAGTGTTAAGAGTGTTAAATGAACCAGATAGGGTACATACTCTTATCGGTGGAAAACCTCCAGTGCCCTCACCGTGTTCACAAAAATGAGTCTCTCTTAACAATCATCAGTGGAGCGTTTTGTTTCTTGGGAGATTACTTGTCACACACAATTACTGCACAGAAAAAAACCTCCACAACATCAGGAGTATGTTGGCTGCAATATATTTCAATAGACAATTTAAAAATGGTCCATTAGAGGGTCAATTTCTTCACTCTCAGATTTATATTAACTGTTATTTATTTATTTAGCTTTGTATAGGCACAGGAATAGCAGTACTTTGAAACATTTCATTTAACTCTTTGAATCCTTTATCGCAAACGTTAGTGCCATGAATAAAATCATTGTAGTATTGATGCATTCTGTGAAAGTAAGGTTTATTGATTTTTAATACAGGGCTTCTGCAGCTTTTAAGATATTGCTCTCCTAATTGGAAAATTAACATTGAGCCAGTAGGCTAAGTGCTCCCTCCACACCTCACTCTGAGAAAAGAAGAGAGCAGAAGAAACATAACACTTGAAAACTACCTGAGGTTAATGCGGAAAATTACCCGATAGCTGAGGGGTTAAGGTGCGTACCACATAGGCTCTGATACCTGAAAGTGAGTTGATTCCCGATCACGGCATGCCTTTGCTGCATGGCACTCCCTCACTCTCTCTTACGAAAAAAACAAACAAACTAGAAAAAGTGCTCCTCGGAGCACTGTTTTCAAAAACAGCCTCCTGGTGGCGCTATAACAGGACAATGTGAAAATGTTTTCCTCTGCCTAGTGGGAATGTGCGTGCAAAGTTTCACAGCAATTGGACGCTGCGTTCATGATGTGAGGCATTTTGTTCAAAACGGGCCACTCCTGCAAACTGTAGATGCCAATCTTAGCCAATCAGGATGGAATATGAAAAAGGATCCGTGTTGATCACATGACTATAGAGATACTGTGTACCGATTTGCATGATGTTTGGACCAAATCTGTAGGAGTAATATCAAAAAATGAGTTTTGCAAAATCGACCTCCTGATGGCGCTACAACAGGCCCATGTGAAACATTCAGGGCAGAGGTTCTGCTCTGGCATCCAGGGAGTGTGTGTGCACAGTATCACGTCAATCCGGCCAAAGGTGCCGGACTGACGGACGGCGGAGACAAAAAACAAAACAAGGTTAACCTTGGGTGGCATGTTGGTGCTCTCTTATTATGACACACTGTAGCTGTCTGCGACAGATGACTGTAGCCTGCCTGAATCATGCTTTGTCGTACAACAGAGTTGCATGTCGAAAATAGCTGATCTACAAGCTCACAACGCATCGCATCGCAACGTGTTGTGAGCTTGTATTTTCAGTGCACGAC
This sequence comes from Gymnoscopelus braueri, assembly GCF_963280865.1. Classification (NCBI taxonomy): domain Eukaryota; kingdom Metazoa; phylum Chordata; class Actinopteri; order Myctophiformes; family Myctophidae; genus Gymnoscopelus; species Gymnoscopelus braueri. Next base: position 32,969,008 of record NC_137612.1, on the reverse strand, counting down.
CCCTTCATACGATGGAGTAAGCATAATAAGAGTGGGGCATTGCCTCAAGGGGTATTTAGGGACACTGCTTTCTCAGCAATACCACTGAGCACATCAAAAATATTATCCTAACAACACATCTGTCTGTCTGTACCTTTTTGATATTGATTCCAGTGAACAGAACCTCTATCTTTAAACTTGAAGGAACAGATGTTAAAATATTCTTTTAACAATTGTTTTGTTAATTCTTTCATTTTATTTGATTATTTATTTTATCACTGTATTCATTCTGTGCTGTTATGTGATACTTTTGAAAATTAGGGTCTTTCCCTTTTTCAGGGTTTAAATGAAGGTTACTAACTGAGTGGCACAAACTATTCCACTACATGCAGTGTTGCTTGTGTGCCAGTCTCCAGGGTACAATTTCACAGCTTCCATGCAAATGACTATACTGTGACACTGCAGGAAATTATAGTCATTAAATCACTAATGATTTTTTTTCTCTATTTTTAAATGCGAGATTGTGAGATGTGAGGGCCTTGAGTTCAAAATCCTACTCCCATCATCTCTAGCACCTCTCAACCCCAGGTTTCCTGTCTCTCTATAGCTACACTATGCTTCCTATCTCAATAAAGCATAAAGTGCCAAAAGAAAATAATCAAAAAAATAATAATAACCGCATTAGCTGGGGTTGAGCGTGTGTCGGCTGGGATGTTTTATAAGAATGGAAATACACTTGTTTTTGTGTTGACTTGTCTGGGAATGAAACCAGTAGAAGACAGTAAGCGACTGGTCTTGGTAAAGATATATTTTTTGCTTTATAAATAATACTGTTTATGGTATTTCACAATGACAGACAGTATGTCATGCATCATTCATGCTAGCAAGGACCATAGTTTTCTCTCAGGTTGACTTTCTTCCCAACCATGAGTCATGTACTTCATGATAGACAGCCATAGGACCCATCCATCCACATCTAAAGCAAGTTGTTGAATTGTACAAAGGACGGTATATGGATAATATGTGGAACAAAAAACAGAAAGATAACGACAAGCAACAAATTGACCAATGATACTTGCATGCATATAGTGCATGCACTAAGCACTTGTTTTGTTGGTGTTTCCCCCCTCTACTGTTTTCTCCCTCTCTTTCCTCAAACCCAGGTCCAGACCATCACTCATCATTCCATCATCCATCAACTACGCCTCACCATCTCTGCACCTCAAATCAATCCCTTGTCCATTTTGACTTGTCCTTAGCTAGACAGTTCTGTTTTTGTGCTCAGACCTACAGTACAGTCTATATTGTGTAAATTCAGGCCAGTTAGTGTGCTTGTCTCGGTCTTCTATTCAGCATTTTCTGTTTTAACAGGGAAATGATAGGTAAGGGGTTAAAAAAAGAAGAAAATAAATCACAGTGGTAATGGTGGAGCTATATCTGCCATGCTTTACTCTTTTTGGCTTATAACTATTGTACAGAAGTTCGTACAAGATTTGTTTAACCCCCTGGATCACGACACAACTCATATAAGGTGCTAGTTAGGGCACTCGGGTGTATCAGCAGTACTGGTGATTACAAGCTCAATTCAAGCACTGTGCATTAACTTTGTCGTTCATGAATAGTCCAATTTACAGACGTAGCCTAATTCAAATGCATGTCCGTCCGTATACAGCCCCTCTGCCCAACCAGCAGACTTCGGTGTGGTGGGGTAAATTGGTAATTAAATGTACCGTTTTGATTTCTGTTCTGGCATTGTCCATTTTAGCCTTTTTCTACGCCTCAGTACCAACTCCACAAACTTCTCAGTAATGGTCATGCATAAATATTCCCAATTAAGCTCCATGAGTCATGTCAGTGCTGATAGAGAAGGCAATACATTAGTTTCACTTTGTCTTAAAAGGTCTTGCAAAGTCCCTATGATGTAGTTTCTTAAAGCAGTACTGATAGCTTGTTGCAAATCAATCTACTGTAGGTCTCTCCAGTCCATGCATTTTCATTAGACCTTCTAATCAACAACACTTTGGCTTAATAAACACCCGCAATTCTCACACACACACACACAAAACCCACTTTATTATTGAGCGGTTTTAGTGGTTTTAGAGCTATTAAAATTCTCCACTTGTTGTAAATAAGGTCAATAAGGTAGGCACTTTTAAAACGTAACGTTAATTATGACAATTACAAACGCAGATGATAGGCTTTGTTTTAATAAACATGAGTAATGTGGTAGCTAACGCTAATGTTAAATCACCCATACATTTTCTTGAATTAAATAATATAATGATGATAGCTTTTTGGTTGATTGATTGAATACTTTATTAGTCAGAAATGTAAACAGCACGCGCTACAGTGAGCCATTAAGGCTAAGAGGATAACAAACATGTCCTGGGGACTTGTTCACATTGTGGTCGCTAACATTTAAAGGGATACTTCACTTTCGGGCCGGGGACACATTTAAAAAAAATATTAAAAATAAATGAAAAAAGTTATGGAAAATTCATGGCCCCCTCACACATTAGTAGGACACTCTAATGCGTGAGGGGGCCATGAATTTTCCATAACTTTTTTCATTTATTTTTAATATTTTTTTTAAATGTGTCGGCGGCCCGGAAGTGAAGTATCCCTTTAACACACTCTGTTCGTCACACACATGCAGTGTTCATCCGTGGACATTTGCTTTTGGTCATCAATGCACCAATCGTCCATGGATATTTGCAGTTTGTCTTGCGCATTGACAATATATCCTGAATTTGGCATTGAACATTTGATTTCCAATTGTCAAGTTCTTGTAGGCTACGCATCTCTAAACCTTTCCATGGGTTCATTATTGTGCCCAATTTTGATACAGTATAGCCTCATACCAGAGAGGGTTTATTCAGGGGTGGAATGTAACTAAGTACATTTACTCAATGTTGAGGTACTTTTACTTTACTTGAGTATGTACATTTTTCATACTTTATACTTCTACTCCCCTACATCTCACAGGCAAATATCGTAATTTGTGATGTACTCCACTCCAGTTATTTGAACACTTTAGTTACAGGTTACTTAGTAGATTTAGATTATTACTACAAAACATACATTAACCAATGAAGCCCTATTTTACTAGCTTGTAGATCGGCTATTTTTTTAAGATTGACATATTTTTAAAAACTTATTCTGAAAGTGAAAGATTCTGCATAATTAGTAGCTACTTGCACACCTACTGTACCTGTACTAAAGCAGCAGCTGCGTAGTAGGGGACCAAACAGGGACCCAAAACGTAATAGAAAAAACTCCCACAACTTTTGTTGTATTCCCATTAAAGTGTTTTTTCTTTTACATTTGAAAACAGTGAGCAGAATTTTTACTCAAGTAACATTTTGATTACAGGAGTATGTAACAGAGTATTTCTATATTGTGGTATTGCTACATTTACTTAAGTAAAGAAAAAAAGAGTACTCTACCACTGGGTGTAATTCAACAAGACATGACCTGTAGTTTGAGGGCAGTAAACTAAACACTTCCAGTATAAAGTTTAAAATCCAGTGAGAAGTCCACACATGTTGGTAATTTATGATTGGTTAGACTGTCTGAATGTCAAGCATTTCTTTGCACAATTCTGCAAGGCCCATTTCCTCACAATACATGTCCTGAGCAAAAAGAAAGTTTCTGTAGTGCAAAAAACTGTTTGTAGGCTAAATATGTCAAACATGATGGATTTTTATCACAGTAGCCCCACAGATTACAGTGTGGTGTTCAGTGGTTGGTTGTGGGCCAAATGGAAATAGGAATATTTATAAAAACTACAGAGTTCAAGTATAAAACTACTTGTTGGTGTAACATTTGTACATTCATACTGTAGAGAGGATACAACTTTATCACTCTTTCGTGAATTTCCTGGTAGTCGTATCTGTTCAGTTTCTGTTTCATGATGTCATGAACGTACCAGTGTGACTTGATGTGATTGGCCTACTTTTCTGGGGGCATACAAACCCTGTACAGGAAAAGTGGTGCCCTAATGTACACTGATGAGTAAAAAACAAGGACAATTGTGAATGCCCTCTAAAATGTCAGCTACTTAACAACTCTACCACAACTTAATTCCACTGTGAATTTTGTCATCAATCACTATACAAGACTAAGTGTCAACATTTTCAAATGAAATTGTCCTTAGCGGGCAGTAAGAGAAACTTAACCCTTTAAGACCGGGAATGGATCTGTGTCATTTTTACATTTCTTTGGCTATTCCAAAATAGCAGATCTACAAGGTCATAGCGCGGCACCGAGTGAGCTTGTAGATCTGCTATTTTTGAAAAATCTTGAAAATGTGTGCATAATATTTAAATATATATATATTTTAAAGCGAACATCTGTAACTCAAATCTTTGAATATATATATTCAAAGATTTGCACACATTTTCACGATTAAAAAAAAAAAATCTACAAGCTCATAGCGCGGCACTCGCCACTCGGTGCCGCGCTATGAGCTTGTAGATCTGCTATTTTTGAATAGCCAAAGGAATCTTAAATGACACAGACGCGTTGCCGGATTGAATGGATTAAATGACAATTTGCACACCTTGACCCAACCACTTTGTAATTATAGAGACCCTGGAGCGCTCTGTCTGCAAAGCGTGTTCAAGAATAGCAAAGGTGCACTTGATCCTTGGAGGGGAAAAGATGGTTTTTCTTTTGTCCAAGAGAGACAAGGCAAATTGATTGGGACTTGGCCGGTCTAATCGTCTCTGGTGCTGGAGGATTTTTCAAAGCTCTCCTCCTCCATCTTCTTCCCAAAAGGCATTGGCAGGACGACCAGGAGAGCACAGATAAGCCCAGAAAACTGTTCTCTCTCTCCCCAGGTAGTGTGCCTCTCTCTCTCTCTCTCTCTCTCTCTCTCTCTCTCTCTCTCTCTCTCTCTCTCTCTCTCTCTCTCTCTCTCTCTCTCTCTCTCTCTCTCTCTCTCTCTCTCTCTCTCTCTCTCCCCCCCCACCACCCCTACAGAGAGGTGTTCAGTAGAGAGGCACGACTTCACTGAAGATTTGGACCTCAGAATGACCACAAAGTGCCAAGAGGATTGGTAGGGAGGGAAATGGATCGCTCAGAAATACTCCCGGAGATGAACTGCTTAATCAGAGCTAAATTGCTTGGAGGACACGCTCTGGGGGAAGGGTGTCGTGTGGGGGTGAGGATGTAACCAGGGTCTGCTTTTACAGTTCCTTCCTCCTGGATTAGCCGTGCTGAGCGATGACCTTGGGCTGGGACTGCATTAAAAATACTGTTGGGTTGGCAGCATGACGGGCGGCTCTGGAGAATCTTGCAGTTATAAAGCTTTTTCACTCAAAGGTGTGGATGGAATTTAGTGGTGAAATGCAGCCTAGGTTGGGATTGTAATGTACTGTGTACATCTGCAGTCAATCAAACGCAGAATACTGAGGTGCGTCACCGTCAAAATATATCTTACTCTGATTGAACATACTGTATTTCATTAAATACACACAGCAGGCAACCGGCAATTTCATGTCATGTCGACCAAAAACAACACAAAAATGTCAAACAATCTCGCATCTTTGCTAGTCATGATAATTGCCCCTCAATGTGACACATTTGTGAATGCCAGAAACATGAGAAACAAATTACCATCAAGCTATTACTATGCATCAGCTCTAATTCTTTCCCCCGAACTTCCCTCCCACCCCCTCCAATGAATCACAGTAATTCCTGAGAAAAAGCCTGCTCCCTAACAGATAATGTTATTGTCACCGCATCCCTTCATAAAATGTTGTTTATTCCGTTAATTACCATTCCCCTTTAATGTGTCGCACCGTAGCCATGGGGGCTATCTGTTGGACGCAGCCAGGCAGAGCCTGTAAAAACCCTTCTGGAAGATTCATAAAAATATAAACCACAGGCAACTCCTCCTGAGGGCCTCTTAATGGGCCAGTGTCTTTCAGGGAGAGTTAAAATGTAAATTATGGAGTATTTTACACTTCTCAACAACAGCCTGGGGAACCGTGAGAGGTGGACCCTGGGTGGATACTTATCTTGGCAAGAGCTCTCCCTGTAATCTTCCATCGAGCCATTGCCTATAGCCAACTGTAGCATTGAAGTAATAGGAAAGCAATAATTATATATTGTGTATATATATATATATATATATATATATATATATATATATATATATATATATATATATATATATATCCCCCCCCCCCCCCCCCCACACACACACACACACACACACACACACACACACACACACACACACACACACACACACACACACAGTATACTGTGTATATGATCCTATATACGATCGGATGAATATATAGTAGAACACAAAGTTATGTTTGGAGAGTTTACTTCACCTGTAACTGAATCTAAACTCAATTTCCATTTTTTCACAGTGCCACCTCCATTAGAGCTCACAAGTACATTTATTGGCTTTAACAATGCCATAACACTCAGTGGGATAGCCTCACTTGTCAATGAGAACCACGACTGACTTAGTTTAAGGAGCTGTTTTTCCCGGAACAGTTTCTGATGTTAGCGAGTGAAAATGGAAGTCCCTCCACAGAGATTGTTGCACCAGTTATCAGCAGCAGCCCATCAGCCAGCTGCTGTTCCGCTGTGGCTGACAGAGGGAAACCATTAAAGTAAAAAGTGTCATATATCTATCTGAGGCGCTTTGGAACCAGGTGTTTTACTTTTTTTTAATTTATAATTTCCCCCACTGTGTTGTTGTTGCTGTTGTTGTTGAATAGTAGTCAAACAAGAATCCTGCTGATATGAAAATGTTCTCCCATGTTAAACATGGTGTGCATTGCTGAATATGCAAAATAGGCTATTATCATTGACTACTATAGTAGATATTTCTGTGACATTCCACAGTTTTGTGTATGCATGTTGCACATCATAACAAATGCCATACTTAGGACATACATTATAACATACTATGGCTGTTTTTACGGTATGGCTATGCCTGCCATCTATAAGAAGGTCTGTGTGTTATGTCTGTCTGTACTGTATGTATAGGTTTGTCCCCTCAAAAGCAGACCAATCACAGTCCATTCTGCTATGTGACGGGCATACATGTCATGAAACAGAAGCACCTCCAGCCACGAAAAAGTGCCTGGTGAATTAAAAGTAACAATACTTTTACTTGAGTACAGTTTTTGTTAGAATAATATAATAATTGAGTCACCTTTAGTTGTTGTTGGGAGTACATCACATCATTTGTACATGAAATTTGTCCTCAGCATTTACTCATACAAACTAGGGTGCATGGGTGCTACTAATACAGCACTGGGGGAGGAGCAGTTAGTGGTTAATTATCTTGCTCAGGGACAGTACGAGACACAGACTGGGTGCACCTAGGGTGAACCAACAATCTTCTGATTACCAGACAGCCTCGCTACCCACTCAGCTACAGCCACCCCCAACTACTCTACCTCACCTCTGTTGTCCGGAGTTAATCTCGCAAACCCCTGGACAGATCAGTGCCATCAATTTCTTGCGCACACTGCCAGTAGGCCAGTATACCTCCATGCACTTTTTCCCACAGAATGTTTATGCTTTTTAAATATTATCTTTCATTATTTTATCATGTAAGTCAATGATAATCAGGCCGAAACCTTGACCGATGTCACAGGCTAGTAGCCACATGAAGTCGGAGATCTACATTGGAGCCATGCCGTGTGGATCCCGAGATCCACATGGCCCAACTTGTTAGACTTACAATTTCCTTCGCTTTGTGGAGAGGATCTAAGTATTCTTCACCTTAAGGTAAACAACGAGGTTGACTATTTGTTTGATCAACCTCAGCCGTGAAGTGAAATCATGAAAAATTCAGCTGTTAGTGGGGGTGAATGTCTTAGAGCTGTACGGTATAAAGCACTGCATGTTAATGAGAGAAGTATTTTTACGGGGCCAGAGCTCTCAGCTCTGGACCTGTTTTAATGTTCCCCTCTTTTTTCTTCCGCCACTTTTGGCAGTTCTGGCTGAACCGTGCATACGCTTTTTACGAAACTTGGCCATATGGTAGATGGTCATGAAAAACTATCAAGAAATAATTCTCACAATCTTTCGTCAAAAGGTGGCGCTATAGCAAAATGCCAACTTTGAACAGGTACAACTCATGCCCTGTTTGACCTACAGCCATGAAACTTCAATATACATATGCGTCTACTCATGATCAACAACTTTCACACTCTGACTTTTGACCTCTGACCTTTAGATCTCCCACCATTTTGAATAATATGAAAAACAGTTAAAACCTATCTCCTCCTGGGATTTTTTAGTAATCTGCACGAAACGTTTTACACATGAACTTTGAACCTATGCCGAAAAACTGATGCAAAAGATTTTCCATAAGTGAAAAAATGAAGCTTTAATGAGCCAATGAATATTGCAGTTTTATGACAATTATTCATCTGCCCCTAACACATACATGCAGACTCACATTTCTTTGAAACTTTGCGGTAATGTTGAGGGTCATTCCAAATATCACTGAAACCAATCTTACTCCAATTGGTCAAAGGGGGGCGCTATAGCGATTTTTTTTAAATGCAAACTTTAAACAGGCAAAAGTCATGCCTCGTTTGGCCGACAGCCATTAAACCTGCTTACACATGTGCCTTGACTCATGAGGAACACATGTATCACGTTAACCAGTAAGCTCCGCCCTTAGATTGTCTGCAATTTTGAGCAGTTTGAAAAACACTTAAACCCAGGATTTTTCAGCTATTTGCGTGAAACTGTATCATCTGTGTGATCTCCTTTTTCACAGGTTCTTGTCTGTTGGTCCAATGGCTTCTCCCTTAAGCGAGTGCCTCACGACCGCAAGGTTGCCGGTTCAAGCCTCACTTGATGCAGACTCATTTAAGTTGAATTGCAAAAAACATGACTGTATCAATGAATACATATGCAAACGGTAAAGATAACATGAAATGCTTATTTGAGAGTATGTTTTTTCAATGTATGACGTACTTCATTGTGAAAATATCCGATCTACAATCTCACAACTTTTCAGATAGCAACGTTTTGTGAGCTTGTAGATCGGCTGCTTTCACTGGTTTCGGTTTCGAGGAGACATACAATGGACCCTTCGCTAAGCCGCACCCACTCCACTCTGTGACTGGTGGTGCGAAGTTAGTCACACCCAGGCCTGGCAGCGCCTGGCAATCTCTGCTTCTCACCCATTGACTTGCATGTTAAATGACGGCTTTTCCCCTTAAAAATAATCGATCATTTCAGCAGCAATAGCTTCAAAATCTCTTCTAAATCTAGTCAAAAAGGCCTGCAGTAGGCTATGCACTGGACAAATGTGCATGACATTATTTCAATAAACTAAAAACACGGGAAATGTTAGAGGGCGTAATAGCCATGGATACACGACGGTCGTCTGTCTCGACCGTCATGGATGAATTTCAACCTGGTGTTTGCACTTTCTCCATTTATAGCCCGTACATCTACAGAAACGTTCATATTTCAAACATAAAGTGCTTATCCCATGGCCACGGATGTTACATTTATATACGGGCTCTCAAAAGTACCCGTATCATCCGTATTGTTCAATAAAAAGCATTTTAATCTGATCGGTGGCCATTTTCTCCATCCGCTTTCAGCTAAGCGACCCTATCGGTTGGTAGGTGTATTGCACTCTGATACATTATAACTCTATGAGAAAATGGCCACCGATCGGATTAAAATGCTTTTTATTGAACAATACAGAATATACGGGTACTTTTGAGAGTCCCGTGCACCATTTTAACATCCGTGGCCATAGGGTAAGCAATTTATATTTGAAATCTGAACGTTTATATAGATGTACGGACCGTAAATGGAGAAAGTGCAAACACCAGGTTGAAGTTGATCCATGATTGTAACAGGAGTTTTCATGTACCGCAGGGTAAGACTACAGTAGCAGTTAATAAATAGACGAACGAATGAATGAATATACTTTAACGTGCGGAATCCGAAACAGGCAGCGCTGTGATTCTGAATTTTGTTACGATTACGGTGATTAGTGACACCACCTGGGCGAGTGAGTCGTGTAACTTTCCCGACGTTAAACTGTGTATGTGTTCAACAACTCAGCCATGCAGCCTTGCAGTTTAAACGCAGATTTCAGCTTGGGAAAATAACCCTCCAACGGTTTTGGGTACTGGAATCTGTTGCTGGTTCATAGTCACCATTGCGTTATCGTGGTATTATTCCTGTTCTTGCTATTATGTTGCAAATTATTGTGTGTGTGTGTGTGTGTGTGTGTGTGTGTGCGCTTGTGTGCGCTTGTGTGGGCGAAATAACATTGACAGCTATGGCAGGTGACGAAAGCTTGCCAGACCTGTGCCAGGCTAACAACGGTTGCTAAGCTGGCATTGGACAATTGCTTTTGGGGTGGGGTTTAGCGAAGGGTCCATTTCTCTATTGGTAAATGGTTTGTGAACGAGTGATCTTAGTGTTAGTGAAACAGGGGCTTGGTTCATGACAGAAGGCAAAAGTGTATGATCTTCAACAGACAACTTCAGCCTGGATGAAGCTATAGCACTACTTGTAGTGTCTCATTCTGTGAGTCCGAAGGTTGAGAGTTTGATTCCTGTCAATGGCAATAGGTTGAGCTGTCTGTTTCTCTCTGTCTATCTGGCTCTGTCTGTAGGTGGGTCATTCCACTTTTCAATTGCATCGCACAAAACATGACTGCATCAAATAATGCATGTGCAATTTTTTAACACATTACAATCTAATATTTAATTCAGACACTGTGAAACCACATGTTGCTTTTCACTTGGCAGGATGTAAAATGTCATCTCTCTCTCTCTCTCTCTCTCTCTCTCTCTCTCTCTCTCTCTTCTCTCTCTCTCTTCTCTCTCTCTCTCTCTCTCTCTCCTCTCTCTCTCTCTCTCTCTCATCTCTCTCTCTCTCTCTCTCTCTCTCTCTCTCTCTCTCTCTCTCTCTCTCTCTCTCTCTCTCTCTCTCTCTCTCTCTCTCTCATTCACCAGGTCAGGTCTGTTGGTCCAATGGCTTCTCGCTTAAGTGTGTGCCTTAGAACCTCAAGGTTGCCAGTTCAAGCCCCACTTGATGCAGACTTCATTTAAGTTGCATTGCACACAACATGATTGTGTCAATTAATGCAAGTGCAATTGTTAAAGATAACCTGAAATGCTTATTTGAGAGTATGTCTCTTTCAATGTATGACATAGTTCATTCTGAAAATAGCCGATCTACAATCTCAAAAACTTTTCAGATAGCAACGTGTTTCTGAGCTTGTAGATCGGCTGCTTTCACTGGTTCACTTTTATCTTCAACAGACAACCTCAGCCTGTACAAAGCTATAGCACTATAGGTAGTGTTGCAGCTTGTCAATCCGAAGGTTCAGGGTTCGATTCCTGTTAATGGCAATAGGTTGAGATGTCAATTCCGCTTCCATCTCTCTTCAATCTATTATGTTTCCAAGTCTCTCTCTCTCTCTTCAATCTATTCCGTTTCCATGTCTCTCTCTCTCTTCAATCTATTCCGTTTCCATCTCTCTCTCTCTCTCTCTCTCTCTCTCTCTTCAATCTATTCCGTTTCCATGTCTCTTTCTCTCTCTCTCTCTCTCTCTCTCTCTCTCTCTCTCTCTCTCTCTCTCTCTCTCTTCAATCTATTCCATTTCCATGTCTGTCTCTCTCTCTCTCTCTCTCTCTCTCTCTCTCTCTCTTCAATCTATTCCGTTTCCATGTCTCTTTCTCTCTCTCTCTCTTCAATCTATTCCGTTTCCATGTCTCTCTCGCTCTTCAATCTATTCCGTTTCCATGTCTCTCTCTCTCTCTCTCTCTCTCTCTTTCTCTTCAATCTATTCCGTGTTTCTCTCTCTCTCTCTTTCTCTTCAATCTATTCCGTCTCTCTCTCTCTCTCTCTTCAATCTATTCCGTCTCTCTCTCTCTTCAATCTATTCCGTCTCTCTCTCTCTTCAATCTAATCCGTCTCTCTCTCTCTCTCTCTCTCTCTCTCTCTCTCTCTCTCTCTCTCTCTCTCTCTCTCTCTCTATTCACTGGCCCCGTATTATCGCTATTCTTCCTCTTGTATCTGGCCACATTTCTGTCTGTGATGAATGTCAATGTCAGCTCAGGGCCATGTACTGGAGTCCATAAGATTTATACTGTTGTTCACTGGTGTTGCACATCGAAAATAGCAGAGCTATAAGATCCCAACACACCATCATACAATGCGTTGTGAACGTGTAGATCTGATATTTTTGGTGCATGACATGATGTACAACCCATTATAGAAATCAGGCATAACACCTCCTTTGTGAATGAGAAATGTACTGCTGCACATTTCTCCAGCTGTTGAATGCCTCCTCCACTCCTTTTGAATACATTTGACCTGGTGGTTGGTTAAAGAAGTATTTTTTTCCGCAATTTCTGCAAGGACAATAAAGCATCTACTGTATCTATCTATCTAGTAACAGATACTTATAAATGCTGTAAATTCAAATAATGTGAAAGAAAAGTACCTACCTGCTATAATACTGTCATATACAGTACAATAAATGTTCTACATGTTGGAAATCATGGTTTGAAAATGTATGCCCATCCCACCATTTTTTTCATGTCACAGGTGAAGGAAGCTAGTAAACCTGCCAAAGAAGCTATATTTAAGGACAAGTTAAATACCTCCTTGCACATCAGTGCTGCGTGACAAAAGCTACAATTAATGTCATCATGACTAATAGATCATGTTCACACAACTCATGTCGACCCTTTTTTTGTTAAATTACTTTGTGTGATGAACCGATGGTGTTGCTGATAAGACAAGATAATTTAAGATAAGCCCATTGATGCCCATGGGGAAAGTCATTTCAGCAACAGCAATAAAAGTGAAACACATGATAGGTAAGAGAGAATATAGATAAAATAACTTAAATAAATGGAGTCTCACACTAGACAACTGCACTGGGACTGACTGAGTTAACAAATGTGTATTCTATAAATACAAATTGGTACAGTATACTGTAAATGTGCAATCTATCACCAGTGAATATATGCATGAATATACAGTACTTTACATTTACTGTAGTCAATGGATGAATGGATGTATCAACAGTGAATATGAGAGCGATTATTTACAGTGTCAGTCGGCCTTCAGCAGTGAGTATAATGGTTAAATATGAACAGTGTATCAACAATTAATATGAATAATGAGTTAATATAATTGAGTCTCACAGCAGTTAACCTCCATATGCCATCATGGTTCCGCGGTGTACTGTGTAGTCCATGAACAGAGTCCACAGCACAGAACAGAACATTTTGTGGCCAGGCTTGGTTATGGAGCCAGCCTGATGGCGACTGGCACAAAGGACTGTCCATTTCCCTTTGTGGTGTGCCGGGGCACGATGAGTCTGTGACTGAGTGTGCTCATCATTCCCACTAGCACATGATAGAGAGGATGAGAGGAGAGGGGTTCACCAGGAAAGAAAGGACACTGTCTACTGAAGCAGCCTAAATGTGACCAGGTAATGTCACTATGACAATGTATCATTCAATCATTGAATTCAATCATTGAATTCAATCAATGTCTGCAATGCTTCCTAAGTAGGTGCCTGGCGGCAGGGCCCTTAGATCCTCTAGCACGGGTCTCCTAGAGGTCCCAGAGACTAATACAAAAAGGTATGGAGAAAGAAGCTTTTAGCTATTATGGTCCCACTCTGAAATAGACTGCCGGGGTATCTGTGGGTTCCTTATTCTGTGGACATTTTTAAAATAAATCTTAAGACAAAACTTTTTAGCATTGCTTTTACTTAGATTGCTGCATTCCTCTTCCTGCTTTACTTGTTCTTTTAAAAGAAAATGCATTGTTATGTACTTATATGCATCTCTGCTTTATTTTCCCTCCTTGTCTTGAACTTTTTTCCCCCTGTGAAGCACATTTAACTGCACTTGTCTGAATTGTGCTATAAAAATAAAGCTTTATTGATTGACTGTTCGTCACCCAGACTATAGATTATAGAAGTGGAGCTCTCCGTTAGTTTTTTATACCGTGTGAAAAACGTGTGTTTCCCTATTCTGGCCGAAAATGACCGCGAAAAAAAAAAGAGAACCGGAAACGGAATCTGCGTCATGAAACCGGAACCCAATGAGTCTGAAGGAATCAGAAAGTGAAAGTGATCATGAAAAATAAACAGAATAGCGCGACCACAGTCAAAAGTAAAAACTCGGGATTTCTCGTTCTGGCAGGGAGGGTATTCAGAGAAAACTCGGGATAACTCGGGGCTTGGCACTGGGAGAGTTAACAACTAGAAAAAGTGCTCCTCCGAGCACAGGTCTCCGCCAGGTCAGGTAGGTTATTGTGGCCTCCTGGTGGCACTATAATAGGCCAATGTGAAAAGGGTGGCATTACTTCTTAGGCCTTTCACGGCAATCGGACACTGCATTCATGATTTGAGGCATTTGTTCCAAAAATGCTAAATTAGACCTGCTGGTGGCGCTATAACAGGCCAATGTGAAAATGGTGGCATTTCTTCCTCGGCCTAGTGAGAATGTGCATGCAAAATGTCAGGGAAATCGAACGCTGCGTTCATGATTTGAGGCATGTTGTTCAAAACGGACCTATCCTGCAAACTTTGGAAGCCAATGTTAGCCAATTAGGATGGAATATGAAATATCGGACACATCCGTCTTGATCACATGACTATTAACCTCGCATCACCAGTCTTTCCACCTCGGAGGAAAGCCTGCTGCGTTACTAAAGACCCATATGATCCGGTCTAGGCCACGCCTACTGATTTTTTTTTTCATAATAATCCTCTTTCCGGATTCTGCCCATCCGGTTTTGCGGTGCCGCTTTGTTTTGGTTCCCCAATCCCTATTTAAATGGAATAGAATTTCCCCGTGGGATAATACAGACGCTAAATAGGCTCAAGCTAAACTATGCCGCATCAAGGATTTTATTAGGACGGACCTATTTTGGGGTGAGACGTCTTTCCGGTTCTGCCCATCCGGCCACTTTTTTTTTTTTTTACTTCTGCTCCCGACCGGATCATATACCCGAAAAGGAATGCTGCCCAGGCTACATGACTATAGAGATACTGTGTACCGATTTGCGTGATTTTTGGACAGAATCTGAAGGAGTAATAGCAAAAAAAAGTTTTACAAAAGTCAGCCTACTGGTGGCGCTATAACAGGCAGATGTAAAGAATGCAGGGCAAAGGTTTTTCCTTGGCCTCTAGGGAGTGTGCGTGCAAAGTGTCACGCAGATCGGTGCAGTTATAGGTAAAAACGCGAATCGGCCTGTTATAGCGCCACCATGAGGCTGATTTGAAAAAAATCCAGTGGCATTTCTTTCTCAGCTAGTGGGAATGTGCGTGCAAAATTTCACGGAAATCACATGCTGCGTTCAACATTTGAGGTATTTTGTTCAAAACAAACCAATCCTGCAAACTTTGGAAGCCAATCTTAGCCAATCAGGATGGAATATGGAAAATCGGACAAATCCGTGTTGATCACATGACTATAGAGATACTGTGTACCGATGTGCGTGATGTTTGGACAAAATCTGTAGGAGTAGGCATTCTATCAAAACATGGATTTAGCTAAAATTGGCCTCCTGGTGGCGCTATAACAGGCCAATCTGAAACATTTGGGACAGAAGTTCGGCTTTGGCATCCAGGGAGTGTGTGTGCACAGTTTTGCAGCGACCGGGCCAACATTGACGGAGATTAGCTGCTCGCATACAGACGGACAAACGGACGGACGGACGGACAGGGTGCAAAACATAGTCTCGGCCATGCCTTTCGGCCTGGCGTAGACAACAACATTAGCTAACGTTAGCCAAGCTACGTATGTGAAGCTCAACCCAGCAAACTCGCCCATGCTTCATATACAAACAACCAGTGACACTTTATCAGTATTATGCATTTAATTTCACGGTTTCACAGTAGAAAGGATTTCATCCAGAGCATTGCAATTATAGCTAATTTTGAATGCTAGACATTTACAATGTACGTTTGAAGGCCAATATTGTACACAAAGTATTTTGATGTATGTCTTTTCAGCAACACCTTTATCATATTCTCAAGTCATTTCCATATCATTATCTTAAAAATCCATTTGCATTGCGATATTGTCTAGATCTGGACTCGTTTGTAACCATATCAAGGTGTACATTATGTGTTGCTCTAGTCTATACCTTTAAAAGGTTAAAAAAAAAAAAAAAAACATCTATGGAAGGTTGATGGAGCAGAGATTAACAAATCGATGCCACATTTTCATTGTTTTTCCACACTGATTTAAAAACCATAGAATCTCAAGGGCAGATTACATTAAATATGGAAACAGAACAGACACGGTTGTCCTTTTTGCTCTTTTTAAAATTCTATTGGGCCATGACATCAATTATTAGTATTACCACCTGTAACTAAATTGTGATATATTTCAGGCCAAAGAGCCTTAGATCAAATCCTGTGAACAGAGTACGACAAGGTGTCAGAATCAGAGCCATGTTCTTATGAATCTTTGATTTGGGGCGACAAAAAAAAAAACCTTCATTAGCTGGAGAGGGCAGGCAGGGAGGGAAGAGGGTGGTATAGAAGGAAGATTGCAGGGGTCTAGATTAAAACACACTTAACACGTAGCAGCTGAGCGAAAGAGGCACAGAAAAACCCCAAGGAGATTGAGAGGTCTTTGAAGTGACACTTGGGCCTTCTTTGAAGCTGCATATTTATCCAGGAGGAAAGATGGTTCAGTGTGGTTCAGCTTTGATGAAGATGAGCACAAACAAAGCAGAGTATATAAGGGCCTCAGCAGTGCTCATCTATTAATTGAGAAATATATCACTGGCCTGTGTGGATTTTCAACAAATATCTGAGTGAAAAAAAACTTCACCACATTTCTAAAGTGCAATTCTCAAACCCATTGTACTGTATAACAAAGAGATAAAAAAGGTAAAAAAAAGAAAACAGAGGTGGGGCTCTGCCCCGCAGTTCGTGTGGGGCAGGGCAGATGGCAACCCAATCGCTACAGAACTATGTTGCCGTTGTACATTTCTGCAAACCACGGATATGTCTTGACGTTTCAAAGCGGGCATGCTGTCAGCGGTGACTTGAGCCCCGAGAGGTGCGCCAGAGTGAAGCGCCGGCCGAGTGAGTGCTCATGCTGAGCGGTGAAAAGCCCAGTCCTGCCGAGTTGCATACTGATAGGCAGAACATGGTAAATAATCCATTCTCTCTCTCTTTCTTATAATCTGATTTGAAATTGCACTTGATTTGGAAATCTAAGATTGAGCAGTGGTGGAAAAAGTACTCACATTTGTAAAAGTAAAAGTATCAATACTGCAATGTAGAAATACTCTGTTCCAAAAGTCTGGAATAAAAAATTAACTTGAGTAAAAGTACAAAAGTATTGGTATAAAAATGTACTTAAAGTACCAAATGTAGAAAGTACTCATTATGCAGAATGTCCCATTTCACAAGTTTTCAAATATAACATGAGTAAAAATCTTGAAATCTGAAAATAGCAGATCTAACGTACAAGCTCACAATGTGTCACACGGCTATTTTCAAATGGCCAAAGTGTATAGGGCTGAAGTGGTTACTGTATGTTTTGTAATACTAATCAAAATCTGCAAAGTAACTAGTAACTAAAGTTTTCAAATAATTGTAGTGGAGTAAAAGTACAATATTTTCCTCTGAGATTTAGTGGAGTAGGAGTAAAAGTATTGAACATTGTAAATACTGAAGAAAGTAGAACATACCTCAAAGTTTGACTTAAGTACTGTACTTGAGTAAATGTACTTGGTTACTTTACACCTCTATTAGGACTCCTCCCAACACCCCCCCCCCCCCCCCCCAGTTTAATTATCTCTATAAACCACATCAATAAAATGATTAAATCACATCTTGTAACAGCATCATAACAGAGTGGAACCGTAACCATCTGAAATGGGTGAAGTCGTCCTTTAAGTATTTTTAAAAGCACTTTTGAATACTTAGGTTTTTGTGCACTCCGATACTTCACCTCAAGTATTAATTTGACAGAGTAACTTTTACTATTAATATTTGTCCATTAGTAGTTATACTTTGACTCAACTACTGAGGTTGATTGAGTACTTTTACTTTTAATACATCTTCTAGGGTATGATCTGCTGAATGCTGACTGTTACAAACACACGTCTGTCTCACTTTACTCTCAACATCTTTAATAAGATCAAATACATCAACAGACATCATCACTGTCACATAGAAACTATAGAATTCAAACCTGATCCATAAATGACAAACACTACAATATAAAACATGTTATCAGTAATAATCATATCAAACATGTCACCATTATACCAATAGAATTACATGTCTATCTGTCTATAATACCAAAGTCATTTGAAACTGAATGATACATGAATTAAATAATCACTGCAATCAATTTATGATAATAATTAATGACCTGTCATAAAATATTAGCCCTTAATCAATACCAGATCAATATATTCTGTAGGTTTCTTATTGGACGCCAGACGTTCTAACTGTGGTTTTCTACAGTGACACAGATCTTCCCTGGTAACATCTTCAGAGACGGACCATCAACAACACCATGTTCCATGTATGGAAACAGTCTCTCAGTGAAAGTGCGTGTGAAGGTGTGTAGGTGTGTGTTAGAATCAGGATCAGAGAAGGACAGCTGTCCTCTGTCCCAGTCCAGCTGGACTCTGATCCTCCAGGGTTTCTGATTCACTGAGAGAACAGTACACTCAAAATCATCATCACTCACCCCTGGTGGGGAGAGTGCTGTGTATCCACCCCTAAATAACTCTATAAGCCATAATTCACTCCCTCTGTATCCCTTCCTCTGGAAAGACTCCAAACACACACCTACTGTCCAGTTTCTATTGTCTCCAACCTCAACATCCCAGCTGTGAGACCCTGAGTTAAAACCCTCAGAACCCAGGACACAGCCCCTGCACCCCCCCAAGTCAAACCTCTCTGGGTTGTCAGGAAGCTGCTCATCCTCTTCTTCTACACGTCTCACACTGGTCAGATCATCAGACAGCATGAGACATGGATCAGCAGTGTTGGGGTCCAGGATGACAGGAGTGTAGGAGACAATGTCCTTCATCTTGTCCCAGACTCTGAAGGTGAGGTTCTTCAGGTGTTTGGCCTCGTCTATCAGCGCAGTGACACGCGGAGGGGGCGTGTCACAGAGTGGAGCTGACGTCTCACTGCTAAACTCAACGGGTGTAGCAGCGAGTGGGGAAAATCTGTTTGAAACGTGAAGTGGTTGGTGTCCCGTGTGCTTTTGTTTATATCTCCGCTTACGACCAGGAACAGTCACCCAGGCGTCTTGGGATTCCATTTCTCTAATCAGACCCTCAATCCTTTCCTTCATCTCCTGACTCTTCTGAGCCTCTTCCTCCCGCAGAGCGGCGATCCTGGCCTCCTCTTCCTCCTGTAGGAACCGACGAAGATTCTGAAACTGTTCCTTAATCTGCGTTTCTGTTTTCCTGGCCTGAACCTTGATGTGATTTTCTATTTTGTCGCACTCTTTTTTAACTTTAAAAAACTTTAACTTAAAATTACATTTCTGTATTTCTTTCCTTAAAGCCTTCAGTGATTCCTGGACCTTCTGTTTGCAAAGTCCAGACGCTTCGTCCACGGGTAAGAACTTGTGTCCGGCGTGTTCCTCTAAATTGCGACACACGAGACACATCGGCTGTTGGTCTTCCAGACAGAAGAGCTTGAGCTTCTCACCGTGTGCGGTGCAGAGGACCTCAGAGCTCATCGACAAGGAGCTCTGGCCTTCCTCCTCCAAGAGGTTCTCACACAGGTCCTTCACAACAATGTTTGTAAGAAGATGATCCCTGGAGCATCTTCTCTGACAGACAGGACATTCTTTTGTTGGTCTTTCCGTCCACCATTCCTGCAGACAGTCTTTGCAGAAGCTGTGGCCACAGGACGGCACAACGGGATGTTTAAAGATGTCATGACACACGGGACAGGTCAGCTCCTCTTTAGGAACAGTGAAACGGGAAGCCATTTTCTCTGCTGCTCCCTGCTGCTCCCTGATCTGGAATGTACTCTGAAGGCTGTTACACCAGAGGAATACTAGAAGACAAAACAACGATAACATTATGAGTATCAATTGTACAATTATCTATCTACCAATCACACTGGCTATGCAATAGATGTAAAGGGTATTTGAGTTACACAACTCAGAACCGTGTCTTTGATGGTTTTATTATACTAACACACGATACAAACACACACTAACAGTTTTAGACCAGTAAGTTATAAACATAGAAAAGGAAACGCAAACAACAACACAACGAAAAATTACTGACATGAAATGTACACACAGAACTATAAAACAAATCAGAAATATATACATTTATAGTCGTGTAAACACGTTCTCAATTCTTACCGCCAATCCTTCGGAGCTTGCAATGGAAAATGAACGAACGCAGCAATAACACCCTGGTAACTAGTAACACTGATGCCTGCTTAGACCACTTTGTCCTTATAGTGAGCTTTCTCTCTGTTTATATGGGTTTGGTCTACCCATGTGGGTGTAACCTTCTGTTGATTAATCATGTGACTTGTGTATTGTCTTAAAAGTGTAAACAAAGGCTTTAGCACTGTTCTATAACAGTAGCCACTGTCCCCCAGCTCCTCATCTGACCTAATCAATCAACACTCTCATGTGACTCTCATGTGACACATGCAAGTCCCCCGCTGTGGACCCCAACACCACAGGTCAGAGCTGTGGCCTTTAGAATCTGTATATATGTGTACCTATTATGACTAAATATCCCTCTGAAAATAAGATAGTAAATATATAAATTGTTCTAGAAGGCCACATGTGCAGGTAACATGTAAATACAAACTCCACCGTTACATCATAATAATGGATTATTCTACATATGCAGGCGTTTACCTCTTCTTTGGTTCATAAACTAACACAAATAATAGTAATTACAATAATAACCGCAAACTTCACACGCTTGAAAGCCCTGGATAATTCTACACACAATGTTATCATAAGACAATGAATCAAAGTTCATTTTCTTGTAGATAAGTGGTT
This sequence comes from Gymnoscopelus braueri, assembly GCF_963280865.1. Lineage (NCBI taxonomy): Eukaryota > Metazoa > Chordata > Actinopteri > Myctophiformes > Myctophidae > Gymnoscopelus > Gymnoscopelus braueri. The sequence continues at coordinate 32,948,000 of NC_137612.1, read as the reverse complement.
GTAATGTTGCTCCCAGTCATAAATATATGTTGTTGTTTTTTGTGCCTTATAAGGTCATTAGTACTCAATGGATACTTCCTGAATAATAACTGTTTCAAATACACCACTAGTAGATGTGGTTTGGTTGGTATTTTCAGACAGACAAACCAGTTTTTTTTTAATATTCTTAATATACTTTTAATCTAAACTGCCGTCTCAAATGTTGTGTTCATTTCACTAACAATGACCATGCTGTACTGCATTTTATGATTTGTATTGTTTGTTTCTGCCTGGACCCCAGGAAGAATAGTCTCCACTACGGTGTAGACTAATAGGGATCCTTAATAAACAATAAACAATGTTCTGAAGCACAACTGGTCTGACGGTGCACTTTAGAACTAAGTCAGGTGGTTGTGGAAAGTAACTAGGTACATGTACTCAAGTACTGTACTTACGTAAGATTTTTAGGTGCTTTTACTTTTCTTAAATATTTCCATTTTTTTATACTTTATACTTCTACTACATCTTAGTGTCAAATATTGTACTTATTTTCTCCACTACAATTATTTGACAGCTTTACTTAGTTACTTTGAACATTCAGGTTATTATTTCAAAACATGCATTAATCACTTAAGCCCTATGTTGTACTTCGGCTCTTCAAAAATAGCTGATCTACAAGCTCACAATGTGTTGTGATGCGATGCGTTGTGAGCTTGTAGATCTGCTATTTTCTGCTATTCCCCCCCCCCCCAGTCAGCTCTATAAACCACATCAATAAAATGATTAAATCACATCTTGTAACACTATCATAACAGAGTGGAACCATAACCATCTTAAATGGGTGAAGTCGTCCTTTAAGTATTTTTAAAAGCACTTTCGAATGCTTAAGTATTTTTTTAAAGTGTGCACTCAGATACTTCACCTCAAGTATTAATTTGACAGAGTGACTTTTACTATTAATATTTGTCCAGCAGTAGTTATACTCTGACTCAACTACTGGGGTTGATTGAGTACTTTTACTTGTAATAACTCTTCTAGTGTATGATCTGCTGAATGCTGACTGTTACAAACACACGTCTGTCTGACTCACTTTACTCTCATCATCTTTAATAAGATCAAATACATCAACAGTTACAGACATCATCACTGTCACATAGAAACTATAGAATTCAAACACTATATAAAACATGTTATCAGTAAAAAAAACATGTCACCATTATACCAATAGAATTACAAACTGATCGTTTATAGTTAAACACTACAAAATAACTATTTTTATTATTATTTTTTTTTAAATATAATAATATATTAAATGATATAGTTCACCCCCAAAATGACTTTTTCTTCTATCCATTAATTGGAGACCTGAATTCATGGATATTTGTTTTTTTTTTGTCGCATTCCTAAGCCAATGATTTGATGACCGGCAGCGGTTCCGGTAGGAGACACAAAGAGTCTCCTTTGTGTGGTTCTATACAGTGATTTCAGAGGTATACCTTATTGGACCATTTTTGTGTGAAGCTCAAACAGGGAAATTGAAGGCAACACACATTTGCCACAAGTCCTTTTCAGGTGGAATGTAAATTGACTGAACTGAGAGTCTCATATCTCTGTCGTCATACTTTCTGGTGTGACTGACAACATGGTGTGTATTGATCATCTCTGAGACAGTCCCAGCATGTCATAAAGGCCCTCTGCCATCGTTGTAAGTGCATCTGATCAAAGTGATCAGTTATTGGCGATCGGGGTTAATCCATTAAGGCCGGGAACGCATCTGTGTCACTTTAAGACAGGCTTGTCGAACTCATTTTGGGGTTTCGGGGCGAAAAGTGACTTGATGAGGGCCGCGACCAGTTGCAGCTCACTTGCGTTCACTTACACATCCTGTTGTCTCAGTCAGTGCTATTAACAACAGTAGCCTATATCACTTTACACATTTGTTTAACCACTTAGCTTTGGCTATTCAAAAATAGCAGATCTACAAGCTCATAGCGCGGCACCGAGTGCCGCGCTATGAGCTTGTGGATCTGCTATTTTTGAAAAATCGTGAACTTTTTTTTACAAATCTTTCAATATATATATGTACATTTTAAACTCAAATCTTTGCTTCTGGGGGTCCGTGGAACAAATATGTTCAGATGGTGGTCCGCGACCAAATTAATTTCATTTTGGGGGTCATTGGCATGAAAAAGTTTGAGGACCACTGATATATATAGCAACACATGTAGAAAAAAAAGAAAAAAAAAAGAAGAAAAAAAACTGTTTGGATTCAGACATTGGAAGACATTTGTAGAATCCCCCCCAGAAGCAAAGATTTGAGTTAAAGGCCCCAGTTTAAAAAGACTTATTTTGGGGGGTCCGTGGTTCAAATAGGATTATAATTATTTTGGGGGGTCCCGAGTTCAAATAGAATCATTTTGGGGGGTCCCCAGTTCAAAAAGGCTTATTTTATTTTAAAAGAAGTACTCTATTAATCTAGAAAAGTACTCACACCCCCCCTGGCCACGGCCACTTCCAGCCGATAGCAGATCTACAAGCTCATAGCGCGTCAACCAGTACTGGAACAGTCATTTTAGTAATCTAGAAAAGTAATCTACAAGCTAGAAACGCGTCCCTTCGCACCACGTTTTGTAGATCTGCTGATAGGCCACGCCCACAGCTTGAAACCCCCCCCCCCCGGGTGATAGGCCAAGCCCTCCTCCAGCCGATAGCGTGGCTCCTGCACGTGCCGCGCTATGAGCTTGTAGATCTGCTATTTTGGACGGTCGAGGCTTTAAGCCACGCCCCCAGCTTCAAGCCACCCCCCCAAGGTGAAAGGCCAGGCCCACAGCTTCAAACCACGCCCACATGGTGATAGGCCACGCCCACCCCCAGCCGATGTCAGATCTACAAGCTCGTAGCGCGGCAACCGGGAGCTTGTAGATCTGCTATTTTTGACGCCCAAGGCTTTGAACCACGCCCCTAAGCTGATAGGCCACGCCCACAGCTTAAAGCCACTCCCCCAGGGTGAAAGGACACACCCACAGCTTCAAACCACGCCCCCATGATGACAGGCCACGCCCCCAGCTTCAAGCCACAAGAGGACCCCCCAACTCCAAGCACACGGTTTGAAACCACAAGCCAAGTTGACAGGCCACGCCCCCATCATTAAACCACGCCCACAAGCCGATAGGCCACGCCCTCCACTCCAAGCCACACCCCCATGGTGATAGGCCTTGCCCACCCCCAGCCGATATCAGATCTACAAGCTCATAGAGTTATGACCTACAAGCTTGTAGATCTGCTATTTTGGACGCCCGAGGCTTTACACCACGCCCCCAAGCTGATAAGCCACGCCCCCCGCCTCAAGCCACCCCCCCCAAGGTGAAAGGACAGGCCCACAGCTTCAAACCACGCCCACATGGTGATAGGCCACGCCCACCCCCAGCCGATGTCAGATCTACAAGCTCGTAGCGCGGCAACCGGTGCCGCGCTACGAGCTTGTAGATCTGCTATTTTTGACGCCCAAGGCTTTGAACCACGCCCCCAAGCTGTATCACAAGCGTATCTTGTGATTTGCATCAATGTTCAGTGCCAACATTTTCTCTGGTGACCATGCTGCAGATGGATGAGGTCAGAGAGGTAGGATGGGTCATCAGAGGCATGGATGGCTTGGTATGAACTAGAAGTTTAAAATCGATACGAGAGTGTACACAGGAAACCAGTGAAGGTTGAATAACACTGGAAGAGCTCACGGAGGGATGTGTGGGTTAGAATCCGGGAAGAACAGTTCTGGACATATCAAGGTTCAAAGCATGAGCTGGTTTATACATTTGGCAGATACCGCCACCAGAAGGGCATTCTAGTCGGGTTTTTGCAAGATTTCTGAGTCATATTTTTGGGTTTTTTTGTTTTGTTATTGTTGTTATCTTATTTATTGTTGTTAGTTGTTATTTATTTATGTGGTCCACTATATTTAACCTTGACTTTAACACTGTCCATTGTGAGGCTGACATCTTTGAGTTTCTTGATGGTAGCCTAGTGTGCCATTGTGCCAACTAAGTGAGATAGCTGAAGAAAGACCTGCTGCTTCCAGGTTTTGATGTCAGTCAAGCAGCTTGTGAGAAAGGAAGTGTTGCAGCATACAGTATACAGTAGCTGAGAGTTGTCAGCTACGAACACCAGGCAGGTCCATATTTCCAGATGATGTTGCCCACTTCTACTGTACATCAAATTGTCAAATCTTTCTATCTGTGGTTGTGTCTGGACAAATAACAAATATGCCCGTATATGGCCATGCCTGAAGTCACAGTACTGACTTTTGTTTGTTTGTTTGTGTGTGTGTGTGTGTGTGTGTGTGTGTGTGTGTGTGTGTGTGTGTGTGTGTGTGTGTGTGTGTGTGTGTGTGTGTGTGTGTGTGTGTGTGTGTGTGTGTCTGTGTGTGTGTGTGTGTGTGTGTGTGTGTGTGTGTGTGTGTGTGTGTTTGTTCGTTTAAAATATGGACATGCAGACAAACCCTGCTCTAGATAGCTTGGCCTACGGTCAAATTTAAAAAAAAGAAGAAGTTGCTGGGGGCTGGAGGGAGCCGTAATGCAACTGCAAATGTCACAGTCTGTCCTTCTCTCCTGCTGACAGAAATACAGAGCTGTTTACACACTATTCCATGTGTCTTGGGTCTTGATTCCTCGACATAATGTCATATACGCTAAGTTAATGAACACCATTACAAAATACGACCTTCATTATCATTCATGTTCACCTGTATTCTCGTGGATGATGATGATGTTTTCCTTCCGAAAGGCCTCCAAATTCCTCACATGTGAACATACCTGGCCAATAAATACAGTAGATTCTGATTCTCAGCAAGACATGAAGACCAGACCAGAAGAGAACGTTAGATCCATACATACAGTTATTGCCAAAATGTGTTGTGTTTTTTTATTGTTTATGTTTTTATTGTTTATTTGTTTTCATCCTGAGGCGCAGTATTTAACAACTTGTACTGCACCAGGAAGAACCTTATTGTACTTGCTCATCCAATTATATATCTGTTCAAAGCCAAAACGTAATCCAGCATGGAAACAAAACTGTTCTTTGAAATGTGATTGAAATAAGAATATAACATGACAGGACCGTCTCAAGGGGTGGGCAGAGCTTAGAGTTAGTAAACCCAGGTGTTAACTATTATAGTCAAACCCAATGTTTTTCTTTATTATTAGGGGGCCAAGCACGTAGCGCCACTTTTTGCAGTTCTGGCTTAACCGTGCAGTAGGTTTTTACGAAACTCTGCAATATGGTACAGGGCTATGTCAAACGGCAAAGACACAAAACTCACAACTATTGGCCGAAGGGTGACGCTACTAGCAATCAATTGAGAAATGCAAACTTTGAATAGGCATAGCTCCTGAACCGTTTGAACTTTGCCGCTTTGACCTATGACCTCTGACCCTTTGATATTCCGCCATCCCATTCCTGGGATTTTTGAGCAATCTGCACAAACCTTTCTATAAATGAGAAACACACACACCTTTGTTATATATATACTGTATATCATGCTGTGATTACAGTAGCGTCTGTGCTCCTAATGAAGTGTTACTGCCCAACAATGGTCACAAGGCCTGACAATAATATGCAGTGTACGCATACATGCAGTATGTAGGCTTCATTGAGGCCGACCAATATGTGCATGCTTGAGCCATACAAATGTGCTGTTTTGAGGTAAACATTTGAGGCAGGTATTCCCATGCTAAAGCTCAGTAAATAGCAGCTGCTAACAGTGACAGTGTTTACCCACAGGCCATCCAGATCTAATTAAGAGAGCAAAAGTGGAACCAAATGAAAACGCCACAAATCTGGCGCTGCATCGCCGCTTTGCCAATGCTGTGTTAGATAACATTAGATCAATTGCCCCGGCTCATATTTTCAGGGTGGTGATATCCCCCCCGCAGGCCTGTGGTTTAGCTCTTTAGACCCATAAAAATAGACTTGATGGATGACTCTGCGGTTCTCTAACAGGCCAGGGAATCCCCACAGTATTCCCGACCTACTGTCACAATACCACCCCAGCAACATCCTCCCACCATGCGCATCAACATTTGTTTGAAAGAAAAAGTATTTTTGCAGACAATGACATGGCCAAAATAGGTTATATAAGTTAGTTAGCTGCAATTTGAACTTGTTGTGTGAATGAAGCATAATTCTGTATGGTAATACACTATGACTAACTAACTATACTGACTTGCAGATGCAATTCTCCAGTTTTAGTTTCTTTGTTCCATTATTCTTTGGCTGCAGCAGAAAGGAATGAGGACAATCCGAAACCGGTATTTATTTTGGGAACTTGCGACAGAATATGGTGAGTGAAACGAGACATAGAGATGAAAGAAAGAGATTAGTTTAGTATGCTTAGTGACAAGTGATGAAGTGGAGTTCATCCTCTTGCCAACATGCTGTCATTCAGACTAAAGGCTGAAAAAAAAAATCCCCCAGTGAAAAATATGTAATTTCCTTGTCGAGTGACATTTCGCATGACACTTATTTTTGCCAAACCATAAATGTAAGCTTAAGATGTCAGGTGAGCAGGAAAATGGAGAAAAGAGAAAAAGAGATCAATAAAAATATAGTTTTTAAATAAGACTTTTGTTTGTTTAGGTTGTATTTGTGAGCTTGTGTGTGTGTGTGTGTGTGTGTGTGTGTGTGTGTGTGTGTGTGTGTGTGTGTGTGTGTGTGTGTGTGTGCGTGTGCGTGTGCGTGTGCGTGTGCGTGTGCGCGTGCGTGCGTGCATGTGTGCGTGCGTGCGTGTGTGCTTGCGTGCGTGCGTGTGTGTGTGTGTGTGTGTGTGTACGTATACATTCATTATGTCAGCCACACATCCGATAGTTTGCTCAATAAGAGCATTATTTTTAAATAATAGCTCCCTCTTTCACCATCAATGGCTGAGAGCTATCGATCGTCTGTCTGGACCTCTTAAGCCAAAAGCAAATATCCACTGTTTTCTCCATATTAATCTTACCGTTGGTATGCCAAGTAATGCAATGTAAAGTGGCTGCTTATTTGACGAGTGTGTGTGTGTGTGTGTGTGTGTGTGTGTGTGTGTGTGTGTGTGTGTGTGTGTGTGTGTGTGTGTGTGTGTGTGTGTGTGTGTGTGTGTGTGTGTGTACTGTACATCATGTGAGAACATACACCCTGAGAAATAAAGAATGAAAAAGAAAACGAGACAGAGACAAAGAGAGAAAAAGGGGGACACACAGATAGTGATCGAGCTGAACTGAGACATTTGTCTATGTCAGTACTGTCCTACTGTGTTTACTTTAGGATGATTAAACCCCCACTGACATCATGCTGTCCGCGAGATGAAACCGTCTCAAAAACTCGAAATCTGAAAAATTGCCACACACGTGCTAGAGTATACCTACTGCAAGTTTTGGTTCAACATTCTCAGTGTACAGTATAAGACCCCTCAATCCACTCCGACAAGTCAGTGTGAAGTATTGAAACTGATATCTCCCATGGGAGAAAAACAGGGTCTTTGCAGGGTCTGATTGCAGATGCTTCATTAATGATACAACATACTGTCAGAATCAGTACCAGTTTTCCTGGCGTTACGGGCTCTGGTTATTGCAATCAGTGGGTTTAAGTGTTTGGTGCCCAGCACTGGTTTTTGCATGGGTATAAAATAGTCTCTTTCTCTCCTTCCCTCTCTCCCTGCCTCTCTCTCTCTCTCTCTCTCTCTCTCTCTCTCTCTCTCTCTCTCTCTCTCTCTCTCTCTCTCTCTCTCTCTCTCTCTCTCTCTCTCTCTCTCTCTCTCTCTCTCTCTCTCTCTCTGCATGTGCTGATTAAGCTCTGGTCTCTCTTTCATTCTTTCATTCTGCTCTGCGAGGGCGCCTCAAACACAGCCAACTTGAACTTTATTCTGTATAGTGGAGATGTTGACAGTTAAAAAAGAAATAGAAACTGTTGAGATAAGTGGAGGAGCAAGGTGTTTAGACATCGCTCCCAAAGACATGGAATATCTTGAGTCTAAATAAAGCTGTCCTCAGAATAGTGGTAGCAGGCTCAGGAGAACCAGAAAGAGTTCTGAATAGTCTTTTATTAACGACAATTGACTGAAGGAATAGTTCGGCACAGATAAATCTGATGTGAATGAGAGAGGGAGGGCTTGGCACACACCCCTTTCAAAAGTGATGTTATTCTCTGCCCTGTATTCACAGCCAGCCAGGACAGGGTCTGAAGTTCACTCCCTTCTTTCATTGCTTTGGCCTAATTGAAATTCCACAGCCCAATACTCCTATGTAAAGTAACTCAGTAAAAAAAAAGGCCTCTTATGAGGAGCCTTGCTAGTTCTCCCGCCTGCTGGCAGCGTGTGTTCAAAGTTTCTCACCGATTGATCCAGCGCTTGTGGCATTCTGTGCAAAATGGGCCCCTCCCGCAAACTTTGAAAGCCAACCGTAGTCAATCGGAATGGAATCTGAAAAATCTGACAGATACATCTTGATCAAATGACTATAGAGATATGGTGTACCAATTCATGATGTGAAGCATTTTGTTCAAAACGGGCCACTCCTGCAAACTTTAGAAGCCAATCTTAGCCAATCAGGATGGAATATGAAAAATCGGACAGAACCGTCTTGATAATATGCCTATAGAGATAATGTGTACCGATTTGCATGATGATTGGACAAATCTGTAGGAATAATATCCAAAAATGTGTTTAGCAAAAATCGGCCTTCTGTTGGTGCTATAACAGGCCGATGTGAAAGATTTGGGGCAGAGGTTCTGCGCTGGCCTCCAGGAAGTGTGTGTGCACAGTTTCAAGCCTATCCAGAGACTGACTTGCTCACTAATCCTGTCCGACTATGAGCATTCATCCTGGAAGCCACCGAAAAAAAGCAGATGTGTGGCCCTTAACCAATGACATTAAGCTTGGTTAAGTCATAGTGACTTAACCATTGGTTAACATGGATTAATGAATATTTAATGATGAGCTCATGATTAATTAATGTGACATGTGACTGTGCATCAAACAGATCTTTAATATTCCATACCGTTGTAATTTGCTTCCAAAATGTGTGAGTGGCCTATTTTTTTTACAGGAAAAAAAAATATCATAATTTTAAAAGCAACGACCAATCTACCCAAATTTTAATCGCATGTTGAGAGGGCTCTATAGAGCACACGACCAAAACCACTTTCTCTCCACAAAACTGTTTGTCTTAGGAAAACAATTTGTCCCGATGGATTTCTCAGGTCACTTACAGACTTGTGCCGGGGCAACCACACTTCGTAGTTAATGCTTAGTACTGTATCTTACTTGTATTATACATGTTATTATCTTACTTACCATTACTGTACGTAATTACTTACCATTACTACGTAATTACCATGAACTATATTTGTTGGACATTGTTTGCAGAGTATGATTGAAAAGTATGTCTGCCACACCAATATTTCACTGCTCATGCACGTGCAGTATGTGCATGTGACATACAGTACGTATTTGCATCTTTAATCAATATAAACATTTGGGCCTTTGGCTATGGCTGCTGCCTACACTCTTCATTAAGTGGGCTAATCATGACGGCTGTAAGCATCCGACGCTTGCATCATCAATTTTTTTAATGGCTGTAGATAAATTGGAGGCATCAAGTAGGTGTGTCAAATCCTGTGGACGCGCCTTTCAGAGCTCGGTTCTGTTTTGGAGTATCAACACGCGGGACAGACGATCCAAAATGAGTTGAGCAATGCAGAATGGTAGCCTAAAATCGTTTTATTTCAAACTTGTATTGCAGTGAATGTATGTTTGTTTCGACTTGTTTGACCATACTAGAAACACAACTCCATTTTTAAATTAAATAGACGATGTGAACAAGCAGACTCGTATGAAACGCGTCTTAAGCTGTCTATGGTCACAACTTACTAGGGAGCAAATTCATACACGTAATTAACGCTTAATTAACACTTAATAACGTGCCCCATATGGGTCAAAGTCAAACCGCTTTTGCCGCTGCCTTCTGTAGAGGCCCCCAATATACAAATCAGATTCGAGTCGATTGCATAATGCATTCATAATTTTTGATGTTTTTGTATATTTCGCCCCTCCCAGAAAGTCACTTGTCCTTAACTTAAGCTCATATTCATGCTGGCTTACATAACTAAACAGCTTTTAGATTTCTTCAAGTTCATTTCTTAACTAAACAAAATACAAATGGAATTCCCTCCAGTTGGTTTGTTCCAGTGACATCAGCAATGATGTCACCGGAACATCAGCAATGATGTCACCAATAAGAGGAGACATTGGGGGCGGCACCCTCCTTTGTCCTGCCATAAACGAACAAACAAATGATTTATGTTTCACCTGTTACCAATTTATCAATAAAGATAATTAAATTAAACCCTGCATGTGTTTGCTCTTCATCAAAAGTAATTGAAATTAAAGAATGCTTTTGTTTGCTTTTAAACAGAAAATATGCTTGTCGGATACGGTAGCAAAATGTAACACTTAACACAATAACAAAACAAGGCTAGTATGTTACAGAACAATGCACATAATAGGCCTAGTATGTTTTGTTGGTTAACAAGACAATATATATGCTGATGCTGAAATAGCCGATCTACAAGCTCGAGCTTGTAGATTGGCTATGTTCGGCGCGTGACACCCACACGCAGCCAAGCATAAAATAACTTGTCCTAGTTCTACTGGATCTCTTGTCAACTAGTCCCTCCCTAATATTTGAGTCTAGTTCTTGTTTGTTGACAAAATTGACAATATATTTAGTTTTCGTCCGTGAAAAAAAAAGTATAGTCAAAAGTTTAATCAACAAAATTAACACTGGTGATGTGTGTGCGGGCGTGCGGGCGTGCATGCGTGCGTGTTCTTTTACAAATACAAAGTGTCTGGTGCCTGTGTGTGGGATGTGTTTAAATGATTTAATAATGTGTGGTGTGTGTGGGTCCTGCCTTAATAAATGTTCATATTACGTGTATGGGTTGAGCCTCTGCAAGCCGGTGAAAGCCCCCTCTCATCTTTTCTTCTGCAGCTCAAAGTCCCAAAATAAGCCTTCATCTTCTTTGCTCCGGCAAGGACTACACCATGTAGAATGCATCAGACCACAAGGTGTATTGATTATTTAAAAGTGCTGCTAGATGGAAGAGATGGGGCCAGCAAGGGGGGTGAGGGGGGTGTACTAAAGGGCCGACCACATAAAACCATCAATTATATCACTCTTCACATTGGCCCCTGCTTTAGACCCATTGCTGGAATTATGGCTATTTAAACCATTACAAGGGAGAACATTGAAGAGGTAAACTAGCCCATTTAGTTTCAGAAGCAGTCCTCACATGGTTCCAATTTATCCAATTTATGCTGCCTTTTGAGAATGAATCCTGTGCCAACAGGAAACACAGTCAGAGTTTTGTTTATTCCAGTGTATAAAGGAGGCTTTTTATTCCATAGATATTGTATAAATGAGTCCTTTTCACTATTTTAATGGTTTCTCCTGTGCAGTACCCTACGAACTCTACTGAAAACATTACATAAGAAATTCAACATGAATTCTCATTAGCGTGACATACCAGTACAACATCAATAGCTATGGGCAGCAACTACTGTAACATCTATGCAGTTTTTATAAATAAACATAAAGCTGTGCATATGATTCATTTCAAGTCATTACTACAGGAAGTTGTGTCATAGACCAGGGGTCTTCAACGTTTTCAGCCCAAGGACCCCCTAGCTGAGAGAGAGATGAAGCAGGGACCCTCTCTATATTGTATAAAATTGTGTTTCAGATTCAACTTTTTTTGTTTATGTGGTCTGCTCTTTTTTCCCTCTACACCGATAGCTCTTTCCAAAAATAGCCGATCTACAAGCTCACACCCTAAACCTGTGAGCTTGTAGATCTGCTATTTTTGGCTAAAGTTCTCCTCAGAAAAGGGATGCTAGGGTTCAAGTGGTTAAGGTAAAAAAAAATAATTATATCACACAAAGATATGTCGGACTCCCTGTAGTAACTCTGAGGACCCCTTAGAGGTCCCGGACCACCTGTTGAAGACCCCTGTCATAGACCATTGTCACTGTTACTCTGCAGATGTTCATGAGCACTTACTCCAACAAAGTATAAGGTCTGCAAATCATATTGCGTTTAGATATTCAACTTAAGCCATTTTTCATGAACTTTCAACCTGATGTCCAACAACGACGAACACTCCAAAATATGTTTTGAAAATGTTCAAAGATTTTTTTTAAATTGCATAAATAACAGATCTACAAGCTCACAGTGACAATGATCTTGTAGAGCGCCGATTTGCAACATATTTGTGCAACACTGTTGTATGACAAAGTATAACATAGGGCTTAAACACTTCAACCTTGTACGTCGTTGACCAGGGTCACTCAGTTGTCTATACTTGGTCCCATCCACTGCCAGCAGTGGTGGAAAAAGTACTCAAATTATTTACTTGGGGCGGCCATAGCTGAGTGGTTGGTGAGCCCGCCTAGGGAGCCAGAGGCCCTGGATGCCCCAGGTACGATTCCAGGCCACTTTCATAAACGTCCTGTTAAAAGGAATTATCCTTTTATCCTTAAGTAAAAGTACCAATACTGCAATATAGAAATATTCTGTTACAAGTAAAAGTCCAGAATTACAAATTTACTTGAGTAAAAGTACCAATGTATTGGCATCAAAATGTACTTAAAGTACCAAAAGTAAAAGTACAAAAATATTTGAAAATAGCAGATCTACAAGTTCACAACGCGTCACAACGCGTCGCGAGCTTGTAGATAGGCTATTTTCAAATAGCCTAGGTATAAAATAGGGCTAAAGTGGTTAATGTATGTTTTATAATGTAATCATTTATATCTGCTAAGTAACTAGTAACTAAAGTTTTCAAATAATTGTAGTGGAGTAAAAGTACAATATTTGCCTCTGAGATGTAGTGGAGTATAAAGTATTGAAAATGGGAAATACTCAAGTAAAGTACAAATACCTCAAAATTGAGTACTTAAGTAAATGTACTTAGTTACTTCACACCACTGACTGCCAGTCTACAAGCTCACAGGTTGTAGATTTTGTTGATGACGTCCAAATGTCGAAAACTGTTACTTTTCAGGGTTGAAATTCAAAACAGCAGTGTGACACTGCAGTGTGACAAAGTAGGGCATTAATGTACGAAAAAAATATGAATAAAATAAAATATATATAAAGCATGGAGAACGATTTGTTATTTTCGGCGAATGTTTGCCTATTTTTGAGGCTAGGGATCATGTGGTTAAATGTGTTTTTTGTTTTGTTTAGTTTTTGTCTCTTCAAGAGTTGTCTCCAGCATGCAGTGCCTGGACAGGGGAGCGCAGGGGGATGTTTGGGGCTGCAGGGCTATCAGGCAGTGCACACACTACATCCTCCCAATCCTCCCAGGAAGTTGCCTTTGAAGGCCTGGTGTGTGACCGCTGGCATCACTACACACACATCGAGAACCAGAATCGAACTTGCAGGCAAACACACACACACACACACACACACACACACACACACACACACACACACACACACACACACACACACACACACACACACACACACACACACACACACACACACACACACACACACACACACACACACACAGAGCACAAAGTGATTTTGCACAGCATACAGCGCAAAATCATTTTGTAGTCATTGCGTATCACATCCCTGAGGCATACTTCATGCCTGTCTCTGTGTGTGTGTGTGTGTGTGTGTGTGTGTGTGTGTGTGTGTGTGTGTGTGTGTGTGTGTGTGTGTGTGTGTGTGTGTGTGTGTGTGTGTGTGTGTGTGTGTGTGTGTGTGTGTGTGTTTGCATGTTGTGCTGGGAAAACTTAAACCGTTGCCAGATGTTGCAAGCCACTGCTCCTGTAGTGTCCCTTGTCAGAGTGAATTATGTACTCTTTGCCCTGGGTTTTTGCACTTTGGTACATAAACTGAATTTAGAGAATGCTTGATAGAAAGGGATACTTCTGTTGGGCCTTAACCACTTAAGCCTTATTTACACTTTGCAGTATGCCAGTGTCGCGCAGCAAAAATAGCCAATCAAGCTCACAACATCTTGACACGTTGTGGATGTGCTATTTAACCAGTGTACAACGAGTTTCTACCAATATAGGCCTAGGCTATTGAAGAATCATCGCCTGTAATGAAATGCCCAAAATAGGGACATCAGGGTTAATGTGGATAATTAAATTCCTTATTGAAGTTGGAATGAGTGTTAAACATAATGTGAGTACAGGTAATGATCGAGGGAGGTCATACAGCAACAGACTTTTTTTGCAGTCTTTCTGCAGTTTGCCATCCCTACATAAACCTTTTCATTTGCAGTGTCTGCTGTTTTGCGTGAGTCAACTTTTAATGTTACTCTAGGAAACCAAAACAACGAGTTGAATAAAGGATCTGGCTTGTTCTGAGTGGAGGCAAAAAAATGTGTAATAAGTTGAATTGAACTGTTTCACCTCCATGATAGACATAGACATAGATTCTCAGTGGAATGGTGATGAAGGCCGTGTGTATGAATACTTCATTAGTGAGAGCCTCCAGCTTGCCCATGTGCCAACAGTACATGCACTCTCTTGTCTCTTGTCTGATTACTGGCTTGCGTACAAAGCCTTCAGTTAGACACGGGGGTAAACATTTACAGCATCACAAAGATTTATATTCTTCCTGAAAACACTGTTGAGCCCTTTGTACGCTCGCAATGATCAACAGCGACTGCCTTTTCAGATTTGAATATCTTTGCATCTGCTTACTGTGACCCTGAAAACTTTTGTCGGTTAGGAAATGGGAGAACTCCAAGAAAGAAGGAAAAGTAAAAAAAAAACTGACTGCTATTTATTAGAGCAGCAGCACTTTTGTATGTTACCTTCACCTTTACACCCCCTCTCCTCCCCTTCCTCTCAACATTTATCAACTGAGAAATCTAGCAAAGTGATATAAATGTGTTTGGGGTAAAATGTCACCAGAAGTATGAGCAGATCATGAACGTCCTGTAACTGCAATCCTTTTCTCAGGTGGTTGTTGTTGTTGTTGTTTTTTTTACCATGCATCGAAAGACTCCTTTCAAAAAGTGTTCAGTTTCCAAGTTTCACCAGGTTAACTTAGTAGTAAATGTGTCTTTGGGGACTTGCAGTAACATCAAGGTATGTTTGAAATAACTCTTGTTGCCAAATACGATTCCTCATGGCTGACTGTTTTGTTTATGTCTTATGTATTGTGAGCAGTAGTTTCGTATAGCCTGCACACCAATCATCTAAAAATCACCCTCAGTAAGAGAGAAATTAGGCGTATTGTTGAATCAGAAGAAGATGAATTGTTATTGTATTGCCACTGGTTGCTATACTTAAACAGTAATAAGGGCCCTATTTACTCCTTGTCTTAAACACATACGCACCTTAAGAAACAGCTCATTCATGTCCTGCAATGAGCCAAACAGAAGCTGGCAATTATGTGTAATAATCTACCAATCAGTAATATAAGGCAATGCAGGTTTATTTGTAGCACGTTTCAACACCAAGGAAATTCAAAGTGCATTACACAAAACAAAACAAGCCATTAAGACCCAGAGCATGTACACATTATAAAATGACATTTGAATACTATTAAAAATAAGACATAAAACAGAAAGATAAGACAATAAATTAACAATGCACAACACAAGAAAATGTACCACTATGAAGGAGAAACCGATATGGATAATAAAGTATTCTTCCATCTAGAGGGATTTTATACCAAAGTCAAACAACAAGGTGATTTTAGAGATGTCTATCCACTACAGGTCGAAAGTATCAATGGACAAGCGAGCGCATGACTCGCCATATGCCATTTGTCCTGGTCCAAGCAGGCAGGTGATGGACAGGGTTGGAACTAAGGTTGGCACTAGAGGAAAGATCATGGTGTCACCTAAATCAATAGGGTCCATTGTCCAGGCAGTTCTGCTTTTCGTTTCTTTGAAGCATGTTGGTGGTTATATGACAATTTTTCACTGGCGCGTTTCACTGTTTAAGTGCTCCTTCAGCAGCCGCTGCTTCAAAATGTCGGCGCTTTTCGGCGATAGTTCTGTCTTCTTTCACGTTCTCAACGCCGTTTGGTGCTAAGAGGGAGCATTTTACAAATCCTTGCCAGCAGGGGGGCCCCCTTGCTGTGAATGGGTTCTCTTCTCATAACCCAGCAACCCTATGTAAGCTACGCCATTGAAAGCAATGAACCTACAGTAGCATCTGTCCAGACTACAAACAACATGCTATCTCTCAATGTGCTATCTAAGCTATTTAAAAAAAAAAGAAAAAGGTTTAGGCATAGGTTTATGTAAATTCCACATATTGTTCTTCTCTTCTTCTCCTAGCCAGGGAGACTCTGATACACAGCAGTGAGATGCCAGTGACATTTTGTGCCTTTGCAGGCGAGCTGAGGTCGAGTACCACCGAGCACCACAGCGGTCCCTGCAGTTTCTGAAAGGGCTTACTTAGCGTCGAAGGGGAGAGAGGCACTGGGGGCTGGGGAAGATATTGAAACACCCTGCCTCGCAGACGAAAAGAACCTCTCGTGCCCACAAAGCGCCAGATCAAAAGGAGTATTGTATCCCATTCACCCAGTAGATGGCTGGCTCCCTGATAACGTCTCGGTGGGGAGCAGTTCGAGTTATGGCGGGGCCAGGGGGCCGAACCGGGGGTCTTCTGATTCCCAGACGGCATGTCAACCCGTTCAGCTACGGCTGCCCCTCAAGGACTTCAGACCTGAGGACCTCTGCACGTCTGTCCCTGCATTAAAGATTATTTTCCGTAGTCTGCCGGGAGGATTAAGCATATAGGAAAATCATATGGATTTAGAGGCTTGGCCTCAGTGGTTTTGGAATACGCAGTGCGATGAGGGCTGACTTGTTAATAGAGAAGAGGTAATAGCAAAGAAACGTAGTGAGTGAGGGATTAACTTTTTTTGTATATATTTTTTTACTGCATGGTGGTGGCTTTTTTTTTTCACCATCTGCAGCTTGTTCCCAGAGAATTTAACCAGTGTAATTCGAATGCACAAGGGGATAATGGAGAGCAGGTGTTAAGCCAGGTGATGTGGAAGTTGTCTCTTCACTATATTTTCAGTCAAAGGGACAGGTGAAACACCAGGGATTTCAACTGTGCTAATAAGCCAATCTGAAATAAGCCAGAAAAAAAGGTGTTGAAAGTTTTGAGTAATGACAGCAAGAGGGAGAATAGTTTCAGAATATTCCAGTGGACTGGTTCTACTTTTGAATGCATTATATTCTTCCTTGAAAGGTCCGCCTGCCTCTCTGTCAGTGAAACACATCTTTACACCCAGATGAATTGATATCATATGCGATATGTACAGGCTCACAGGCATACAGTAGTAGGAACTAACTGGAAAGAAAATTCATTTGACCTAAGTTCAAAATCTTGTTTTGTATTCACCACGTTCATAGAAGTGGCAGAGCGACTCTCAGCCTCTGTTGACTTTTCAACAGAGGTGAAGTCCCTGCCCACCACCACGGAGGTTGTGTGTACGAATCATAGACTGTATAAAAAGAATGGACAGCGTCACGCCATTGGTTTGTACAGACCGTAAATGAAGCCGATTGTTCAGGAATGTGCAATCCGCCATCTTTAATATATACCAAAGGGCACGCCGAAAATCAAACGCTATTGCTTGAGACCAGACATGTGACCAAAGCGGGGGCGGGTCAACCACACATGTGACCAGGGAACCGGAAAACAATCCCAAAGAATGCCATTGGTTGGGTAGCTTGTCAATCAAGAGCGGGGGTGGGGAATGAATGCTATTGGTTGTGTAGGTTGTCAATCAAATCATTCCGCCCCTCCTGGAGCATAGCCTATTTTATCATCAATTTAAAAATAAATGGGACCATAATTTAGCAAAACGCATATCATGATGATTGAAAGGAGCCTTTAAACTAGCAACTGGAAGCATATAGTATTTATGACAATTTTTATTAAGGTAAGAAAATCTAGTCTAAAGTTCGTCAAAAACCCATCCGCTTACAATGAGAGAATATTCTTTCTGACACCTGTAGGGGTAAAACAGTGCCATACAGGCCATTCATATGAACTGTCTCTCTTCCGTATCGGCTTCAATGTAAATATGTCAGGCTGGCCCCTTGGTACGAATCCACCGTGGTGCATTCGGCTTTGTCGGGAGTCTATACAAACACAATTGGCCCGTGTTCGTGGGAGGGAAGCCGGGCGGGGAGGGTGATATTGGTCATTGCACGTACTCCTACGGGCTGGGGCAGCACCTGTCTGCGGGGAGTGTTGGGTGGGAGGAGTAGGACGAAGGCTCTACATCCTCCTGGTGGGAGCTCCTCACTGGCAGGTGAGTCAGTAGGATATGAAAGCATTGACAACACACAGAAATGTGTGGGAGGAATCAATTGGCATAATGACTAAATTGGGGAGAAAAAGGGGGGAGAAATTATTGGCTACTCTAAATTTTAAAAGAAAAAGAAAATGCCCCCCTTCTGTTTATTTATTATATAACCCTGTATGATACCCACAGTGTTAATATGCACACATACTGTGCGTACCTGTATGCCGTGCATTAATCAAGGCATCTATCAAGGGCAGAGCACTTAATTTGTTGATAGAAAGAGACATGAGTCAGGCAGCTCATTCAATGAGACTGTGAGTGCCAGCCGATACTGAGAGCAACACCTTTGATCTGCAGCTCCAAGGCCTTTAGAAGGAGTGTCACACAGCTCAGCAGTATAGTGTACACTGTCTGCAACCCTCACCTTAGTGAAGCGTATAAGATTTAGTAAAGGATGGTCCAATCTGCAAAAAGTGTTGTCATTTTGTGAACCAGTGATTAGTTATTAGTTACAGTACTTAATCTGTGCACAAAGATGCTATGCACACCAGGTCCTTGTAGTGGTGCTGGCTCACGGCAGAAAAATCTCAAGGTAAATTGTCAAAAGTGGCCGCACACACTGTTATAACAAAAGTGCAACAATTTATTTTAGGACGCAGAGTAAAAATGACCAACGTTTCGCAGGCGGCCTTCCCTACCTCAGAGGCTCAGACTCAGAATTATATAGGGGACATGAATAAAACTCAGGACATGTTATTTGTTTATTTCTTTACCTCCCTTGACTGTATCTGATTCCTACATTAATGTGTATTGCAAAGATTGTTATTGTACTCTATTGATTTTCTTCTCGGTATGGTGCTATTTTCTTTCTTTTTCGTTATTACATATATGTATTTGCGAAAAGTCTCATATATATTTATTTGTCAAATTGACAAGGAACTAACCTTCCGGACACTCATCAATAGAGTGGTTAGTCATGAGGTATAATCCTTCCCTAATTATTCAGGAATGTGAGACAGCACCTGATCCTGATGGCCCATCACAGGGACATGGCCCATTAGAACCCGTGTCCTCCAAGTTCATTGTGATTGGCTGTATTACTCTCAGGCACCATATTTAAGTGTCACTTGCATGTTGCTCTGTATACCCTGAAGAAGGCATTTGTTTGCCGAAACGTTGGTCATTTTTACTCTGCGTCCTAAAATAAATTGTTGCACTTTTGTTATAACAGTGTGTGCGGCCACTTTTTGTCTTTTGACAATTTACCTTGAGTTACAGTACTTAATACCTTCAATACAAAGGACTTATATTCAAGAATTCCCTAGCCGCTTTGAAAGAAGTCATTTCTATATTCTGCAATACATTTCTGTGAAGATTCCTTTCTCATTTCTCACAGGAGAACTAATAGTGTGTTCCTTGAAATAGTAATCTACAATGGTTTACCAATGCCAAGTTGCATAGAAAATTACCGTACTTGGAAAATGCTACAGAGCTAGCCAGCATGCAGGGTTGTCCACACCAAGAATAATATCTATAGGCCTAACAATAACTAAATTAGATTTGAGTTCTCACCACAACTTTGGTTAACGATATCGTTAGGATCACTTTGAGAGTGATTTGATATAAGATAGAATAGAATCACTAACAGCCAATTAAAATCTATCAGAATTTACAGGGCATCACGTTCAACACATCATTCACAGTCAACATAATCATTCATCAGTGTGCATGTTCACTTCATTATCGTTTTCTTGGTGAGGATGGCCCTTGAATCACCAATCACTTCACTACAACACAGGTCACTAGCCACACTTTTGTTAGAGACACAGGTATATGGAACTAGTACTATTCTCAGATGCTCACATTTGAGAAGCCACTCCATGTAAATACTGTGTAATAAAATGTCAACATTGATTTTACACAAAGGATCAAGTTATGGTTATACATATATTAATGAGTTGCAGCAACTCTGGTGTCTGTTTTACTTTAGTTGCCTGTTTTATTTCATCTGAAACTGGAATGCTATTTATAAAATCAAAACATCTCTACTAATATTGTATTGAAATGTAAATGTCATAAACTCTGAGAAAGTAATTTTGAGAAGACCATTTTAATTTAAATAAATATTGTGTTCCGTATAGAAAAGTAAATATAACATTTATATTCATTATACCTTCAAGGGCTGTTTTTTTTCTTCATAGCTAGATGATTGCAAAACCTTTAAATGACTTAAAACGGATGCCATGGCAACAAGGTTGCGATTAATTAGTTAGCCTGAAGGGTACCACACCACACCATACCATACCATACCATGGATCCGAATTTGTAGTGTGACTTGGCCCCAAACATTTATTGTATAGCGCACCTTAAACTCACTCTAATGCACTGCACCCACCCACACGCACACACATACACGCACACATGCATCCAGGTGCGCACACACATAACAAAAATGAAGGAAAACACAAGTCAATCAACCCGACCCCCTTCTAACCCGAGCAGGAGTAGAATATATAATAATTTTCACCAAAGATGCTTTATATAGCTCCCATCCAAATAGAGGACAAGAGAGAAAAAAAGCAAATGCTGAGGAGAGGTGACCAAATTTGAGGCTATTCTCTTCTATTCTCTCCACTCCCCTCCCTGCCTCACCGCATCCTTTCAGCCCCATTCTCCCGTGCCCAGGTCCTCTGACAGAAGCAATCACAGCCCATTGAAAATGCCCGTCTCATCAGAAAATGGCAGCATGTAGAAATCTATAAAAGGTTTTAATGTCAGGGGCCCTGTGATTGCCTGAGCTTTTATCAGTCATTCGCCAAATGATGGCGTCAGACACTCTCAGGCTTGTCTCCTGACAGGCCGGGGACAGGAGGAGTGCGTCATGGGTAATGGCAGCTCTGTGGCTGCAGGTAGATAGGCCATACCTTATCAATGCTAATTGTATCTGCTTGACTGAGATAATTTTCCTCAGTGCCATAATTTGCCCCAATGTTCCTGTTGAGAGAGAGAGAGTGGGGAGGTGGGGGGGTGCTTCAGAAAGAGAGACATACAGATAGAGGCATAGAGAGAGAAGAAATAGAAACAGGTATTGTTTCAGAATGAAAAGTAAATAGTGAAAGAAATGAAAGATGGATATAAAAGGATTTTTTTCTTTGAAACAGACACTTAAGAAGTCAACAAAGAGAGCTACTTTGGCTGAAAGAAACTCAAGAATCTGAAGATGAAAGAAACCCAACGTGCATTTAGCTCATTTCCAGGTTACACGGAAGGATTTTTATGTATTAAGAATAACAATACCCACTCATCCACAAAATCGAGCCCATCATCCATCTGGATATTTTCATGCGTAAAACTTGATTTAGGAAATTCATTTCAGCTTGTTTACAGCAGCTATTTGGCCCTGTTCATAGCAGCAATGATCAAAGGCAGCATGCAGCCCGTGCCTCAGACTTTTAAGGCCAGAAATTATTTACCTAGCCAAATGAAATGCCTCCTGGAGAGCCATGCCGGTGCATTTTAATGAGTAGCTTGGGAATCAAACAATCACGTGTGGAGACATATTGAGGGTGCAGGGTTACGTGGTAATGGTTTGCCAAACGGAACAGCCATGTCATTTTGATGAGTGCACTCAATCAGGTCTCTACAGCAGATGAAAAATACAGCAACAGCAACACCTTAATTGCTTTGGCCATTGCAGGAAAATCCTCAGTGTTAATCTAACTCTGACTGTGTGCAAAATGGAACCAAATGGACCAGTGAGGGTCCATTATTGAAGCTGATGATTTTACATGGACGAAATTCAAAGTCTGTGTTGTCAGACTTTTGAGAAAAAGCGGTGGGAACGAACAGGACTTGTGCTTCTGTTTGTTGGATTTTGTGTGGATTTTAAACGATTGCTAATACAGTGGCACTTTTGATTTGCCGCCCGTGGCACCCAAAAAATGTGGCATCTGTTCACTCCAAGGACAAGGTGTAGCGAACCACCTCCATATGCACAGAGGTTCAAGGCTTCCAATTTGCCATCAGATGGGGAACTGTAGAGCGATGTGCTTCTGTGATTATTCTCCACCTCACTTCTATGAAGCATGTTTGCAGTATGGCCTCTGGGCGGAGTGGTTACAGAGACTGTCCCGTAACAGGACTGCTGTTGCAGGGTTAAACCTGGCATGATGCACTGACAGATGCATTCACACTAAATAAAACATATTCTCTTTCATGGGATCACACACAAACCTTAAATATTGTCCAATTAATGTATTATGATGAATGCTGTAGTAGTGTTAGTGTACAATACCAAAGCATTGACAAGTGAATTTCTCATAGGATCAATGAATGTCTACTTTATCTATTTATATCAAGTGCCACAGTATGCAATCATTGCTGTAATGCATGTTGAGCAAGTTGTTTCTTGGCAAGCATGAGCTACAGATCAAATAAAAAGGCTAGGGAGTAGGGACTCATCAAAGTTCTCCAACCATCAAACGTCTCCAGTCCGGTGCCAGCTTCTTGCAGGAGGCCATTGATAATGGAAGCCATTCTGTGATTTAATTCTGCTGGTCAAATAAACTTTTTGTAGCTCACACCGGTGGTTTCATGTGTTGGTGGCTGGTGGTTTCAAGCAGCCACAGGCCAAGCTTGAGAGATAATCAGCAATCCTCAGTTTGGGGCTGACGCCATGGCTTTGAGGAGGGGAGGGGAGGGGTGGGGTGGAGGGCTCAGCCAGTGCGGGAAGGATTCAGCAAAAGAAAGTGAAATAGGAAGTCAGTGAGCGAGAATAAAAGACAGAAAGAGAATCCAAGATTGACCAAGCAGCTCACACACATAAAAAGAGATCTTTGAAACCTTTCCACGGTCCTGATGTTTTGCATTTTCTTTCAGAAGTTCAAACTCGGTCAAACAATATCCAGTGCTGAAAGAATAACTAAATGAGCAAAAAAAGAACAACAAAACTTCAAAAGAATTGGAATAAAATAAAACAAATCCTCTACCTCAAGCTGCACTAACCGGCTATAACCTTTAAGCTATGGCCCTTTGCAGGAGAGTGTCTCTATCATGGCAGCTTACAAAACTGAAATAGGCCTATGTGAATATTTACAATATCCACAAGGTAACATATTAAACACAGTATTAAGTAAATCTAAGGTCCCTCTAAAAAGTACACAGTTTAGAGGGCACGGGATATCCCTGTGGACATAAAACTGGCGGCGGGCGTGGGGATGTGTTGTGCTGGTTGGACAGGAAATGGCAACCTGCTTAATTTCCTCCCGTGGGCCCGAGTCAGCGCCCTGCTGAGCTACTCCACTGGTGCTCTTTGAAGTGTGCAGCCGTGCTGTTCATAGACACTCACATGCTGTCTGGCACACATGCAGTAGTCACTGACTGCCCACACATGCACAGACTGACACAAAAATTACCATGTGCCAACACACACACACACACACACACACACACACACACACACACACACACACACACACACACACACACACACACACACACACACACACACACACACACACACACACACACACACACACACACACACACACACACACAGTACTAAACTTGTGCAACACAGCCACGTATCTGTAGAAAACGAATACATGATGAGTTGATGTGGAAGTGGCGAGGCCGCGTTCCCATGAATCTCAAATTGATCAATTAAAGCTACATCATATGTTTCAAAATGGTGGTTAGCACTTTACTTATGGCTGGCTATTTGGGGGTCACTGGCATGGAAAGGTTTTGGAACCTCAGAATTAAGTTATATTAAAGGAGAAGTTCACCCAAATAAATGACTTTAGTTCTATCGTTTACTCACCCTGTGATGTCTTGAATACAAGGATAATTTTTGTTTGTATAATTCCTTTACTGTGAATGAAGAATCCAAAAAATAAGAAACTTCTTGATGAATTGAAGTAAAACAGAGGCCATTAAGAACAGCAAAACTACATACTGTATATCAAAAATCTGTTTATAAACTCCAACACAATGCTTGCAGTGTATTTCGAAGCCTATCGTCTAGGCTTGTGGTGTTTACCTTTCAACAAGGACATATGACATACAATAGATGAGCGAATTAACCGCGAGGTGTGAATGAGCTGCACGCAAAGTTGTGTGTCCTCTCTCTCTCTCTCTCTCTAGTTACTAGTTACTCTATAGTTACTAGTTACTTTTCAGATATAAATGATGATATTATGAAACATACATTACATTAACCACTTTAGCCCTATTTGCAGAATATCCCATTGCACAAGTTGTCAAATGTGTGACATCTTTTGAAAATAGCAGATCTACAAGATCTGTGAGCTTGTAGATCGGCTATTGTAGAATGGACGAAATGTTTATAGGGGTGAAGTGGTTAATGTAAGTTTTGTAATAATAATCGAAATCTACAAAGTAGTACTGAAGTTGTCAAATAAAAAAAGGTAGGCCTACTGCCACATAACACTACTACTACAGGCCTTCACATAATGAACATAGGCCTACTGTACAGTAGTGTGCACATAACACTATAAATAGCAAGGTTAACATTAGGCTAGGACTGTAGTAGTTCAGATGACACCTTGTCAAAACAACTATACAGGAAAAAAGCAACATCACTGTGGGTGGAAACACGATCGCATCGTCCGCCACCAGCGTCATGGCCGAACTTCAACCTGTTTTTTGCACTTTCTCCATTACAACCCGTACATCTACATAAACGTTCAGGTTTCAAATATAAAGTGCGTACCCCATGGCCATGGATGTTACAATTATATACGGGCCGTCAGAAGTACCCGTGTCTTCCGTGTTGTTAACTAATTCGATCAATGGCCTCTTTCTCCGAATTTTCTCCATGCTTTCAACTAAGCGACCCTAGCGGTTGGGAGGTGTATTGCACTCTGATACATTGTAACTGTATGAGGAAATGGCCCTCGATCGGATTAAAATGCTTTTTATTGAACAACACGGAATAAACGGATACTCTTGAGGAACCGTACATCATTATAACGTCCGTGGCCACGAGGTAAGTACTTTATATTTGAAATCTGAACGTTTATGTAGATGTAGGGCCGTAAATGGAGAAAGTGCAAACACCAGGTTGAAGTTCATCAATGACGGTCGTGACAGACGATTGTCTTAAGATCAGTAGTATATCCATTGTCAGACAAACCAAAATACGAAAATATCCCTGGCAAACACAATAACGCACGCCGCGCGCGCACACACACACACACACACACACACACACACACACACACACACACACACACACACACACACACACACACACACACACACACACACACACACACACACACACACACACACACACACACACACACACACACACACACACACACACACACACACGCGCGCCACGAGGGAGGCGGCATGTTGTGGAACGCTGTGTGGAACCTCATCCAGGAGAATAACAGGAGGATAGATTCCATAGCGCGAAGGGACAGTCATGTGTTTGATTGGTTGTTGTTGGTTGTCAGGGCAATATTGGAAGGGACAGTCATGTGTTTGATTGGTTGTTGTTGGTTGTCAGGACAATATCACAACCAATCGGTGGACGGACATTTAATTATGACGGGTTTCAGACCCTTTTTTAGCAAACCCGCCCCCTTTTTCCAACAGACCAACCAGACTTACCCAACCCCGCCCCTTTTTCACCGACGCCCGCCTCTCTTTAAATAGCTTCAGAGGTTAACTCCCCCTTTTGGCCATTTCGCCGTTTTCTGCGTGTTAGACTGGATTCTCCAGTCAAAAATATAACCATAGAAGAAGAAAATACACCTTTTTAAACTACTTCTGGGCAAAATCGTCTCATGCATGAATGACTCACACGCGGCCTTCGTCTTGGCGTGTGTGAGCTCTGGTTGAAGCCCGAACAGCATGCCGAGGCACGTTCTTCGCTGTCATGGTTTCACGGTTTGAACTGGAAGTCGTTTAAAAAGTTTCTTAAAATATATTTTCTTCTTCTATGGTTTATATTTTTAGTTTTGCTGTTGATAATCTTGGCCTCCGTTTTACTACTACTACTATTAATGCAGTTAAGTTATTTTCACCGTAAAGGAATGTTATACAAACGAAAATTCCCCTTGTATTCAAGACATCACGGGGTGAGTAAACGATAGAAGTAATTTTTGGGGTTAAACTCCTTTAAACACATTTGACAATAGCTTATGATTCTAAGTGATTCCAATTGTCTAGTAGCTTTACTCAGCTTTGTCCTCAAATACCCAGCAACATTTTGTATGTAAGAGATGCTTTTCCAGTAATTCCTGCCTGAACAGTTAATGTGCTGGATGATATAGTGCTTGCTTGCCGACAAAACAGAAGTCGCCACAGAGTCACATCTGCAGTGGCTGTCTGATGCGGGATATATGGCTAGACTAAATGCCCTGTACTTTTATTATTTTCTCCATTGGTCAGGGTAAAACCTTCCTCTCATGAAATCTTCCTCCTGAACACTGATAGCATAAGCGGTACATCCCAAATGGTCCATAGCGGATAGCATCTTTATCCATTTAATGGTATTTATCCCAGGTCCATGTTACATTTGCAACCTGCTGTTCTTGGAATGCATCTCCACAGCAAATTTAACAAGCCATTTAACCCAGTGGTTCCCAAACGGTGTGCCGAGGCACACCAATGTGCCCTGTTGCGACACTGCCACATACATGTGTGAAAGGGTATATTTCCTGGCCATGTATGGGTATTGAAAAACACATAACCTACTTGGTGATAACAAAGGGATTTAAAAGATGGTTGAATATCACCTAAATGTGGTGTACGGAAAAATAGTTTTTCTTTTGTTTTTATCAAATCAAGCTGTATTTATAGAGCACATTTAAAACAATAGAGATTGACAAAAGTGCTGTACACAGCCAAATCAAAGCATCAACAAAACATTATGCGTCTGCACCCTCATAGGATCAAAAACACATGAAAATGTGTAGAATAACCTCAGATGTGATCATAGGCCAATGAAAAGAAATCAGTCTTGAGAAGAGACTTCTGATGGTTAAGGGCAGGCTATTCCAGAGCGTAGGGGCTGCTTAGCCTAGCTGTGGGAACAGTCAAGTGCATGAATATATCCATTCATTATCTGTGGTCAGGTTTTATTTCATAATTTCATAAGTGTAATAATAATAATAATAATAATAATAATAATAATAATAATAATAATAATAATAATGATTTCATAATTTTCCTGTGGAGGAAAAGCAGCACATGTAGTAAAAGTTCCAGGAAGTAATCACTGGTAAACAAAAAACAAATCAGTTTTGGTTGGATATTAATATAAAAATAATAATCTTTATTTGTATAGCACCTTTTAAAAACAAGTTTACAAAGTGCTTCACAACACAACCCACAACAGACAGTGTGGGGAAAGCAAAACAAAAAAACAAGACACAGGCAGTTCAACTGCAACAGCTATACAAAAAAGTGATAATTACTTTTGGGGCTAGTGGCACAATGCGTTGCATCTTGGCTAGTTTCGCTATGAATACAGGTGCACCTTCAGATGTGAACTTGCCCATTGGTGTGCCTTTCAGACACAACACGTTTGAAAACCACTTATCTAACCGCTGCATCTATTTCTTCTTCCCCCACTTCACTCTGACAAAGTGTGCAGTCATCCTGCCTGTTTAACCAATCAGTTCCAGGCTGGGTGACAAGGGAAGGGACGAAGAAAACAGAATAAGGTACATCCTCAAATTAATTCAATATTCATTGATACCCCACCCCCTCTCTCTTTCTCTCTCACACACACACACACACACACACACACACACACACACACACACACACACACACACACACACACACACACACACACACACACACACACACACACACACACACACACACACACACACACACACACACACACACACACACACACACACACACACCAGACTTGATGTCTTGACACGCCTGCCTACCTTCACCTCCCCTCCACTCGGCAATCTAGAACAAATTAGTTCTGCACCAGTCAGAGCACAGTGTCTGTCTCCTCATCATTCAAACCAGAATGCACTGCAGATGCAGTCTGTATGGGAGAGCATGTTGGTTGGTGCTGGGACTCTGTGTGTGTGTGTGTGTGTGTGTGTGTGTGTGTGTGTGTGTGTGTGTGTGTGTGTGTGTGTGTGTGTGTGTGTGTGTGTGTGTGTGTGTGTGTGTGTGTGTGTGTGTGTGTGTGTGTGTGTGTGTGTGTGTGTGCGTGCGTGCGTGCGTGCGTGCGTGCGTGCGTGCGTGCGTGCGTGCGTGCGTGCGTGCGTGACAGAAAAAGAGAGATGAAGAGGCATGTACTATATGTATGTATGTATGTATTCATGTATTAAACATGTAGTGAGGCGTGTTGCCCCACTTGAACAGCAGAGGTCATTCAAGGTGAATTTAACAGCTGGCCATGATACAAATAATTGCGGCTCGCTGCCGGGCTCCTGTATAACTGTATACATATTATATTATATGGCTGGATCGCTGGGTTGAATGAAATTGCCAACAGGAGAGACATCTTAGTAAACTGAACTCACCATCTGCTTTCAATCTGAATGTGAGTTAATGGTTTGTGCGAGTCAGATCAGGTGATGAGTCTATATGAGTGTGTGAATATGTGTTGATGTGATTGGATGCATGTGGGTGTGCATGCGCATGTGTGCATGCATACATGTGTAGAGTGGCTCAGAGCCTCTGCCTGATGATCAAAACTGAAATATCTCCCCTGGTCAGGGTGGAATTCTCTCTTAGACTATTGGTTGAGATTTTGGCTTTCCACATGGGAGACCCGGGTTCGAATCCCAGGCGTCACATTGGTAAATGTGATTGGATGCAAGTGGGTGTGCATGCGCGAGTGTGCGTGCATGTGTAGCAATATAGTGTCTCAGAAAAGTGGTTCTCACTGCGATAGGAGTTGTTCTCTCTGCGATACGAGCTGTTCTTGTTCTCACTGCGATAGGAGTTGTTCTCACTGTGCTAGGAGTTGTTCTCACTGCAATAGGAGCTGTGCTTACTGCAATAGGAGCAGGGCTCACTACGGAAGCAGATGGGCCGCTCCTGGTTGGGACGATTGAATCCTAGATCGAACATGCTCAATCATGTGCAATAACATTAGTCTAAATACTCACATATTTGCCACACATCACTGCAATTATTCAACTGCAGAATGTGGTCATGTTCTGTTGGAAGTCAGGGATGATGATTCATGCTCGAGATGACTGACATCTGTCTGATTCAATATATTTGACTCAATATTCACTGATTACTGTAATTGTACTGCAGTTGTAGAGGATGTATGTGTCCATATGTTATGGGGGCAAACATTAATTGAAAATAGCAGATCTACACGCAACAACAGTCATGTTGTTGCGTGGCGTCACGTTGTGTGCTTGTAGATCGGCTATTTTTGGCAAAGTAATTTGGTGTATAGGGGAAAAGGTAGCGGACCTAGTACAGACCCCTGGGGGACACCAGTCAACAAAGCATAGAGAATGTAAGTGTATGCATGCCCAGTATTTGGTGGTGTAGGAAAGTTTTTTAGAAGTGTTTTGCAGGATGTTGACAGAGGCATGTATTTAAAAGGCATCCAGCAGTGCAAAATGTATGAGCATTTTTTTGGTCCTTGGTTATCTGCAGTGCCTCATGGCCCAGAGAAGTAGATCACACAGCAACAAACAGCAAAACAGAGAGCGGGACAGCACAACGCCGCAGCAGATGTTAATAAATTGTAAATCATAATAATCGTGTTCCAGGAGGCCCCCAAAATGGATGATGTCATTAGGGGCACAGCCGGAGCCTGGTCCCAGAACAGCCCTCTCAGGTGGAATATACGGCGGCCTCACTATTCCCCAGCTGAAACGTAATGTAGAGTCCAATTCTTGCTCTCCTCTCAGAGGGGGAGGCTGCTTGCTTGTTGAATAATTGAGACCCAGATAAAAGACCAATGGTTTCACATTAGACTACGGCACAAGCCACTACAGCATGGCCCGCATTCTCTCTAAAGCTGTTTCTGCAGCCCTCATGCAGTCTGCATCTTCTCGTGCATCTATCTGCGACGCCAAGGCCATTATACAGCAGTATTATGCAGTTGACTGTTCTGCGTGCTCACACTGAGCTGGGTGAAAAAGCTGTTTCCTTAATTTTACAATTTAAAAATGTTCTCCCACTTTAGTCGTAATGACAATTCCCAATTCCCACATGTAATTCCTGTCACTGCTGACCTCTACTTTTGGTCTTGGGGAGGGTGCAGATAGATAGACAGGTATGGATCCTACGAGGGATCAATACAGTTGTCATCAGTTACTTGTCATGGCAGTATTGCAGTATGAAAAACAGGACAGATACATAAAAAGAGATAAAAACCAAGTAAAAAGAATAATAATAAGAGTAAACAGAACATACAGGGATTTGGAATAAAGTACCAAAATAAATAAATAAATAAATAGAGATTTAGGGTCTTGCTTGGCCCTCTGCACTGCCCAGGATTTGCATTTTGAATGAGCTCTTAAAAGGTATAAATATAAATGTAGTAAAAGTCTACGTACATAAGCAGTCTATCCCAATAACAGTGCAGAATGGATGATGGACAGTGGATGATGGATATACAGTCTATACCCGGTAGAAAAAATAGCAACTTAGCCTAGGTTATTCTTTCCAGTTTCGCTCTCCGCTAAACAGGCCCGACCCTCGACCAAGCTGTAGGAGTCGCTAGTGCAGCAACAGAGATTACTGACGTCAGATATGTTTTGTTTTACTTAAAATGTTATCCCTCGATTTTGTAACCCTTTTTTCACCTGGTGCCAATTTTCTAAGTGATCCTGGGCACTACACTCCCCCCACCAACCTAGGGAGGCCAGGGCCGAGCTCATGCCTCCTTCAATGCATGAGAGCCAACTGACCTTCTTGCCACCTGACAGGGGGGAATTTCCCTGGTTGGACATAGCGCGTGGAAGGAACACGTTATTCCAACCAGTTCCCTTCCCCTCCATCAGGCGCCCCGGCTGACCAGGGGGAGGCAGTATATTGACCAGGATTACTACATGTTTTTGTGAGGGTATTAACTACCCTAGGAGACACGGGGAGAACATGCAAACTCCACACAGAGTAGGCCCTGACGTCAGATATGTCATAGATAACTGACATGGAAGCCATGCTATTATTAGACCGCGACTTAAGCCCACTCCACACCAATGATTCGCCATGCAACTCCTTGCAACATGCAACTAATTGCAAAGTTGAAACCATTATCCCCATTGGCAGTTGAAAGGAGTTGTATTGGTGCGGTTTGACCTTAAAACTGTTTTGTTGCAAGGAGTTGCGACTAGTTGCATTGATGCGGTTTGGCCTTTAGTGTTGTTGTTGTTTATTTGTTTGTTTGTTTTTAATCTACCTCTTTCTCTCTCACTCCGTCTCTCTTCTTTCTGTTTCCTGTCCACCTGCCTCTCTCCAGCCCACCCCTTTCATTGTCTGCTTTCGGAGTATAATTGCCTTTATAAATAATTAGTTGTTTGGTCTTGACCCTGCTAATGACTTTCCCAGTGCTGGCTTAGAGTGTTTAAAGTTACTGATAGAAATGGTCCACCAAAGATTAACTGCGGTAGTGTCAGGGTTAAAGCAATGCAACCTTGTCTGCATCTCATGGGAGGAGATGAGACGTGGCTATACATACTGAAGGCTTATCATTTTCCAGTGTGCAGGAATGTAAAGGTGGCTTTATTTCTCACCTGTAAACACACAGACAAAGGCACATTACAGTAACACTTGCACTCGTGGCAAACTCTGGTCCTATTCTGAACAGTATCACAATATCACAATCAATAAGGTGCACATTCCAATTTGCATATGAAATAGCAGTTAATACTCTCAATTGTAAACAGATTCTGTAAACAGTATATCATAATTATAAACAAAAATGACTTCTATCTTGTATCAAGATTCTCACAGTTATTAATTGCATCAAATCTCACATTACATTACTAGAACAACAGTAGAACGTTTTTCACCTTGTAAACAAACTATTTTCTCACAATAATACCAAAATAACACTCAAAACAAAAGTTATCAGCTGCATAACATTACTCTGGTTACTAGATCCATTATGAAACCCTTTTACACAACACAACATTCACATCTCATTCATTCTTAGTTACAGAGATGAGCTAACCCAACTCAGACGTCACAGCAAGTATAATCACAGGTAAGGTAATGACAACTAACGTGCATTCCACACACACGTTTGCTTCACAGACCTCTTCTCAGTTTATAACTCAATATAAAATATTTCCGATCACATTTATACACCTTATCTCATAATTTCTCACCTGTGAACAACACACAGACAAATGCACATTACAACAACAGCAACACTTGCACTCGTTGGAAACTCTGGTCTTATTCTGAACAGGACCCCTGCTGTCCAACATGTCCTCAGGGCCTCACACAGTGAGTGTTTAGCTGCCCAACGACTGCCAGTCCCAATGAGCGTCACTCAGAGTCATTGAAGTGCAATACCGAGAATGATAAACAGTTTCACAGTTTAGAGTAAATGTATTTTTCTCCTCCATTTTCTCCTCATTTGACTATCCCGGCAGCCATCTTTGTTTTCCATTTAGATGGACAGTGGGACTTAATGCAATTTAATTAATTATAGAGCTCAGAAACCAAATAATGATGGTCTATTGGTGCTGATTAGGCCCCAATAACAGTTCGATTTTATTTGGCCTGGATTTTTATCTCTGTCACTGCCTGTGACAGCATGCAGTGAGAAGGCAGAGGACAGCACACACACAGCAGCAGAGCAGACAGGTAAAGTGCCTCTTATTTTCCAGAGAACGCCCCAAAACACGACTTACATACAGGTCAATCATATAAGTAAACACTGAAGGAGAGCTGTGTTGATTCTTTATCAAGCCACTGTCTGAAACACAGGTTATTCAGCCCGTTTTAATTCTGTTTTCACATGCAAGTAAGGACATGGTGTTACAAAGAAAAAAGGCACTGGTAGTAGGTACTCCTAGCGACTGTAGGTGTGGTTTGGAGGACAACTGCTAGAAGAAATAGGATTCAACTCCCTGCGGTGCCCTGCTGATTGTCTCACCTTTGTCCTGTTGTATGTTTACATTAAATGTTATCACTCAATTAATTGTCACGCTGTCGAGTTAACAAATTAACAATTTCACTGAAACTGTTAAACTGTGTGTAAAGAGGCTATAATGTTCAGATCAGCTCACCTGAACCCCACTTCTTATGTTTTCTTGTTAACACACGTTTACACCTACAACTTCACTGGTGATGCTGATGGTGCTAGCCTATTTGTTGTATTATAATATCTGAATGCACTCTTCATTATAATACATCAGGCAGATAGCTCTGTGATTACACCTTCAGAAGTTAGTTTCACTTTCAGTGACAGACAACAGCATTGTCAAAGCTGATGCAGGCTACAGAAGAAAAAAAACTGCCTAATTCACCTGTTTCCTAGGCTGTGGGTTTTCCACTTCCTGTCGATTTCATTGGATATCATTGGTCATCTGACCAGTTTCATTGGATTTCATTGGATCAAATCAACAGGAAGTGGAAAACACACAGCCTAGGAAACAGGTGAATAAACATCCCTTTTATTTTAGCCAGTTCCAAAGAAAAATCACCCCCCTGTCTCTCTTTGCATAAGTTGTTGAAAAGACGGTACGGGTGGTGGGGGGGGTGTGTGTGTGTGTGTGTGTGTGTGTGTGTGTGTGTGTGCTTCTCCCAGTAGAGTAGACAGTAGCTGCTCCTACCTGCAGGGTTGCTTTTTGTTCCAAATCAATTACTATGGGGCCATCTGAAAAGTCCTTAATGCTGTAAGCAGCTTCCAAAAACAACTCAAAAAGATGTTGTGATCATCATCCATCCACAGTGCACCGCATGGTTTAATTCATGTGCCTACAGACGTCTTGTCATCTATCCAGCTGTAGCCTATTAAAGCTTGTTAAGACTCGTCCGAAAGTTTAACAGTCCCAGAGGTTAAAACAAGCCAAAACAGTGACATATGGTAATATTTTGCCTTTGATATCATTGAAAGGAAAGATACTAGACTAGACTAGAGCAGGGGTCTTCAACATTTTCTATATTGTATAAAATTGTGCTGCAGATTAAACTTTTTTTTTTTTACTTGATCTGCTCTTTTTCCCCCTCTACACCTATACCGCTTTGCCAAAAATAGCAGATCTACAAGCTCATGAGCTTGTAGATCTGCTATTTTTGGCTTAAGTCCTCCTCAAAAATGGGATGCTAGTGGTTAATGTAAAAAATATCATATCACACAAAGATTTGGCGGCCCCCCTGTAGTAACTCTGAGGACCCCCTGTTGAAGACCCCATGACTAGTGACATAAGGTAAATTTCTCACCTTGAAAACAATTAAATGCAGACATACATGCTATGTGTCTGAATGGGAAAACCTCATTTATTTATTTTTGCTTTTAGTCAAAATAAGAAAATAATTTTGCATTAAGATAAGATTTTTTGTTAAAAAAGATTACCATTAAAAAAAAAATCATTTCAATAACTGATCTCAATATGGACCCATATTTTTTTTTAATAGACTACAGTAGTATTCTTTTACAAATTCTTCTTCTTTTTGTAATCACTTTGGGCCTTTCGTTGTATAGTTAGGGCATCAATATTACAGCCATATCATGATATTAGACTGGATATCGTCTGTGATTGTGGATATTGTACTATTATGATATGGCATAAGTGTTCTTTTCCTGGTTTAATCTTATTGGTACTCTATATTGGCAAATACACAAAATTAAGTACTTGTACTCGGCCTGAACAAATTCTAGTTAGTTGTTTAGTTCTTAGATAGAAAATCGGTATCGGTAAAACCGGTATCGGCAGGTCAGACTTTAAAAAAAACGGTAATCGGTATCGGCCAAGGATTTTTCAATCGGTGCATCTCCAGTTCCAATGGATCCATTGTAGTTATGGTTTAGTAACAAGCTCACAATGCACCACACCCGACGCTTTGTGAGCTTGTAGATCGGCTATTTTTGCTACTTTTGTGTGACACTGTTGTATGAAGAAGTTGGACATTAATTTACGGAAAAAATAATTCCCAATCGGGGTCACCACAACACATCATCTGTTTCCATCTGGTTCTATTCTGTATGCATACAGCTAGACCCCTGGGAGATGGATTGCTGAGGTGGAGCGCAGCCCCTACCATCAGCTCCCAGTACTTTCCGCACCACGCACCTACTCATACGTTGGCGGTTCCCGGGATCGAACCCATGACCTTGTGGTTCAAAGGCCAGTGCTTTAACATAAATGTAACAGAGACACAACAGAACCACATGGCTACTGAATATGCAATCATATGCAAACCAGGGACCCGCCCCAAATTATTGATTTATCGACTGTGGATAGTCGGCCTGTGGATAGTCACTTGTGGAAGTGGATTCACTTGCACAACGTCCCACTGAAAGGTCCCAAAGTAGAGTGAGAGCAAAGGGAAAGAGATTAAACAGGTTAAATAGAACAATATTGTAATAATTCCTAAAACATGGGTGTGTACACAGAGTTTGTAGCACTGAGGTTTACCTGTGGGTGTTACGTCCCCATCTAGGGCGACAAGGGATGCAACATAAATTGATGGGAGTGAAACCCATTTGTATTCATAACTTTACAAAATATTTACATAAATAACACACAGAGCAACTCAGGGAAATACACAATCATTCTAAACCTAACCTTGAGTTTGAGACACTAACCTAACAAACACAAAACAAAGTTACAACAAAACCCTAGTTATTCTCTACTCTAAAATTAATCTAACAAAACATGACTTGTACAAAAAGATGGCTTCCGTGGCCCAGTGCTGTCACATACAAAAAAAAGACTAAAGGACTCCAGGCATACTAACTAATACAAAGAACAAAACAGAGTTCATGTGTGGGTGGACAACATAACCGCAAGAGCTGCTAAAACCACAAGTGCTAAATAGTCTTCTCCACCCAATTAAATCACGTGAAGCAGTGGTGATTGGCAGCCAGCAATCAGGCGATGATCAGCACCTGAAAGTGAACACTCACACACACACACACACACACACACACTACCCCACGCTACAGTATATGTGCCACACAAACTCCACTTCATACTCACACACGTAACAGTGGGCTTGGAAACTAGTAATGCTATCATATCATGTTTTCTGGTGAAATGTTACAGGGCATTTTTAATTAAGAAATATTGGGGCTTGATTCTACAGGTGGATTTAAAATGATTGTGGAAGTGGATTCACTTGCACAATGTCCCACTGAAAGGTCCCCACCTGGTTTGAATGTGAGATTCTCTCACTGCTCGGAATAAACATTCTGCATATTGTTAAAATAACAATAGACTCACACAAGGGCATTTTCATCAGGACAAAACATGTGGGGGTCACCAAGCTCCTTCTGATGACTTGTCGTTATGAAAGCGAACTGTCAGCTTTGAACAATTAGTGAGTTTTCAAGGATAAAGGAGACACAAACAGGAATAGAAGGTCGACTGCAAATCATTCCAAGTAAGAAAACATATTCCCCACACAATGCGGAAAGACACTAACACAACAAACAAGAATCTAAATTCATCCCAGCCCATAGGTATGTTTAGGAAATGTTTTCTTGGCTAATGAATAGCTGTTCCCCCATGCCAGCACTACAAGTCATTAGACCTGCAGACGGTATATGGCTCCTAACGAGACAGACACAGTGGCAGGAGACCAGCGTATCAGTCAGAGTGCGGCAAGGTCGGAGAGGAGTGGGCTGTCAGGTAATATTATGGTAGAAAAACAAAGACTCCTATGGCTTGCTTAATGAAAGTAACCAGGGACATTCCGAACACTAAACAATGTACAACAAATTTCCAATGAGAACTTGTCAAATTAGTTCAGGGCCTGCCCCCTCCTTCCATACAATAGACAGAGTCTGTATTTTGGTCTTAAATCTGTCTCTCTAGCTCCCTGTCTCTCTGTCTCTCTCTGTGTCTCTGTCAGCTGTCTCTCTCCTACGCCCACTCACACTACACACTTCTGGCCTTGCTTTACAATTGCCACACTGTGTGAAAATGAATGCATGATTTCTTTGAATTAGTTTGCTTATGGGCGTTATTTCAGTTTGATTTATGGAACAGTTTTATATTTGGGACTTTTGTGTATGTTGTTTGTATTGGGTTGTCTACATGTGCTCAGTTTCCCTGAGTTCTTGTATCCCTTCTGCCACCTGCCTTTCCCCACTCACCTGTCGTGTGTTGTCATGCGTCGCCCTATGTTTTGCCTGTCACACCCCCCTAGCCAATTTCTTGTACCCAATTAGTCCCCAGTGTATATGCTGTCCCTTCAGTCCCTTCAGGGACTGTCCCTTCAGTATTTGTCAGATAGTCATTGGATGTTGTTGCAGTGTTTCAGTTCAGCTATGTTCCTGAATCCTTCTTCCTAGTTTCCTGCCAACCTGTCCAAACAAAGGACTTAAATCTGGAATTCTGCCTTGGTCTCAGCAATAGTGTCCACCACCTGCCTCGCTAAATGTGACACAATTAGAACATAAAAATAATTATGATCATTGTAGTGTCAAGTTAGTGTCTGCGAGCGTTTCTTTTTTCAAGAAAAAGTTTTGATTGCTGAGAAGGCAGAAGAGAAAATGGTTCTTCTTCCAAGACATGTTGACAATGCTTCAGCTGAAGGCATTCATCTATCCTTCTTAGACAGAAACACTAGAGATAATGAACAAGCCATTAAAGGAATAAAGCCACTTATTATATATATTTAGTTAAAAAACTTGAACAGCATGTATATTCAAGCTTAAAATGCATCGCAAGGCGACTCATTGTGAGCTTGTAGATCAGGTATTTTTGGTAATGATATTTAGTGTAGAGCAAAAACAGGAGGGGGCCTAGTTACAGCATAGAGCCTTGGGGGACTGCAGTCAACTAAGTATAGGGTTTAAAATTGGATAACTGAAAAGAAGATTATTAGTTCAAGAAATATTTGGCTGATGGATGAGTGTCAATATTGACATTTTTCTGGCTGTGTGTATTGAGCTCGTCATCTTGACAGTCATTATGTAGGCTATTCCTGAAACTGGCCATAAAAAGACAACCTTCACAAAAAGCAAAGGCGGTTGTACAGTCTATAATGCAGAAGATTTTTTGTTAAAAAAGATTACCATTAAAAAAAAAATCATTTCAATAACTGATCTCAATATGGACCCATATTTTTTTTTAATAGACTACAGTAGTATTCTTTTACAAATTCTTCTTCTTTTTGTAATCACTTTGGGCCTTTCGTTGTATAGTTAGGGCATCAATATTACAGCCATATCATGATATTAGACTGGATATCGTCTGTGATTGTGGATATTGTACTATTATGATATGGCATAAGTGTTCTTTTCCTGGTTTAATCTTATTGGTACTCTATATTGGCAAATACACAAAATTAAGTACTTGTACTCGGCCTGAACAAATTCTAGTTAGTTGTTTAGTTCTTAGATAGAAAATCGGTATCGGTAAAACCGGTATCGGCAGGTCAGACTTTAAAAAAAACGGTAATCGGTATCGGCCAAGGATTTTTCAATCGGTGCATCTCCAGTTCCAATGGATCCATTGTAGTTATGGTTTAGTAACAAGCTCACAATGCACCACACCCGACGCTTTGTGAGCTTGTA
Source organism: Gymnoscopelus braueri (assembly GCF_963280865.1). NCBI lineage: Eukaryota > Metazoa > Chordata > Actinopteri > Myctophiformes > Myctophidae > Gymnoscopelus > Gymnoscopelus braueri. The sequence goes on along the minus strand of NC_137612.1, from coordinate 32,909,000 downwards.
GATCGGCTATTTTTGCTACTTTTGTGTGACACTGTTGTATGAAGAAGTTGGACATTAATTTACGGAAAAAATAATTCCCAATCGGGGTCACCACAACACATCATCTGTTTCCATCTGGTTCTATTCTGTATGCATACAGCTAGACCCCTGGGAGATGGATTGCTGAGGTGGAGCGCAGCCCCTACCATCAGCTCCCAGTACTTTCCGCACCACGCACCTACTCATACGTTGGCGGTTCCCGGGATCGAACCCATGACCTTGTGGTTCAAAGGCCAGTGCTTTAACATAAATGTAACAGAGACACAACAGAACCACATGGCTACTGAATATGCAATCATATGCAAACCAGGGACCCGCCCCAAATTATTGATTTATCGACTGTGGATAGTCGGCCTGTGGATAGTCACTTGTGGAAGTGGATTCACTTGCACAACGTCCCACTGAAAGGTCCCAAAGTAGAGTGAGAGCAAAGGGAAAGAGATTAAACAGGTTAAATAGAACAATATTGTAATAATTCCTAAAACATGGGTGTATATTCAAGCTTAAAATGCATCGCAAGGCGACTCATTGTGAGCTTGTAGATCAGGTATTTTTGGTAATGATATTTAGTGTAGAGCAAAAACAGGAGGGGGCCTAGTTACAGCATAGAGCCTTGGGGGACTGCAGTCAACTAAGTATAGGGTTTAAAATTGGATAACTGAAAAGAAGATTATTAGTTCAAGAAATATTTGGCTGATGGATGAGTGTCAATATTGACATTTTTCTGGCTGTGTGTATTGAGCTCGTCATCTTGACAGTCATTATGTAGGCTATTCCTGAAACTGGCCATAAAAAGACAACCTTCACAAAAAGCAAAGGCGGTTGTACAGTCTATAATGCAGAATGAGACATTTATCAGAAGAAAAGGTTTGTCACACAGGCAGATTTTTCTCATCTACCTTCATTTACATGGGCCTTGAAGCGCTATTAGCACATTTAAAAACAGTGTACTTGTTATCAATGTAAACATTGTTATTGTTGTTGTGAACAGTACGCCTCCTCTCAATGAAATTAGTGCAACAGAGCGTGTGGGACTGATTGCCATTCTCAAGAAATAATCCATATTCTGATGAAGGTCTGCATGGGAAGAGAGATTCAATCAAATAATCATCTTGTCTGCGAGCAGTGCAGCATTTCTTTGATATTTTTTCGGAAGTGAAAATTATTGCAGAGGGTTTGTAGTGGTGTGAGCGCATGTCTTAAAGGCTTTATCTAGATAATAGATTGCATGAATTTACTCCTCTGCTTGATAACTTTATCTATTGTGATGTATTAAAGCTTGATGAATAATTTCAGTGTCTAATATCTACTGGATCCAAAGAAATTACGTGCACATTTTGGGGTCCAATCTGGTGTGCCATCTGCTTTAAAATACACTGGAGTCTCAAAAAAAGGAAAAAGGATAGTCATTGTGTATTTTAATTCCAGACGCCAGAGGGTTTAATAACTTTAGCGACATTGTCAACCAGTCGGTGTCCTACCAGACAGCCGGGATGACATTTCTCAATGACTCAACCTCCAACCACTGTCCATTGTAAACAACTAGAAGTTTGGCCCACACGCGCCCACGCAGCGCCCACTTGGCAGCACTGAGGCGCTCCAACAGAAACACTCTGACATTAAGCTTCACACAACAAACATCAGCACCACACACAACATTCGCCACACTAACGTTCATTGTTGACAAAGTGTTTGCACAGCCGGTTCAGCCATGACAACCACGTTAAGGCAGGTACACATTGCAGGACATTTGGTCCGATAATGCTGTCTGCGACCTTTTTTGGCGCTCGCCGACAAAACCTCCCGATCTGACGCAGATCGGCCTTTGATCGGCGAGATAATGCTCGCTGTGTGTGAAAGGCACAGCGACACGATCTGGCCACGATCATCCGCTCTGGGATGGCTTTGCGACCGTTTTCAAATATCTATCTTGTTAGTTATTCGGCCCTGTAGCAGACAGGAGATCGGACAGTATCATACATTATGAAAGGGTCTGCGAGGAGATCCACGCTACAGCCAATGAGAGCACATTACAGCCACCGTGGCCAGGGGAGCGTTGCTGGATCTGACCACAACAAACAGTCCCTACCGCAATATTACCGTCCAGTCCTGTATTAAGTTAACATTATAAAACAAAATGAGAGAGTGAGCGAGCCTGGTGGGCTGTTTATTTTAGAGGAATTGTACAGAGAGTGAGAGCGAGCTCTGTGTGTGTGTGTGTGTGTGTGTGTGTGTGTGTGTGTGTGTGTGTGTGTGTGTGTGTGTGTGTGTGTGTGTGTGTGTGTGTGTGTGTGTGTGTGTGTGTGTGTGTGTGTGTGTGTGTGTGTGTGTGTGTGTGTGTGTGTGTGTGTGCAGCATGTGCACGCTGTGTCTGAACAGCGTTGCCAGATGTTGCGAGAGAAATAAGCAACCAGGTCTATGAAAACAAGCCCAAGAAAAGGCCACTTGAGCACTTTAAACCTATTTACAAATTCATTGGATATTTGAAAATAGCCGATCTACAAGCTCACAACGCGTCGCAGCTATTTTCAAAGAAAAATCTTGAGAAAATTGTGGAATATTTTCCAAATCCACACAAATCTTGTATGGGGGTCTATGATGGCACAACATATTTACAGAAGGGGGGTCTGCGGACAAATACATATTATGTGTTGTTTAAACCACTGGTTTAAACAACATTAGGAAACAAGGCCAAATAAGCAACTACACAAATAAGCCCAAAAAACGCACCCCGCAACAACCAATATTTACAAGCAACTCTACAGAAAAACAAGCCCAAAGTCGCTTATAATAAGCGGACATGGCAACTCTGTCACTGACCGCTTCTGCGCACTTGACGTGCGAGCGAGAGAGAGAGAGAGAGAGAGAGAGAGAGAGAGAGAGAGCGAGAGAGGGGGGAGAGGGAGAGAGGCATATCACGGGATACGTCGATTAAAATGAATTGGAATAAACACAAATGTATGTATTGGGTCTGACTCTGGAGATAGCATCCTAGTGAACTATCCTACAGTGTGTCAGCCCTTGTCGGGGATCAATCCTGTTGTGAAGACCACAACGATATTATAACAGCCGATGTCAAGAAATAAACTCCTGCAGTGTGTAATGCTTAACGATCAGATAACCCCCCGAGCACTTTAAGGTCCTGCAGTGTGTACCTGCCCTTAGCGTTACCAAATACTCTAAAACCATTTCACCCGTGATGCTTACTCCAGTCAAGTAAAAATACCTTAAAATTATACTCGAGTACAGTACTTGAGTACATGTACTCCACCACTGTCAGCATTAGATTAATTACTTACTCACCTTCTGCAAAGATGAAGAAAGAGAACACACTTTTTTTCCATAGGCCCACATTGTCTTGGTTTCAGAGAGCATGGTGGTAAATATGAACTTTTGCCCCAAAGTCTTTATATTCCATAATGTCCCACGTCCGTGTGTTGTTTACTTTTTACTCAAGCCAACATGGAGTGTGAGAAGAACGTAGGCTTGACGTTAGTCAAGCGGCCCCCAGAAGTCTGTTTCCTTTCAAAGCGATGTGCAAAAGCGGGTTTTTTAAGTCTACACTTGGAAGTTTTATTTTGAAATACTACTGGAAATAGAAGTAGCCGGGTAGCCTAGTTGAAACTACTTCACACGCTAGAGCTTTATGTTATGGAACGGGGAAAAAAGAAAAACATCCAGACAGTCTGTGAGAGTGAGGGTGTCGCATCGTACGCACAGTGAATGGGCGTGACGCCAATCCGGTCTTTCTTTCTATTAATTAGCAGCAGCTGGTCGAAACACCAAGGAAACTGGTCGAAACACAGAGGAAAGAGAGAGAGAGAGCAGTGCACGGTCGTCGGTTCAAGATGCAACCACGCCCACCTGGTCGAAACACCAAAGAAAGAGGGAGTCCCCTCCTGTTGGGGTTGCTCGTGTGCGTGCATCCAGGCAGACACAGCGGCGCATGCGCAGGTTTGCCAATTGTATATATAGATACCCGAGTAAGATGGCAGTACCATTGTTGATGCCCGGATCAAACGAGGTATCTACAGTAGGCTAAACCTATACTAGTGAAGTCTGTCACAGTAGCTAATTGAAGTAAATACAGCATTGACATATCATTATGACATACCAGACTGCCTGTCTGATAATATCAACAATTTAATGGAAATAAAAGAGCCATTGACAGAAAAGAGGGAGGTTCACTGCATATGTTCATGACTGACCTACCACTATTAAACACAAGGCAGCTAGCGGACTTGCTGCCTGATTAGCCACAAATTGCAATTACAAGTTAAGTGTTTAGCATGCGCTCTTATCAAGAGCGACTGCAAGATTGGAGTAAGTGGCATGAATCATAGTCAACAAACGACAGGGTAAATGGTCAAATAAATAGAGCGCAAAGACAGATAGAATACTGGGATAACTAAGGTAGGACACTATAAAACACCAGCTCCAATACATTACCTGTGAGTAGTCAGAGAAGGAGATGGAGAGGTCAGATGAGGACAGAAGAGAAGTAACATGAAGATAATTGTCTATGGGTATGCTGAAATCACCAAGTACAATGAGAGGGTTGTGTCATCTTCCGGGAAGGAGCTGATAAGTGTTGGCAGTTCTCTATCACTTTCCACCTTTCTTGAAATTGCTATTGTTGGAACTTGTAAAGAATGTCACCCACCCAGTGGAGTACATGTTAACCACTCACACCCTATTCAAAGATTTTCAAGCTCACAATGTGTCTCATTGCGACGCTTGTAAGCTTGAAGATCAGCTTTTTTATTATTAATATTTTTTGTTATCTTTATTTTGATCTTTGCCTATTATGATATGCCCAAAATAGGACTGCTAGGGTGAAAGTGGTTAATCAACAATAACACTTGGTTAAGTACTTTATTAGTTAGTTATGAGAATAAGACAATAATTGTATTTTGCCAGAGAGGACTAATCAAATAACCCAGGAGACTGCCGATATTGTGGAGGATGAATTGCTGTGCATCAGTCCCTGTAATCAATTTCAAATCCCTGAAGAAGACATTTCCAGGTCGAAACATTGGTATTCCTTCAAATAAATCCTGCAACGTGGCTATGAGTGTGCAGCCTTTTCTTTACTTTCAATCCCTGTAACCCCTCAAACATAGCTAATTTAAGATGGTTGACTGATGAAAGGCCACTGCCCAGCCAGATGTATTTAAATACAACAGGCTAATCTAGTATGGGACGGTTGACTGATGAAGTAGCCTGTGGCTCCTTGCTGGTCCCGTGAATAATTTAAGAGAGGTCCAAGTTTAATAGGCTTCCATTATAAAAGAGGAGGAGGGGCACAATTCACGGTATTTCATAGTACTGTTTACAAGGCTTAAGCCTCTCGCTCTGCTCTCCCTTTTTGCACAGGCCCTGTGGGTCCTTTTTAAGATGCACAGGTCTGCAGGGAATAGATGTGTGTGAGCTAGACCATGGTGAGCTCCGAGTAAAAATGGTGTGGCTTTTTGCCCTTTCTGTAAGAGCAATAAGTCAGTGTTTCAGTCCTACTGTACCACATCATGTTTCAAGCTCATTGGGACATTGTCTGACAATTGGAGAGGGGGTGGGGGGGGGCGTGCTCATGTTAATTGTACACTGACCTTTTACACTGAAAGCTACAACCTGTTTGTGTTAGAAAATGGATGACGGCATGAGCATCCTTATTTATTTTAGAGTCTTGTTTGATAGTATATCCAAAACCTTTACTTTTCAGGAAATATAAAAAAAAGAACCTGTGTTCAAATTGATCCAATTTAATTATTAGTCACATGGGCTCTTGTTAAAGGAGGAGTTCACCCAAAAAATTACTTATTTTCTATCAATTACACACCCCATGAAGCCTTGATTTCATGGATTTATTTTTGTTTTTGTGGCATTCCTAAGACAATAATTTGATGACCGTGTGTATTTCCGGTAGGAGACACAAATAATCTACTTTGTGTCTCCTACCGGATACATTAGCCGGTAGGAGACGGGAATCAAATTATTAGCTTAGGAATGCCACAAAAACAAAAAAGAATCCATGGATTCAAGGCTTCATAGGGTGTGCAATTGATAGAAAATAAGTAATTTTTTGGGTGAACTCCTCCTTTAATACTTTTCATTGATTCAATATTTATAAAAACCCACAGACGCCCTCAACCACTTTCAGGTTCACTTTAAACACTTTTCAAAAATAGCGCAAATTGCTGATCTGCAAGCTCACAACGTGTCGCGGTGTGACGAATTGCGAGCTTGTAGATCAGCTATTATAGCTACTTTTGGGTAACACTCTTGTAATACGAAGGAGGGCATTCATTTACCAAAAAAAAAACACAAAGTTGAAATATGGAGTACAAGGTTTCTGCCCGGCAGCAACGGTATTAACCCATTAAGACCGGGAAAGCATCTGTGTCATTTTAGATTTCTTTGGCTATTCAAATAGCAGATCTACAAGCTCATAGTGCACCAAGTCAAGTGCCGCGCTATGAGGTACGTAGATCTGCTATTTTTGTAAGTATAAAATAATGGCTAAAATCTAAAATGACAGATGCTTTTCCGGTCTTACTGGGTTAGTGAGGTAATCTTTAATAAAATTCCTCTGAGAGCACAATACTACATCTCTTATCACTATTCTAAAAAATTGCCACCGTGCATCACAAATCTTTCCTTCCCCGTCCGCCCTCGCAGCCTCCCCTGTGAGTTCAGAGCTGCCACTCTCTATCAGCAGCTGCCAGAGCCCCACGTGTCCCTTGATCTTCCAGCAATGGCTTGTAGACTGGTGTGGACTGATATATACACGAGATAGAGAAGGAAACATTCCAGCATAATGCCCCTCAGCTATTTGGCCTTAAATGGTTGTTGGTGAAGGAACGGAATCCATCCAGGCACTATTGTAGTATTCTGACACATTGAGTTATAGAAGTCATATATGCCATAAGCCACATATACATTGAGTTCTGGATAAAGTGCAAGCCATGTGGATGGAAAGTGGCTGGGAGTGGGGAGACCTTGGAATAATGTCCACAGAATGTGGACCTATTAAAAAATATAAGTTGAATTGGATATGTTGTGGAAAGCAGGCAGCAGCTGGTGGAAATAAAATAAATAAATAAAATGAATGATGGTGATGATGTAGAAGAAGGAAGACTGATTCTGCACCTTAGAGAGAGAGAGATGCTGACAATTTCTTTCATCTAAAACTTCAAAGTCAAGGAGGACAAAATATTCACATTTATTCATTTGGCTCAACAGAAAAACACTTATTGTACACGTTACAGCACAGCGTCTTCCTCAGACTTGAACCCTAGTTGAATTTTCAGTGAAAATAGCAGATCTACGATCTCACAACACGTCACAATGCATCACGTAAAGTAGCCTTGGGAAGCAATGGTTCCCGAGCCATGTGGCCCATAGGGTCAGGAGCCTACCGTTTCTGTGGCGTGAGGTGGCTTGATGTACAAGTACATCCCCACATTGCGTACATCTGCTATTTTTGACAAGGATATTTTGTGTAGACTAGAGGGAATAAAGGAGGGGGCCAAGGATAGACCAACCTGGGGACTCGGTCAAAGAAGTATAGGGGTTTTACCTAATTTACACCCAAAAAATAAACTTTGAACATTCAGTGGATTTGCCCGTGGACTTTGATGCCATAGTCCATTAATCCTGCCCCCTCTCCTCGCCCCTCCCCTGTCCTTCTCCTTGGGGGGGGGAGGGGGGGCGGAGCAGAGGAGATGATTGACAGGCAAAATCCCTCAACAGCGACACCCGCAGGCAAATATATATATTTTTTCATTGCAGCTGAAAAGGCTCACTGGAGTGAATTTTTCAGTTTAAACCTTTTAATACACGTTTGAAGGACCATAAATACTTTTCTTTTTGTTAACCAGCATGTCATGAAACCTTCAAAGTTTAAGACAAGTGGTTAAAGCATGCAGATTAGCAGTCAGCAATATACAGTACATGAGGGAAGAGTTAACACACAGCTGGGATCTGTGAATTCAATTAGGAACCAATCACTCTTTGTATCCTATTGTTACACGGACCAATCACAGGTATAATTTGTTGATTTAAACCCCATTACATATGGGGTTTGTAGTGGGGTTTCGCTCAGTGCCCTGAGATTCGGAGGTCGGGGTTCAATCCCCAGCCGGGTCTTACCAAAGACTATAATGGTACCCAGTGATTCCCTGCTAGGCACTCATTATCAAGGGTTGGATTGGGGGAAAGTCCCTGCTACATTATCCGTCATGACTCATGTCCAGGGAGTGTACTTGTACATCAACCTGCCTCACGTGACCTTTGGGCCACAGGGCTCGGGAACCGTTGGTTCGAAGCTACATAATTAATTGACTTACTTACTTTCATACAATATTGTGTGCATAAACTGCACACAATATTGTTTCTGGCCATCACTGATTCACTTTTACAACCAGGTGATGGCAATGAAAGGACATACAGTCCTAACCTAACACATGTTAAGTCCATTGGGTGTCATAGTATTGAGTGTACATTATATAGCCTATCCAAGCATTTCTCTGTGGGCCAGTTTCTTAAGAATATCACCTTCTATAGTAAGCATCATGACTTTCTCAATCCTACAGAATTGTAATGAAGAGGTGAACCATGATTTGTTTCAGCATAATATTTTGCATAATACATTTTGCCTGTGCGGATAGCAGTTTTGTGCCTCAGACAGTATTCGTTGTTTAAAGGGTTTGTCCAACATACAGTATGCTAGTCAGACCACAGGGACATAGTAATATGTAAATCATATGAGTTGACATTTAAGTTAATACATTCAGAAATATGAATCTTTCTCCCAGTGTGGGGATGATCGAACGACTTCTTACATTTGCACATACAGTACAGTACATACTGTTGTTGTGAGCCATATGGTCTTGTTACTAGTCATATCATTTTTGTCTCCGCCAGGCCGAAAGGCATGGCGAGAGAGTATGTTTTGCCCCCTGTCCGTCCGTCCGTCCGTGTGTCCGTCCGTGTGTCCGTCATTCTGTCTGTGACCAGCTAATCTCCGGCACCGTTGGCTTGCTCGCAGTGAAACTGTGCACACACAGAACCTCTGCCCCAAATTTTCACATGGGCCTTTTATAGCGCCACCAGGAGGCCGATTTGTGCAAAACCTATTTTTTGACAGTACACCTACAGATTTTGTCCAAAAATCCCGCAAATCAGTACACAGTATCTCTATAGTCATTAAACGAAACAGGTCTTTCAGATTTTTCATATTCCATCCTGATTGGCTAAAAATGGCTTCCAAAGTTTGCAGGAGTGCTCCGTTTTCAACAAAATGCCTCAAATCATGAACACGGCATGCAATTTCCTTGAAATTCCACGCATATTTCCACTATGCCGAGGAAGAAACGCCACTTTAAAATGTTCAAATCAGCCTCATGGTGGCGCTATAACAGGCCGATTCATGTTTTTACCTATAACTGCACCGATCGATGTAAAACTTTGTAAGCGCACTCCCTAGAGGTCAAGGAAAAACCTTTGTCCTGCATTTTTCACATCTGCCTTTTATAGCGCCACCAAGAGGCCGACTTATGTAAACATTTTCTTTTCATATTACTCCTTTTGATTTTATCCAAATTTCACGCAAATCAGTACACATGATCTCTATAGTCATGTGATCAAGACGGATGTGTTTGATTTTTCATATTCCATCCTGATTGGCTAAGATTGACATCTAAGTTTGCAGTAGTGGCTTGTTTTGAACAAAATGCCGCAAATCATGAACGCAGCGTCCGATTACGGTCAAACTTTGCACGCACATTCACACTATGTTGAGGAGCAAATGTCACCCAAAACACATTGGCCTATTATAGCGCCACCAGGAGGCCACAATAACCTACCTGACTGGCGGAGACCTTTTTCTAGTTATTATTATTTTTTGATTGTGGATGCTCTCCTGAACGAGACAAGTGGTAGGTGTGGCTGCCATAATATGTTGAAACTTGTGTTATATTTAGATTATTTATTGTTATATAATTTTTTGGCTCTGAACTTGGGTTTCCCATGAAAGTGCTAATTCGCTTGATTATGCCGGAACCCTTTATTATGGTGTGGTTTCTTTGAGACCCACAAGTGTGCAACACCGACACTTCCACTCTCAAAAATACGGAACGTTTAAACGTGTTGCAGGACAGAGAAAGGTTTGTTTGTTTCTGAATTGTTCCTGAATTGTGTCATCTAAGTCAATATTATATGGTTTGAATATTGCGTTAATTGTATTGATTTATTGCAGTTGTATGTTGAATCACAAGAATCAAATCTCTTACAGATCCAAATCAATGTCACTTTATACAATCTGAAAATAATCCTGTAGATCATGCTTCGAGAGACCTAACAGCAGATCAGCTAGAAGCTTCAAATTTGACTGGCACAGACTTTTTATGGAAAGGAGAGCTACCCAAGTAGTGGAAGAGGTCACTAATGAACTTCACAAGGCCAAGGTGTACAACACAAAGGCAATGGAAGAAGGGACATTACTAGACCACCTAAGAAAGTCATCTGATTGGGAAATAGCTGCCAAAGCCATTGCATGTATGTCTGAAGTGCCATGCTCAACAAATCAAGGCTCTTACACTTAAGAAAGGTGAAGCCACAAGTGTTGAGCAAAGCAGAGTGAAGCATTCAGCAGAGAAATCGATGCAAGACGTCAAGCCTAAAGCTAAAGAAAAGGGGTGGGAGGACATGTAACAAAATCTAGCCTTCACCCTCATGTTAAGAAACATGCTGCTGTTAAGAACCCCAGGAAGGCCAAAAGGCAGCCTACAATGCCAAATAAACAAACCAAAGTTCAAGACAATGGTAGGAGGAAAGGAAAGAGGAGACGAGCATCCTTAAGTGATGAGGATGCCAAAAGGAAGAAAAAGTTTTTAAAAAAGAATTCCACGTAGGACATGTCAGGGTGGGAGAAGGAAAGATTGGTAGACCGCCTGAAAGTCATTGTTTAAATGCTGACAAGGGTCTCAAACCTAAGGTAAAGAGGTCAGTGTTGAGACGCATTAAGTGAAGCCACGCAAGGTTGGCAAAGTTTGTTTTTGTTTATTCATTGCACTTAAGGTATAAATAGTGTTCATTTAGTTTGATTTATTTGCATTTAAGCTATAAAGTTCTATTCTATTCTATCTATCTATAAAAAAGAAAGGAAACACTGTTTGACAGCTTAAAACAAATTTAAAGGTCAAGGGTTTCACACTTAAAAATAAACGGGTCAAAGTGATTAATGTGAAGCCACAATGTTGTGTTTTTATTTATTATTTCTAAAGAGTTTATTGTACACAATTTGCAAGAAAAAAGGTTGGCTGCTTGAAGCAGAATTAAAGTGTTGATCGTGATTTATTTGTATGTATATTGATTTTCAAAGGGGAAATTAATTAAGTATTATAAGGTGATTGGAAAACCTTAGTGATTTGGTGGGAGTGTGGCTGCCATTATGTTGTAATTTTTGTTATATTTAGATTCTTTATTGTTATACTATTTATTTGCTCTGAACTTGGGTTTCCCATGAAATTGAGGTTCCCGAAGTGCTAATTCGCCTTGATTGTGCCGGAACCCTTAATATGGTGTGGTTTCTTTGAGACCCACAAGTGTGCAACACCAACACTTCCGCTCATTGACGGCGCGTTTGAACGTGTCGCAGGACAGAGAAAGGTTTGTTTGTTTCTGAATTGTCCCTGAATTGTGTCATCTATTAAAGTCAATATTATATGGTTTGAATATTGGGTTAACTGTATTGATTTATTGTAGTCGTACGTTGCAGTCTGTTCCTGGGCACTTGGACTCGTCCTCATTCCCTCTGGTTATATGCAGCCAGCGAGTGTGTTTGTTTGTATTTTCTTTCTATGTTTATTACATTCATGTTGCACAATGTTTCTACGTTATGTTCTATTATTTATGTGTGTGTATTGTTTATTCTTTTTTTGTACAGTTTTACATTGGATAATTGTGCCTGCAAGAGTTGCATAATAAATCCACCAGTATGAGAAACAAGCTGAGTCGTTTTTGGGACCAAAGGCAGTGACAGTAGGGATCTCCAGAAGTCCCTCAAAGATTTTTCTGCTTGAAGCACATGCCAGTTTCTCTTTTATTTGTGAAGCACAGTGATTTATATTCAGAGACACAAACCCGGCTTGGATTGTTCTGTGTGTGTATACAATAGGAGATAAGAGTAAGAGTGGTTTTCTGAATAGAGGAATATAACCTCTTTCCTTGAACCGAGTAGCCATGGTGTGTGTGCGCGTGTGTGTGTGTGTGTGTGTGTGTGTGTGTGTGTGTGTGTGTGTGTGTGTGTGTGTGTGTGTGTGTGTGTGTGTGTGTGTGTGTGTGTGTGTGTGTGTGTGTGTGTGTGTGGACATCATCAAGATCTCAAAGACCGACATCCTGGGGTATAATCATGTAGATGTTTTAGGGTGATTGCTTGTCAGCAGTATTGAATAGCATGTCTTTTCGATAGATAGAAGTGTGGATTGCTTTCATCTTTGCATACCTTTAAATCAAATAGTTGATTTGGTCAGTACTTTGTCCACAGATTAATACAAAAAAAAGTGTGCTGTTGTTAAGACCGGTACTCCCTGCATCCCCTCCCAAAATAACAAATGGTCTGCAACAGTATACAGTACAGTTGTATAGTTGAGTTGTATCCTGTTGCTGTCCCAGTCTATAATTGTGACTCAGAACAAGATGTAGACATTTGAACAGGAATTCATTAGTGGGCTTTGTGTTGTTTCTCTCTTAGATAGGTAGTAGGCAGCAGTCAGCACAGAGCATCTTCATGAGAATGCAAACATATAAATTTTTGTACATTTTATTTGTTTTCATAATCAAGAGAAACCAATATTGTCATCTGATTCAAAGTGCAATCACTCAGACAATTTAAGGACGACTCACACCCATTTTCAACCCATCTTCATATAATTGGTCCTCTTTAATGTTCATGATAGAATGGTACCTTTTTTTCTGCTCGGTCTGTGTCTCATAGGAGGACTGTGGACACTTAAGAAAGAATCGTTAGACAGATTATTTTTTTCAAACAAGATTTCATTTTTTTAAATTCGATTTTTATTAACGCGAGAACAATGGCTTCCATTATAGCATGCTAATTTTCCAGGAATAGAAAGCCTGCAGTTTCTATAAACTTGGATTACCAATTGATGATGTCAGTGGTAGGCGGGTTTCTGAACTGTCCACAGCTCTCCTCTTAGACACAGACCAAGTACTGTAGATAGAAATGGTACCATCTTATCATGAGCGGTAGTGAGGACCAATTATATGAAGATAGGTTGAAAATCTGTGGAGTCGTCCTTTAAGTACATCTTTTATGTCATCAAGGTAGGTTGGCATTTTCATAATGGTTGAGTGAGAGAACCTGAGAGGAGGTTCTGTGAATCATTCTTGTTTGAATCAGATAATTAAAAGGAGCTTCTTACATAAAATGTCAGTTATTCCCTCCTCATCACTCACAATATAAACCTTCATTCTGCTGGTTCTCTTTCCCCTGGAGAAGGCCGTTTAGATCTGGCCATGAAGAGCGAACACTGTCAGGTAGATGCCAACTCATTCATTGTCTTGCCTCTGACCTTTGTTGATTGTGACTGAGAAAGCACAATCCATCTTAAGAGTATCAAACTGAACTATATGTGACTTTTCGCTGAGCTTTTCAGGCTCCCAAGACGTTTCAATTATTTTGTCTGGTCCTTTTTGATGGCTTCCACTGTCTTCTGTACAGTCTGTCCTCTGGCTTTGTGTTTACCTGGAAAGTTAGATTTGTTTTGAATTAGAAGCATAATCAATGGCTATGGGCAGCCATTGCCCAAAAAAGATTTATGAAATGAGTGATGCTTTGATTTAAAACCAATCTATTTATACACCTGTGATTGGTCCCTGTATCTAGAACAACGGGATACAAAACGTTATTGGTTCCTAGTTGATTACGGTAGGTCCAAACCCCAGCTGAGTGTGAACTCAGTCCTTGTGTATGTATGGCTAAGTTGAATCTGTGTGCTTTAAATGCTCTGAGGAAGGCTCTCTGCCAAAATGTGTTTTTCTATCGTGACGTGAGCCAAATGAATAAGGCTAAATGTGAGAATGTTGTCCTGATTTACTTTGAAGTTTAAGATGTGGTACTTCTTTTTTTAAATGTTATATGCTTGCTGGATTTTGGCTTTAGCACTCCACTGAGATTCCCACTGTTGAATCCCACCTCTTTTTCTTACATCTATTAGGCTCATATTTATCATATTGCATGTGGCATGGGACTAATTACTAGAATAATGCTAATCCAAACATTAGAAACAACAACCAATAGTGACAGTTATCATAACAGCTCATGAGCTCAACATGAAATATGCAAATATATTCCATCAACAGTGTGATTGTCGGTACTCCCTTGTTGAGGCATTAGCTTAAATGAATGTGTATGAGCATTTGATATATTTAATAGGCATTGATTCTCCAATGCAATCTTATTCATTTCAAAGTTTGGAAACATATCCACATTCTTATTATCTGGGGTATGGGATTATTAGTCAATGTCTACCATATTGTCACATCTGCAACTACACATTTTAACATTAAATAATAGTTCTTTATGTAACAAAGATTAATGTAGCTCCAAGGAGAAATTCCTTTCCTATTATTCTCAATTGAGCTAGTTATTCTAGGACAACACAGTCGTCCAATTTTGTGATACTAATCCATAAGTTATTCAGACATAAGATTTAATCAAATTGAACAAACTAACGGCAAACTAATGTTGACAAATGCTATCTTGCGGCCCTGGTAGCTGTTACAGAAGCTGGCAGTGTTTCTCCTCATCATGTCCCCCATGCCATGCAGCATTCATTCATTCTTCCTTCACAGTGAAACTGAAAGGTCAGAGCTGCATCATCATCAAGGCCTCCTCTTTCAAAATGTTCTCTCAGGTTGCCATGACGCCAGATCCAAGTGAGAAGCGCCAGTGTCACAGTGCATTGCTTTCATTCCACGCCAGTGGTGTAAAGCAACTGAGTACATTTACTCAAGTACTTAAGTACAGTTTTGAGGTACTTTTACTTTACTGGAGTATTTCCAATTTATTTTCAATACTTTCATACTTTTACTCCACTACAATTATTTGACAGCTTTAGTTACTAGTTACTTTGTAGATTTTGATTATTATTACAAAACACACGTTACCCACTTCAGCCCTATATACATTTCGGCCATTTGAAAATAGCCGATCTACGCATTGTGAGCTTGTAGATCGGCTATTTTCAGAAGATTTTAATCCATTGTGTACATTTGAAAACTTTAAGTACATTTTGATACCAATTACTTTTGTACTTTACTCAAGTAAATTGTGAATAGAAAATGTGAGTACTTTTTCCACCACTGTTCCACGGTGAGGGAAGATAAACACACAGAGGCGCTCATACAAATGGCCGATTGGTCGAGAACATATGTATCAATCACACTATTGCAGCAGCATAGTTTTTAGGTCACTGTTCAGCGTATTCCCCACCCTGTGGTAAAGATCACTGGCAGATCTAATGGTAAAGGTTAGGTCAGGCCCTATAAATTCATCCCAGTTGGGCCTGGACCTTACAGTCATTAAAAAATAAGATATAATAGATAGAAAAAATATCTGGGGGCAAAATTAATTATTGCATTTCTTTCAATTGAGGATTTGGATCTGCCGGTCGATGAGTGTGCACGCGGCCATACACACACTCAAGCGCGCATTTAAGCATGCATGTACACATGCATTACCCACACACAAATCCAGTTTGCAGAAATGTACACAATCATGCTGATTATGCAACTCTACCGAATTCCCACCTCGCTCCCATGAATAAACACTCACTCACAGGCGCACATACTGTACTGTACTGCACATGCACTACATACACAAGTCCCCAAGGAAGCAAATGATCCCCTGCTGGCATTCTACAAAGCCTCCACTGATCTCCCCACTGAGAGGAGCCCCTGGGGAGTTAGCAATCCTGTCCTCAGGCCTCCTATGCTCTGCTCTGGGGTGCTAATCCCGAGTTCTGCTGGCCTGGTCCGAACAGGCAGGAGTTCAGGCTAATCCTCCGGGCCTTTACAAATCCACCTCAAACCCTTCAAACACAAAGTCCACGAGACACATCCCAAACATGTCCCCTGGCAGGGTCATGCCACTAGGCTTGTTTCTGGAGAACTCTGCCAGTTCTCCAGAGGCACTCTCCCTCTTGCAAGCATCCGTACAAAGCATGGCAGGGCCTCAACCACCCAGCAGGTAAAAGCTTTCCATCAGTACACAAGTCCTATCTCAGCATTTGCATGGAAACTCTTCTTCTAGTCCTCCAGTGGCTCAGAATCTGCCAGACTAGTTTGTACACGCATTCCTTGTCTTGCAACTGTAAAAAATACATCCTACAGTCTTTCCATGCAAAAGGAACTAGACCATACTGCAACTTCTGTATATTGAATATGGTGTTAATTATGGTTGTGGTCACTGGTCACCTCACCTGTGTCTCTCCACTACAGTGCTGGCATTCCTCTGTTGGGAGGTGCCAAGCACTGTAGAGAAGGAGGGGTGGTTCTTCATGTTTAGCCTATTATGTTTTGTCTTATATTGATATGTCTTGTGAAGGAATATGCACCTGGAAATGCCTTTGAAATAGTTAGTAAACATAGATGTAATTGTGTATGTAACTCAGGGGCTGTGGTTAGCCTGGGCTGAGTTAATTGATACCAATAAAAGAAATTCTCTTGGTATGTCTCACCTGGTATAAGAAGGAGGCTGGAGAGTGTTGGTTTTAGTTTGGCTTAGGGTGAGCAAGCAGACTGCACCCAGGGGAGATCTACACCCAGGGGAGAGCTGCCCTAGGACAGAAAGGTCATAGCCTGTGTTTCAGTTTCTCAAGTTCTTGGGTTGTTATTTTTCTTAGTTTTGCCGTTAAGTGTTTATTTCCATTTTCTATTTTTTTGCAAGTCGTTTTGGCCAGTGTTCTGTTTTGTTATTTAGGTATTATTTTTGCCCGGGGCCTCACTGTGATTACTCCTGCATGGGACTGGTAGTTGGTTTTTGGAGGTGAATAAAAACACAAAAACTGTATGTATTCTTGGACTTTTTTTTAGCCTGAACCATCGGCCAACCTTTACAGGGTCTATAAAACATTCTAGTCCCTGTTGAAGTTAGCCAGCCAACTTGAGCTAATGCTTTATAGAGATTGTGATTTCCTAAACAGAATAAATACCACACATATTAAAACAAAACGTCCTTATTTGCTCAATCTTCTTGCAACTATTATCAACTAAGAACAGATTTAGCCGCTATGTCTGCAAACTTCATGCATTTTTAAACTGGTGTCGAATTGTCCCCCTCTCTGAGAGTTTTACAGTGTAACGTCAAGCTGAACAGTAGACAAAGTAATATTTTTAGTGATGAGGCATTTTAGAACTTGGCTCTGCAAGAGGCTAGCCATGTATGATTGGTAATAAGAGTTAATGAGTTAAGAGTAAAATGTAATGTAATATAAATCAAATAATTGATCTTTGAGTGTTATTTAGTTGTGTAATTCTTACACATTATATTACATTATTATAAGTACTTACACATTTTCCAGCAAATGAATATGTCATGACTGAGACCGTGGTAGTCAGTGGTTAGTTACTTGTTAGTTAGCATTAATTTCGGCTAACAAACACTCTAAAGTGTTCCTATATTTGAATGTAATTTAAATATGAAATCAATTTAGGACTGTCCATAATATATCTACAGTAAGTTTATGTATTTCAAACATCAAATTTTTGTTATGTTTGGGATTCACTCTTTTATGCAAAAGTGAACCCAACCCGTTGGTGGGTGGGTTCTTAGACAAGTCTTAAGACTGTTGGCAGCCTCTCGTGGCCCTGATCATTTTTAAGTGTCCTGAAGTGAATGCCACTTATGGTGAAATTAAGTGTAATCATAATTTGGGTGAACATCAATTGCTTTATATCTGCCCAGTCCACTATCTCTCTCTCTCTCTATCGTACTTTTCCCCACACGCACGCACGCACACACGCACTCAGTGGCCTAAAAGTGGACACTGCAGAACACCCTGGCTGCAACAAGCAGACGGGAGACAAAACACGGCATGACCATTCATCACCGCTAATAGGTCATAGTTTACACTGTTGACACCAAGCATACATCATCACCTTGGACACGGGGACCAGGGGGAAATGGAACCGGAGGTGTGATGGTGGCGGGAGTCTGGTGTGGACTATATGATGTCAGCTGCTTTCTGAAGAAAACCAATCACAGTGCTATCAGATCTATCGCTGGGGTAGAAGGTTAAGTCCCCCTCTTTGCACCGGCTCACAGTAGCCTATGACCTTCTCCTGGCCTATAGGCCCCGGGCTGCTCTCCTGTGCCTAACCATGTGCTTTTTCCCTCTCAGCCTTCAGGCTTCCTGCCAATAAAGAAAAATGACTAAGGGGTATCAAAAGTCGGCACATTCTAAAATCCATCTCAGATTCTGCCCTGCTCAAAATAAACTGTAGTAGACCTACAGTAAAGTATTGCTCTATTGGTTCTACTGTTAACCCCTTAACCCCTATATACTTAATTGACCAGGCTCCCCCATTGGCACTACTCCTTTTCTCCCTCTACATCAAATCTCTTCACCGAAAATATCTATCTTAATCCTCACAACGTGTCGATCGCCTTGTAGAAGTGTAAAATGTATACACATCATGTATACAAATGGAACAAAATGGACCCACGTCATTTTGTTCCATTTGTAGTGCTTCAGAGTTGTTACGTTTTTTTTATATATAATCATTTTTATCCCACGATTTTTGTAACTCATTTTTCACCCAGTGCCAATAAGCTTGTGATCCTGGGAGCTAGAGTTGTTAAGTTAACACTGAGGATTTAATTGTGTGTTGAACATGGCAGTACCCTTGACAAGCCCTTGATGTCCTATGAAAAGTTTGAATGAAAAGTTTATTCATGGCATAAGCTGCTGCAGGTTAGAAAGATGTGCGGTGAACTCAGTATAGAGTCTTTTGATGTATCGTCTCCTTCAAAGGCTTGTTGGCCTTCTTCTGGTTCTTAGGCACTTTCTTGCTTTGGTTGAATTGGGTAAAAATGACTCACTTCTGAGCTGTCACTCAATTGATGCTTATCCTTGCTGACACATCCTGTACCTCATTGCAGCTCACTAGATCTAACTCTTTGAGCAGCGTGCAAAGGAAGTCAGGTCCCTCCGTCAGTTCTATGCACAGAGAGAGAGAGAGAGAGAGAGATAGAGAGACGGACACATGTACAAATCACCAACTTGCATTCCTGAGCAGAAGATCTAAATCTTACTGTTTTATAAGTGGCACATTTCACAGGGAACATCAAATGGATGATCACAGAAGGATCTGTCTTGGCAGGGGTCCCCCCCCCCCCCCCCCCCCATTTCATGCAGTGGATTAGAAGATTCTCTGTGTTTGATGATAGGTGGAGCCTTGCTCATATTGGCGTCCAGGCAGGTGCCTGCCTGTCATTAAGGTTTAATAAGACCGAGTGCATGGATTCTCATTAACAGCTGCCCATGGGGCATTCGCATGACCTTTACACAGAAAACAGGCCCAGAGAGAGAGAGGGAGAGGGACAGGGACAGAGCGAGAGAGAGACAGACAGACAGACAGACAGACAGACAGAGTGAGTCACTTTTGTGAGGGACACTTTTGTGCCTTTACTGGTAGAATACCAATCAAATCCAACAGACACACACGCGCGAGTGCACACACACATATATACGCGCCAATAAGTCACAAGCCGACATGTCACTCTCTGTGCTCCACTACTGTGCACCGTGCATAGCAAACTACTGCCTGCGAATTTTGTATTCAAACGCCAAGCAATTACTACAATTGAAAGGAAAGAGTTTGAAATTCTGAGTCTAAATATTTGAGCTGACCAAGAAAGTCGAGTTTTGGGAGTAAACACGTTCTCTGTGTAGGCCTGATAATGTCTGATGTGGATGTGTGAATCTGTGTGTAGACACATGCGTGCCAACACACACACGTGCGTGCCAACACACACACACACACACACACACACACACACACACACACACACACACACACACACACACACACACACACACACACACACACACACACACACACACACACACACACACACACACACACACACACACACACACACACACACACACAAATGAAAGGGTTGTAATGCTAGAACCCTCTGACATGCTGAGGCACTCTGACATTCTCTTCTATTTCATTTGAGACGGACCATTTGCTTTGGCCTAAAAGTGGTAAAAAATAACCCTGTGTGAGCTCCTTAATGGCTCGATATACTTTGTTGCCCGTGGTGTCGCACATCGAAAATAGCAGGTCTACAAGCTCACTGCGCATTACGCTGCGTTGCGCTCTGAGCTTTTAGATCTTCTATATTTTTTGGTGGGCAACACCAGCACGCAACTATAAATCCATCATTGGTGTGTGTTTGTGGGAATGGCATTAATCATTAATCAGATGGACATGGATGAGGACACAGGCTTGGATCGTACAGTAGGGGCTCTTAAACACCAGCTCCATTCAGTGCCTGACATCCGTGAAGGGTAAAAACATGTTGGGCTATTTGAGCAGTGGCTCTAAAGATAGACACATTAAAACCTGGACCCCTTTCATAGAGTTTACTGAAAGCATACCTTTCACTTGAATCCATACTCCCTTGTATAGTTCGACATCACTCACCAAATCTGATCTTGGGGAAATAACATGTCGGATACAGTACAATGTACGTGTATGTTTATTGTCTGTTACAAATGGAAAATAAAAATAGAGTGTTTAAAAAAAAAAAAAAATGTTAGGCTGTTGGAGTGTAAAAAACAGACTCTTATTACTCTTATTGCTCTCTGGGGGCGGCAGTGGCTCAGGGGTAGAGTGGCCGGATGGCAACCGTGAGGTTCCCAGTTCGATCCCGGGCTCCCCCAGAGTTAGTGTCGAAGTGTCCTTGAGCAAGAAGCTGAACCCCTAATTGCTCCCGATGAGCAGGCTGGTGCCTTGCATGGTTTCCTCGGCCATCGGTGTGTGAATGTGTGTGTGAATGGGTGAATGTAATGCACAATCTATGTAAAGCGCTTTGGATAAAAGCGCTATATAAATGCATCATTTATTTTACCATTTTTGATACGAAGGGTAACCCAGAACCTCCATAACCTGAAACTTACTGCCTAGTCCTGTGTTTCTGTCCTTTCTGTCCCTGGTTTACGTTTGTGTGTCTCCAGCCTCCATGTATCTGTCCGATAGATGTAGCTTGTTTGTCTCTTTCTCTGTTCATCTGCCCCTGTTTTTATCCACCTTCCATATCCACATGCTGCTTCAATGGTCCTGTTCCTGCCCTGCCCTGTCCTGTCCCTGCCAGTCAGTCCTCTACCTCGATCTAGCCCAGTCTTCCTTTCCCAGACCACTTCTCTCTGGTCCCTCGTCCCACAGTCTCCCCTCTCCCGACCCCTTCTCTCTGGTCCCTCGTCCCAGTATCCCTTTGCCCTGGTCTAGGCCAGGTTCTCACTAGTCTAGGCCTGTCACAATTATTACATAATCATCTTGTGACACACATAAATGTGTGAAATAATGTATTTCCTGTCCAGGTATGATGAGTACCGGTATTGAAATAAAAAGATATCCGAGAAACATAACATACTTGGTGATAACAAGGGAATATATTGGTTTAATATATGGTTGAATTTTTAACACCTAAATGTAGTGTACGGAATACATGTTTTGTTTTGTGTAAGTTGATTATGGCCATTCATTTTCTGTTGACATGATTCACTCATAAGGGAGCTGTGGGGAAAAAGCCGCACATGTAGCAAAAGTTCCAGGAAGTGATCACTGTGGAAAGTTCCAGGAAGTGAGGTACCAGGAACAGCTATAAAAGTACAGGAAGTGAGGTACCAGGAACAGCTATAAAAGCACAGGAAGTGAGGCGGCCGGGGTTCCATTTTAGGTATGAAAAAGAGTGCTTGGTGGTGGTTTGTCAAAGAGACAGCTTTTTTTCAAACGACAAGTCAACCACCCGGCCTTCCCTTATAAGTAACCTTATTAAGGTAAGCTAATTTTATTGTACTCCAAATCTGGGCGTTTGGACCCATATGACAGCATGTGCGTGATCTACTACATAAACACACATTTAAACTGGGAGACTGGGAGAGCGCCGTCCTCATACAGCAGACACACACGCACGCACGCACGCACGCACGCACGCACGCACGCACGCACGCACACACACACACACACACACAAATTATTTTATTTGGATCTGCACAAAAGGCACAATACATGATAGATCACACTGATAAGAAGAATGTTACATTACGGTCAAACCAGATACAACTGCTGCACATGCTTATTAACACACAGAGGAAAAAAGATAACACATTGATGACATTCTACTAAATACAGAAATTTGACAGATAATTTTTTATTACATTTTTTTGTCTCCCCCTTCCTAGTCAAGGATATATTAAACATTGTCTTCTCCAGATAGACTATGATAGCTGAGACAGAACAGTATTTAGACAACTTTTTTGTATTTGTCTTTTGCAATCCTCCCAGAGGCAGGCCACGGAGCACAAGTTTGTAAACGTGGCCCAGACTCCCAAACACTAGGACAATAGATGGGTTTCCGCGCGACGTCATCACAGAGCAGAGTGCGCAATCTGCGCATGCGGGTGGTAGAACGAACCGGAATCGCCATTCACTCTGTTGTTATTTTCGGGATTTAGATAGGCATAATGCTGCTATTTTAGGCATAATAGGCATAATGCTGCTATTATATACAAACAGATCCAACTTCCGACAAATCATTTTTATTGAGTAAAGAAGATATTACAAACTGCATCATTTAATCTACTTTCATTAAACCCGGTGAAGACCATTTCTTTTTTTAATGTACATTTGACTAGAGCTGCTGCGGGTAATAGCGCCCTCTACTGCTCAACCCTCCACTGCGCGCGCATCATCCTCTCATGTTTACAAACAGGAAACCCATCTATAAGTTGACAGTTATATCCCACGGCCATAATACATTCCACCAAAGGCTGATATTTCATAAGTTTGGATGTAAAACAAGTGTCCTATATACAAATCAAATGGGCAGCTATATTTCAAAGATAGTAAAGTTTTAATTTCATTAATGAACACAATATCTGGGTTATTTGGAATATCTTGCAGTGAATTGACATGTGTGTCATTGTGATCAAACCAGTCTAGTTTTAAAGTGCTATGTTTATACATTTTTGTTGTCCTTTCATGTACTTCTCTGATTTTGTCTGAGACCAGATCCACCAATGTACAGTCCTTTACCCCAAGGTCAACAAAGTTCAGCTGCACCACACATCTCTTAGTGGAAAATGTGTTATTGTCTCCGCCAGGCCGAAAGGCATGGCGAGAGAGTATGTTTTTCCCCCTGTCCATCCGTCCGTCCGTGTGTGTGTCCGTGTGTCCGTGTGTGTGTCCGTCTGTGAACAGCTAATCTCCGGCACCGTTGGCTTGATCGCAGCGAAACTGTGAACACACACTCAATGGATGCCAATTCAGAACCACTGCCCCAAATTTTTCACATGGGCCTGTTATAGCGCCACCAGGAGGCCGCTTTTTGTAAAACTCATTTTTTGACAGTACTCCTACAGATTTTGTCCAAACGTCACACAAATCGGTAAACAGTATCTCTATAGTCATTAAACAAAACTTTTTTTCAGATTTTTCATATTCCATCCTGATTGGCTCAAAATGGCTTCCAAAGTTTGCAGAAGTGCTCCGTGTTGAACAAAATGCCTCAAATCATGAACACAGCATGCAATTTCCGTGAAATTTTGCACGTACATTCACACTAGGCCGAGGAAGAAATGCCACTTCAATTTGTTCAAATCAGCCTCATGGTGGCGCTATAACAGGCCAATTCGTGTTTTTACCCTTAACTGCACCGATCTGTTTACAACTTTGTATGCGCACTCCCAACAGGTCAAGGAAAAACTTTTGCCCTGCATTTTTCACATCTGCCTTTTATAGCGCCACCAGGAGGCCGACTTATGTAAAACACATTTTTGGATATTACTCCTTCAGATTGTATCCACATTTAACATAAATAGTTACACATGATCTCTATAGTCATGAGATCAAGACTGATCTGTTTGATTTTTCATATTCCATCCTGATTGGCTACGATTGACATCTAAAGTTTGCAGGAATGGCCCGTATTGAACTAAATGCCGCAAATCATGAACGCAGTGTCCGATTGCTGTGAAACTTTGCACGCACATTCACACTACGTTGAGGAACAAATGCCACCCTTTCAACATTGCCCTATTATAGCGCCACCAGGAGGTCGATTTTTACAAAACTTGATTCATCACGCAAACCGGTACACATTATCTCTATAGTCAAGTGATCAAGACGGATCCGTCCGATCTTTCACATTCCATCCTGATTGGCGAATTCAGAACATTGCTGGTCCACACTCACCTACCTGACCTGGCGGAGACCTGTGCTCCGAGGAGCACTTTTTCTAGTATTATTTTTTATATCATTTACATTCTATCTGTTTAACACACTTAATTTCAAGTATTGCCAGGTTATTGGGACTCCTTGTGGAGTTTTTTTTTCGTTTTTTTATAAGATCTCTCCTTTTTCCACTTACCGGTAAAGTGGCTTGTAACGTTAGCTGTAATCTTGCCTTCTGACTGGGAGAACCTTCGTGAGCTGGATGAAACAAGTTGGTCATTAGATTTTTGGGTCTAAAAGCCCTTGCCAACTCCCTCTTTTTCTTCTTTCTATTCTTGCATCTCGTTGTACAGATCCTGGCAACATTCAGAAAGGGGAACACCGTGGAGAGACAGACAGACAGACAGACAGACAGACAGACAGACAGACCGTTTTAACCTATCTCTGGCCCTGGCCTTCAGCCTGGTGGAGATACTTAGCTATTTCATTATTGTGCTTAATTTTATTTCACTTTCACTAATTCACAAGCCACCTTGTCCAGTTGGGTGTAATGAGCAGCATAGCCTCAAGTGCCCACTAACAGGGCTTTAATACTATTTTTGCCCTGTTGCAGTTAAAAGCCTTGTGTTAAAAGCCTTACAGACAAGAGTAGTAGCTTCTACCTTCAAAGATGGATGGCAGGCATTAAATAACATACAGTAGTCAGCTGTTACACATCATACTGTTCACACATGGATAGAGGTGGGCTGTGTGTGTGGGTGGGTGTGGGTGTGCATGTAGCGTGCATGTGCAGGAGAGGCCGTCAGTGTAGTCACACGTGCATGCAACTGACCCTTCCCTACAAGAGTAGGCTACAATGAGAAAACAGGGGGACAATGCAGACTGTGCAGGGAATTTGTTCCAAAACTAGTTGGATTTGTGCTTTTCCAGAACCAAGGTACCACCTCAGGGTTTTCTTTGACTATTGAAATGCTATACAGAAATACATTTTCAACTTTAAACAAAATTAGACACAGGTTTGGCAATGCATGAGTCCTCCCTGCTTTGCATTAGTACTGCTGGATTTTCCAAACAACAATCTCCAACACAGAAAACCTGTTTTAAGAACGTGGGGTGGGGTTGGGGGCTTCAAACATGGCTACTATGTTAATGAAATATGTTGCACATCTACATGAGTTTGAATGTTCGCTCTTACCTTGCTCTCATTCAATTTCTCTCCCTCTCTCAGAATTTATACAATCTGCTATCCCTCTTCACTGCATGCAGCCATCATAACTGAATAAAGAAATGTACGCTCTGACAGAGATAGATTACAAGCTAACAAAAAAATGAAACTAATAGCCAAACTAACCAAATAATAAAAAATAAACAATGTTTCCTCAGAAAGCGGGGCTTGTATTGTGTTTGCTGAAGAGATGGACAATAGATGTGAAACTGTCAAGAGTGAGCTGGCGAGGAGAGAACTGAGTGTGGGTGTGTGAATGACCAAAAAACTGAAAAAAGACAACGCGTTTCTTTTAAGCGGTACATCTCGCACACTGGGTAAAATATAGTGGGATGCCAAATGTACTGGAAATGAATTGGCATCAGATTTGCAGTAGGACAAAGAGCATACAGCAGAAATGTCAAGCACACTCGTGAAAAGGCCATGTCTGTTGCGTTGTGATTTTCCACTGATCAGAGCCCCGTAAAAGTGCCATCATATTGGTACGAAACAGCTTTTTTGACTTTTGATTTGAACACGATATGTACAGTAGGACATACCGAGTTACTGTAGATAATGACACTCTGTGTTCCTCCTTAACCTCCTGTTCTATGGTATATTATTTACAGTGCACTTGTCTTGATTTACGAGAGAATCTTGAGTTCTGGGCTTCACACATTCAGCCACTATGCACACTTAACTACAACAGCAACAAAAAAGAATCTGATATTCTGTTTCTTATCATAAGTTGCAAAATGAAACAAAATTAAATCTCTCTATTAAATCTGTAGCCATGCGGAGAGGCCCTCTCAATCGATATATATATCTTCTCCCTATCAGTTCCAGGCGAGTGAGCATGGCGGTGGCATACTATTAGGTTATTACAAAAGCAAATCAGTCAGCAGAATAAATTTTCTTGAAAAATATGAGGCTGGCCAAAGGGAATTAATAACCATTGCTGGGCATGTACTGTAGTAGCTGCTGAATTTTCATCACCTCTGCCCAACCAAGTGCATACCGTATGTGCAGAAATATGAATCCTTTGATGATGTTTGTCTGTTGTTTATCATTAAATGAATCCTGTTTAATAGGCATGAGAATTTTAGAAATTTGGCAAATAGAATTTTTCCAAGCAGTTTCTCTACCAGAAACTGTCAATAGATCTATGTAACTTTAATGTAGTGCTTTTGTAACCACGCATGGAATAATACTGTTCGTTCACTATATCACACATCTCAACTTTACCTCAGATGTATTCTTTTCCCCACAGATCCTTGAGCTGTGTGTGTGTGTGTGTGTGTGTGTGTGTGTGTGTGTGTGTGTGTGTGTGTGTGTGTGTGTGTGTGTGTGTGTGTGTGTGTGTGTGTGTGTGTGTGTGTGTGTGTGTGTGTGTGTGTGTGTGTGTGTGTGTGTGTGTGTGTGTGTGTGTGTGTGTGTGTGTGTGTTGGCACGCACGTGTCTACTCACAGATTCACACACCCACATCAGATGTGTGTGTGTGTGTGTGTGTGAATAAACCGTTTATGTCCTTTATCAAGATGAATGTCTTTATCTAGCCCTGTTCTACAAAGACAAGGGGTGATCAAGCATGGAATGGTGATGTGTAGAGAGATGAAAAGCCTTTTGTGCTCTTAAGGGTCCAGCTGTCCTGAGATCCAGCTGGTAGACTAGACAGTTATACTGTACAGTAGGTTTAAAGTGACTACCCTTGTGTAAAGTGTCTGGTTGGGAAAACATCTTAGCCATTCTCAAATGCGAACCCTCATATTTTCAAAATATCACAGCAAATCATAGCTTAATACTGCAGACAACTTTAATGGTACTCTAATAGGGGACAGGGAGATAAACAGGGAACCATGGAAATCATGGAATATTTTCATCTACAATATACATCATTACTGTAAATACAGTAATATTTTGTATTAATAATATACGGAAACATATTAAACTGCAACATTCTGTGAGAAAAATATTATTACAGCACTTCACTTTAAGCCCTATTTTATATTTTGTTTTAAGACTTAAAAAAGGCAAAAGTTACAAAAATAGTCGACCTACA
Source organism: Gymnoscopelus braueri (assembly GCF_963280865.1). Taxonomy (NCBI): domain Eukaryota; kingdom Metazoa; phylum Chordata; class Actinopteri; order Myctophiformes; family Myctophidae; genus Gymnoscopelus; species Gymnoscopelus braueri. The sequence continues at coordinate 32,881,209 of NC_137612.1, read as the reverse complement.
AACTTGTACAAAAAAATAATAATAGGGGTGCCAGGTTGAAAGTGGTCAAAAGAATGCTATTATTTACAGAAAGTTGCTCAGCCTTATGTCACAGATGTCCTGCATTAATAAGACAACCTCCATTGAGTGTCTCTGAGGAGGAAATTATATTATACGCCATGTGGCTTTGCGCTTAGAGCTGAACATTAGACCCTGCCCACGTGTATACAGTGTTGGAAACGTGACTATTTGTTTTCATCAACCTCCGATTTGACATAATTTGGCTTTGAGATTTCACCCTTTCTGGCCCAGATAGTGGACAAAGTGTGTCCTATCTCTCCATTAATTAATTGCCATCTGGCTGTCTTTGTAGTACCCCTGAGGTTTGTACCTCCTAACCTCCTCCACAGATAACCTTTCTTCAAAACTGTTCATGGTATATTGCAAGCAGATTGTGGAAATAAACTCATTCTGTTTCTGACACACCATAGAATTTACAGTCAACTGTCCCACTGGCTGACACCCCATGTTAGATTGTGGTTGGCAAGTATGAAGGCCAACTTATGCTTTGAGCAACAAATGTCGACTGGTGTGTGGCACGGCTAAAGTGACGTTAGAATGTAAAGAAAATGTGTCGCAGAGGACCTCCGCCCGACGACAGTCGCTTACCTCTAGAAAAATGAAAGGTTGCAGACACTTTCATAAATTGTTGTCCCTAAATCTTAAAATAAATTCAGGGAATCTCTGTACAGACGTACCGTAATCCACGTATCTCGAGAACCGTTCGACCGACTGATTAGAAATTCACCACACATGTCGCAGACAACCCGAGGGAGTGCAGTGCCCGGCGTCGAGTCGGTCGGATAGGCGGTTGTCCAGAATCCCCAGAAAAGGCTCTGGCCGTGGCCAAAATGAGCCAATTGATTGCCATGGCAACCCCAGCCCAAGCTTGATTTGGCAAATTCCCCACACCTGCCATTTCATTGCTTAGTCAGTCTACTTTCCACAGTTAGTTTGCACTCTTCAGACATTCTCTACACATTCTCCACAGAAGTTTACCACAGCACAAGAACTTTCCAGAACCGCAGATCCAACACTGTCTCATATTGTGACTTCTTGGGACAAATGTGACCAAACGTCAAAAGGTGACTTGAAGGGGTTTACCCTTCAGTCAAACGGTGCCTTCCCGGGCACTTCCGAACTCCAGGAATGCGGAAGTGCAGTTCTCAAACCCAAGACGTAAAAATATGACGGGTCTGCCAAAAAACAGTTAAAACGACGGAGGTGCGACGTCTCAAGCGGACTTGAGCTACGGGAGGCACCACCGAGAGAGCCGTCAGGCAAGCGAGTCGCCGTGCCGAGCGTTACGCGACTCAGCGCTGTTCGATGTTCGACAGAATCGTAACTCACATTCCCCGAAGGTCAACATGTGCCTTATTTGCTCCCCTCCCCCCCTTCCTGTCAACGTTTTACTTCTTGGGATGTCCGTCCCAACGGGCACCTGTCTAGTGGTTTGGGAAGATGCTCGTTTACATATGGGAAGATGTATAGTTTATTTTCTCTATCCAGTAATTCTAGCTGGCAGATTGACTTCAATTCAATGACTGCAATGACTGTCTTCATTGCAGTCATTGAGAGCCGTCAGGACCTGCTTATGAATAAACAAAACTTTTGAACGATTGCAACCTTTGCAAATTAAAAGAAGACATATCACACAGTGTTTTCTGCTGTGTTGCTTTTCGATGTGCACGCTGTATAATTTTATTGAGGTATATAAAGTGCACAAAGTACATTTCTTAATGTACTTTGAGCCCATATTAAAGCTTTCATGACATTCACTTTTACACCACATTCAAAGTCTTTGTCCTGGTCCTTCAAAAGTGTACAAAAAGTTTTAAGTGAAAATTCCATTCCAGTGATCAATGGCAGGTGTTTTTCTCTCACATTTCTAAAGCCTTTTCAACTGCAATGAAAAAAGAAATCTTTGCCTGCGGGTGTCGCTGGTGAGGGATTTTGCCTGTCAATCATTGCCTTTGCTCCGCCCCCCCCAAAGGAAAGGATAGGGGAGGGGAGGGGCGAGGAGGAGAGTGGGCGGGATTAATCGACTGTGACCTCACTGCCGAAGGGCCAAGCTCAGATTACTTTTCAGCCTAATTATTCAGAAAACCCCAGACCACAGAAAATCCACTGAATGTTCTAAGTTCAGTTTTTTTGGGTGTAATTGAGGTCATAAAACCCCAAATAAAACATTGAAAATAAAAAAAGTGAAAATGAATGTCATGATACCTTTAAACTATCTGCTGATATCGCGAGACTGTCGTTGATCATTGATAGCCCGATAATGAACGACACAGCAGAAAACACTGTGTGATATGTCTACTTTTATATTTCTGAACCGTCGTGTTGGCGAGTCGCAGACAGTACGAATACTCTAAACTCAGAAGGTTGAGAGAGACACGTAGTGCGATGTGTCTGTCGACACGATGTGTTGGATGTGTCGGTCGACGTGGTTAACTGAATTGATTATTATTATTATTATTATTAGTAGTAGTACTACCAGTAGTAGTAGTAGTACCAGTAGTAGTAGTAGTACTACAGTAAATATAAGTGCAACACAGTGTTGTTGATGTACAATTTGTCAGGTATTGTCCACATCTTCAATAAAACAATCTGACCTGCCATAGAAAGCAATGACGCTGAGAGAAGAACGTCGCTGCGGGTGCTGTGATGACACTGCACAAAGGTAGACCTGCAATTACAATGGTCCATGACAGCTGAGCTAACTGAGTCTTAAACAAAATTCACAGCCAAATTTAAATGCTTGGAAGCTAGACAACGAGTGCCGAGTTATTAGAAAATGACATTAATGCGCAGGGTTTTGAGCTGGCCGTGACAGTATGAAAATATGTGATCTGCAGGGGAATGCTAATATGCAGAAGTCTGTGGAGAGAGGTAAAAATCAGAAGATTCTGAGAGCCCAGGGTAGAGTTTCTCTCTTTCTCATTAGTATGTTCGTCATTTGTACGGAAATTCTATGGCAGATTTAAGTGTAATCGAATGATTCTGATCTAATCTATCTAGACTTGCTGTGGGGTTGAGCTTGTTCACTGTTATTTTTCATCAAAATCTTACCTATAATACTGAATGCATTTTCTGTCTTCAGTACATTCATAACTTTTTTATGACTTACATTTTATTAAATGTATTCACAATTTCAGAAGTTATGGACCATGCAGTGATAAAGAAAAGTATACACTTGCAAATATAACTGCCTTGACCAGCAATATCACATTCAATCAAAAATGCTGAAAATACAACGGATAAAGGAAACACAACATAAAACCCTATACACACATCCCCCCAAAAAACTAAAGACAAGAAACAAAAATAAAAAATAAACCAAAACAACCAAAAATCATAGAGGTCAGAACAGTCTCAAAAACCGGGGCAAAATTATACATAATTCCTGTGCAGGGCTCCCACAACCCATTCCCCACTCCGTTAAAAGTCCCAACTACAGTAAGTACTTTAATCACTGACTAGCACCTACTGTACCTGAGGTCAAATACATTAACCACATTGGGAATATTATTATGCAAGCAGCATACTAGGTAGCTAATGTTTCGGCTCCGGGCTGCTGAAATCCCTGATATGTTGCAAAGTGATGCATGTCGCATGCCAAAAATAGCAGATCTACAAGCTAACAATTGCAATATATTGTGAGTTTGTAGATCAGTTACTTTCGGCGCACATTACCGGTGCACAACAAAGGATAAATCAGGCTTGAGGTGATTTCTGCCTGAACATGCATTCTGCTTCTACAAGCATGCAGATGAAGATGTAGGCATTAAAAATGCACAGCCACCGTGGCATCGGTTCTGTGGATAGCATGACTGCAGTTGTGACGAGCACATTTACATTCAACGACATGTTTACTGTAGCTCCACTTAACCAATTCTGAGGAGTGAATAATGTTTGAGCTGAGGAAACGCATAAAGGCAATTACCAGTACTCCACATAATACTTCGATCGAAATGGATGCTTTTACCCTTTCTTCTTCCCCAATAAGCATGGTTCTTTGTCTTACCTTTTCACCAGATCATTGCACCCTCGCCACCCCCCAACACCCCCATTCTCTGAACCGAGACACTAAAGTAGACGGAGAGATTTAATGACCGCATTTACATACGTGTCGGCCATATTGATCCACTGGGAGCCCCATGCAGTCAGCAAGTTCTGAATCACTGCCATCAACATTAATGTTATAACATGCCAGCTTCACAGACAGCCTGGTAATAATGCCACAAACAACTTTAATACCACACTTAACATTTAGTGTCTGCACCTACCGCATGATTAACAGATTGTGCTGCTGTGTTATAAGTGGATATGATTGGTTCATCCATACATACAGAATTAAATACAGTATGTATGTGTGTGTGCATGTAAATATTTCTATCTATAGTGTGTGTGTGTGTGTGTGTGTGTGTGTGTGTGTGTGTGTGTGTGTGTGTGTGTGTGTGTGTGTGTGTGTGTGTGTGTGTGTGTGTGTGTGTGTGTGTGTGTGTGTGTGTGTGTGTGTGTGTGTGTGTGTGTGTGTGTGTGTGTGTGTGTGTGTGTGTGTGTGTGTGTGTGTGTTCTTCCTTCGTCAGAGGTCCAGGTGGTGGGCGGGCGGAGCTATGACGTCACGTTCATGTCACCATGACTCAGCCATAACCATATAAGGAGTTCCCAATGCAGCTACGCCCAAATATGGAGTGTGTTGTCTAACCTCAATGTCACCATGGCATCGGCAAACAAATCAGTCGGCTCCATATATGGGCACAAAGGGGACAAGGACTGACAGATAGAGATCTCCATATATGGGCATATCAGTCAGATCGGTGGTGCGACGTAGGTGTGAGGGCCTCGTAGCGACCCGAACCTCTAGTATACTAAAACTGGCTTGAGGGACGACTGGCTTGGCAGGCCGGTGGACCACATTGTCACGTCCCAATGCAGCTATAGGGAGTGTGTTGTCTAACCTCAATGTGTCGTCAGCTCCGTATATGGGCATAAAAAGGACAAGGATACAAAGATCTCCATATATGGACTTATTGGTCGGATCGGCGTTGCAACGTGTATAGCGGCCCGAATACTGTATGAGAGAGAGAGAGAGAAATAAAATATTACTCTAAGTTAACAGTGAAAATGTTTGTGGTTTTGTAAGATGATTTTATTTTACCGGTATTCCTTTTTCCCCCCACATTCGTGAAAATGATAATGTTATGGAATCGCATTCCCGTAAATGGCTCACAGAATCAAATTAATCTCAACAGTGTGTGAATTAGAGTTTATGACTGAACCAATAGAGGGTGAGAGAGTGAACCACATCTGTAATTGCCACCTAATACTGAAGCATGACTCGTTTGGAAGTGAAATGTGAAAACTGCCACACCATCATTTTCCCTCTCGAATATATGATTTCATGGTAATGTTCTGTAACCTAGGCACACAAAGTAATGGTTGAGTTTCTATAATGGCTTTTCATGCCACACACCCCTGGAGATAAGAGCCTGCCTTTGGGGTGCCAAGACGTGTGAAAGGGGGTTCAAAGGTGAGGGGCTTTATATAAGGATTAAAGGTGAACATTTGATGCTTGTGTATTGTCTGTTCAGTATTTACTTAACCACTAAGACCTATACTTCGTTGTATGACAAATGGTGAAAATAGCTGACCTACAAGCTCACGGGTCACATTGCGATGCATTAAATTATGGATGCCAGGTTGAAAGTGGTTAACAGGAAGATTCCTTGAGCATGCCGATGGTCTCCCTGTTTTACACAGTAAAACAGTGCTAATTTATCTGCAACCAAATCGACCCTTACATTTGATCTGTACACTGTGTTACAAATGCATAAATTAAGACTGAGGATTTTACTGTGTAAAAAAGACATCCTCTTAACTCTGAATTTCTGTTTCTAATGTCTTGAATCACAGTGTATGAAAGCCTAACCTTTCCTTGTACCCCTCTGGAGACCTAATGCTTGGGTAGCAAGACTTTAACAACGTAAGGGTCACTTGGCAGAACGGATACTGTGAGAGGGCAGGGGGGGGGGGGGCTACTCTGTTTGATGAGTGTGTGTTCAGGTGGTACTACTCTATTTGATGTGTGGGCGCTGGTATTCAGACGGTACTACTCTATTTGTGTGTGTGTGTGTGTGTGTGTGTGTGTGTGTGTGTGTGTGTGTGTGTGTGTGTGTGTGTGTGTGTGTGTGTGTGTGTGTGTGTGTGTGTGTGTGTGTGTGTGTGTGTGTGTGTGTGTGTGTGTGCATGTCTTTAAGTGCCGTAGTCATAGTCCATATCATACTTGCACTAACATGTGCCCATGTGTGCTTTCTCTCTGTCCTCCCTCTTCCCGCAAAATATAGCCCGATTTAGGCTTCATCGTACGATGGTGGCAAAAATAGCCAATCTACAAGCTCACAACGCATCGCATCCTCAACGCGCTGTGAGCTTGTAGATCGCCCGTTTTCAGGTACCGTCTCACAACGGAGAATACATTATGAGGCAAATGTCACGCGTGCAATGTCCATTCCTCTTGGGGGACATCCCCGTGCGCACTCTAGCCTGTTTATTCAGTGAGGGAGAGGTACCGTACATTTTTAAAAATCTCTCCATCTCTCTTCGGGTCGATCTATCAGGGTGCCCGCTCGTGTCAGTCTGTCGTGCGAACGGCCATGTTGTGAATGACTGATCGTCGTCGGGAGGCGCGCTGAGAAGGAGGTGCTGCCAACAGTCGGGCCTCATCGTGGCAGAGCCAGTAATCACGGGCGTCAATCAGAGCTCATGCTGACCTTGTGTCACACAAATGGCTCCACCGCGGTAACACCGGTGCGGTAGAGTTTTCTCCCTTTAGTCTCTCTCCATGCCAAGCAATTCCCTCCACTCAGTCTTTTGGGAGGGTTTTCTCCTGGGAAAACACTTGCTTCAGCAAAGGAATTTGCATGGAAGCCAATGCAGTATGAATGTAAAAGTACACAAAAGTGTCCCAAGAAATTTGAATCATTTTACATATTTTACATCATTGGTTCTCATAGTGGGGACCCGCAGGGGACCATGGTGGGTTCCAGGGGGTCCCCAGCAAAAGTATTTAATATAGCATCACAATCATTTGAACCACTTTATCCATTTATATGTTGGCTATTCAAAAACAGCAGTTTACAAGTTCACAGCGCGTCAATTTGGGGTTCCTTGACACAAAAAAGTTTGAGAATCAATGTTACATTTTATATGATTAGGTTGCTTCAGATGTACAGTATCCAGTAGAATAAAATCCATGGTAAATCAAATTGATCTACATACATACAATGGAATCCTCAGTGTTGAGGTGGCTGTACAGTAGCTGAGTGGGTAGAGAGGCCGTCTGGGAATCGTTAGATTGCTGTTTGGACCACCGGTCTGAGGTGTCAAAGTGTACCTGAGAAAGACACTTAACACAACCTTAACCTCCCCTTCCTGCACTCATCTGACGATCTGAGCCATCTGAGAAGCCACCTGCTGGGTGAAGGAGTAAAAGACATTTCCCCTCACCTGGGGATCAGAGAATACTCCCTTTCCCTAATTCAATGTGTATACTTAATGAGATTCTTACAGGTAAGAATACCATTAATCAAACGGTATTTCGCATCTCGAAAAGCATTTGACCGATCTTCTCCAAATGGCCTATATAGAGATCCCTGATGTCATCAATATTACAGACTGGCCTCCAAGTACTATGATAATGGTTACTGCACTAAGTACTCTGACAAAGGGTACAACCGGTATTGCATAACCAACCAAAAGTTATTCGTTCCCAATGGGCATCGCCCTAGTCTGACTAAAACATGATTCTACATACTGTGTACAGCTTAAACTAAATCGTTATTGAATTATACAGCTACACTTAAAGTAGTGCAGCAGCCTCAAAACTGACATCCTTGAGGTCTGTGTCCTCTCAGCGGCTCATAAATGCAAAAACAGAAAGCTCAAAGGTCTTTTCAGAGCAAGACATTTTCTTTTAGCTCCTTGTTTACCAAATTACCAGTCAGACACTGCAGTGGCCATGGCAGATCTCATCTCTTAACAATTTAGTTATTACTAAAGTGTTGTACCAATACCGTGGCTCTCCACTCCAAACTTCTAATTCAAATCCAAGACCTTGATATGTTTCTGTTCTCTTATCCCCAAGTTATATGGTGTAAATACTTTCAAAAATTAATGCAATTTTTGGGCTCACTTAATGGTGCCTGGTGTTTAGTTTTTTGCTGCTCAACGGGCCTAGACTTAGGCTCCCCTTAATGTCTTCAACAGTGTTTTTTCTATAATTCATACATGTATTTTTCTATTCCAGCATCAAAGCCTTAAACATATTAACATTTCAGCGGTTTATAAACCATGTGAGATGGAATGGTCCTACTTCTTTCAGAAATAGAGCAGTAATATGGGACTTTGAGAACCACGAGCGAGTGAAATTCAATATGGATCAAGTTATTGACATTCCTCATGAACAATAACCAGCAACACACAAAAGCCTCTAAAATACAAATGTGCATTGGAAGATTGCGCTTCCTCCATTTCGCTCCCAGAATTGTGTTATGGCCACAAAATGCTGATATTTCTTCCACGCGTTTCCTCACATCTCGTAAATAGACCGGCGTGCAATAAATTGCCTCTATGTTGTGAACAAGCCCCTCCATTTCACCCCCACCCCCTTTAATGCAATGCCCTGGTAATATTATGTGACTAAAGAAACTCTCTTTGGGGGAGTAACTGGATTCTACCTCCCAATATAATGTCTCCAAGAGGAGTAAGGGAAGATTAATGTGGTAAATAAGAAATGCTATTTTTAGGATCCTACGAATGTTTGGCATCAAGTACAACTGTTTGCCCCCCTGCACCCCCCGGCACACACGTGCAAGAGGGGAATACAAAATAAAAATTTGAGGGAGAACAACAAGGAAACAAATGTAAAAAAAACAAACAGTATACAAGTGTATTTATGTTCACGTAATTTGTATTCTTTACTGCACATATGAGCGATCGGCCCCATATTCTGCCCATTTCCCATTGCTTTTTTACCGGTACTTTTTCCAACTATTATTTCTTTATCTTTTTGTCCTAATTTTATTACATCCAGTATTATCATCATTACAATTATCTTGATATAAAGTATTGTCAGTGCAATCGTACATGCCACACCAACATTTCACTGCTGTACCTGTATGAGTGATTGACAAATAAAACCCTGAATCTTGAAAGAAAATCAGTTGGATCACACGCGAGCGAGCAGTTGGTCGATGCCCAGATATCCAGAGTTCTTGTTTACCCTTATTTTGACAACAAACATGTCCCTACGCACTGAGTTGTCACACTTGCGTTGTTTAGGTAAATGAATTTCTGCAAAAGGCTGACGGAGCTACTGCAGATGCACTCAGCTGGCAGGGTTCCTTTGAAGGTGTTCTCACAGTCTAGGAAAAGATATGATCAAATCAGCACAGATTATCAAGCTGCAGCACTTTACAGGCCCTGCCGGGGGACTGTGGTCTAGCTGTGGGCTATACAGCAAGACTCAGTTGATATCTGAGCGTCTTCCCTACCCACACGATCCAGAAGATGAACAGCAAAGATAGCAGCCGGTGTACTTCAGATGTCTGTCAAATGTCTGAGATAACTGGGGTCTGCCTGGAGCCTGAGGGACGTGTTGGCACGGAGTGGGAGTCTTATAGGCAGCATCACGTTGATGTTTAGGATGGATAATGTGTTAATGTCACCTGGCAAACCTTGATTCAACTCAAATTCAATTGAAATCATGAGTAAGCATCTATGACAAAGAGCCATACAAATATGACTTATTAAAGAAAAAGTGGTCCTGTGACTCAACTTGCCCTCGGTTAGGGTATTCACTTATCAAAAATAATTTAATGACACATCTCCCTTTTGCAAATAGTCTTTTCTTTCTTTCCTTAAAGAGGTGGTGCCATGGTTTTGCACTTTTTCTGTTTTTTATTTTTTTCTGTGTCTATGAGGTTGATACTAGAACTTCATTAAGCCCCCTGGTGGTGTTTTTATGGTGTTTTATGTCTTCTCTGACTATTTTGAGTTTCTACCTGGAGGCTGAAACCTTGAGGGTCAAACGTGCCAATAGAAAAACAGCCCTTTAGTGACATAGTAAAAATATACCCTCCCCCTCATTATCATAACACAACAGGTGTGGGCATGAGGAGGAGGAGGGACTAGGACAGGTGGGTGGTGCTAAGGTGGTGGAGGAGGTGCTAAGGTGAGAACCAGGTATACTTAATGAACTGGAGGCGTGTCCACATAAAAACATAATTTTAACAATTTCTGTACACTTTTTTGAAAAAAATCTTCCTCCTAGTATAACCATAATACCCGATGATTATGTTTTAGGGGGGGGGGGAAATCACTGAAAATCACGGCACCCCGTCTTTAACGGTTATTTTAGCAATAGAAAACCAATTAAATAAAGTTTGTTATTCAGAACCTTTTGTGTAAAAAAGACCTCTACTTAACTCTGAATTTCTGTTTCTAATGTGTTTCTGTTAATGAGTGTATTCATCCAAATGAAAGGTCATTCAGCATAATTTGAGTAGCAAAGAAATAATAAAACATATCAATAGTGATTAATATTAGGATAATTGGTTCAATTTACCCCGGGGCATTTGGTTCATTTTACACAGCCACCATTTTAGACAAAATTGGCTAGAGTAATACTTCAGACAATTTCTTTGCTAAATTATTCACATGGTTTCATCCATTGGAAAATCACCAACATGTATGATATACATTTTTAGACCTTGGTAAATTTGCTTTGATATAACGGTCATTCTACCTGACGTGTAGAAATCTTACTTTGACTGTAAAAGAATGTTTTCTACTTTCCCCATGTGCTTTCCAATTTCACAGCCAGGTGTAAATGATGGATGTTTACTAGATTTAAGGTCACATGACAACACAGTTTTCCAGATAAAGGGGTTGGTTCAACTTACCCACTGGCTCATCTTACCCGCACACATCATTGTCTAGAAACAAGGGTGGCCTCAGCTGCACACACTGAAATCTTGGTGGTTCTCTTATGTGTTCTCTTAAGTGTGTTTTAGTGAGTGTGAGTGTTTGTCCCACTGTTTATTTAGAACCAAGTATACTTTTCGTCTAAGGAGCTGTTTAGAAGTTTCCATGGTAACCTTTCGGGTCTAATACACAACCCATATTGTTTTACATTTAAACCAGGAGAAACACCAAATAATGGATAAAATCCATTGTGACAGCTCCCATGAGAGGGACTTTAACACTGTTTATCAAATGTTCAGTTAGTTTTTGATCATTATAGTCTATGGAACCAGTATTTACAGTACAATTCAATCCTTACTGACAGAAATAATTCCCCATCGTGTCTGTTTTGGCCTTTCTCTGTGTTCCCAGGATGCATTTCAGAGGCAAGCATCAGCTTGGCCCATGTGGTATGGCCACCGTTTGGTCAACCTGATTAATATGTTCAGATTGTTTTATGTCGTTGCTCCAAGGGGCCGAGCTGTCTAGAAGAGGTTGTGTGTGTATATGTTTATGTGTGAAGAGGTTGTGTATATGTTTCTGTGTGAAGAGGTTGTGTGTGTATATGTTTCTGTTCACACTGTCAGTAGACCAAGGTGTGTGTGTGTGTGTGTGTGTGTGTGTGTGTGTGTGTGTGTGTGTGTGTGTGTGTGTGTGTGTGTGTGTGTGTGTGTGTGTGTGTGTGTGTGTGTGTGTGTGTGTGTGTGTGTGTGTGTGTGTGTGTGTGTGTGTGTGTGTGTGTGTGTGTGTGTGTGTGTGTGTGTGTGTGTGTGTGTGTGTGTGTGTGAGTGAGAGTGAGAGAGAGAGAGAGGAGACATCAGTGTCAACATGATGTCCAAGATCCACATGAAAGCTTTGCTGTTATTAGACGCTGTCTTGTTTTCTGATAGTATAAACACAGTGAAGAAGGACAATATCACAGCCACCGAGTGTGGCAGGTTGTAGTTTTCACAGTCACTGCGACAAACCTGGCAGCGCGTCGGTGGCAACATTTCATAAAGACACAGAAGAGCGCAAAATATATGGCTACTAATGGAACATTAGCCCTACAACAAATACAGTAGAGATGTCATGTTTAATGTTTTTTATCTACATTACATTATGTACAGTACCAAACCGCTGCTCTTAAATGCATGAGGGGAGCTCTGAACATGGCAAGAAGACGGTGGCTTGAAATACATACTGTACACTAAAACAAGTGTGCACAGTCATGCACTATTGATTTGAGCCTCTGGTTGTTTTTCTCTGATCTTACACAGCTGAGGAATGGGAGGCATTGCAGGTGTGTCGAGACCCCTATACTGGAGCTATAGATAGATCTGATGGAATTAGATAAGGAACGTGGCTAGACAGAATTGCAACACCACAACTGCAGGCTCAGTGCGTTTCACTCCCCTAAATCTGAAGTCTTTAATATTATTTGGGAGTCAGAACATTTAGAAGCAGTATGATTTTCCTTTCCAACAGTAGGGACCAAGTTGGAACACCCCATTACCATTTGGTAGATTGTTGAAAACCCTGAGCAAGACACTTAACCCCTAACTGTTGCCTGGGTGCTGTATTACTGTATTAATAGCACCCACTGCTCCTAATAGATAGGATGGGTTAACGGTAGAGTAACTTATATAATTTTTGTTAAAAGTAGAGTACGTTATATTATGATAGTAATGATAGTAATCTTTGTTGTAGAGTGTATGTTCAGTAACAAGGGTCTTCCCCTCTCTCCCACACTTTAGTAAATAGAACATACATTTTCAGTTCAGGGCACCAATTTTATCCTATCAGGAGAGAGAATTCATACCGGATACAAGATAAACAAGTGAAATTGGAAGTGATGAAACAAAAAATGAGCAGACAAATTGGAACTGGAACACTATAAATTGAAGCTGATAAATTGGTTCTCTCTCCTAATTGGATTAAATTGGCAACCCACATGAGAGTTAATTTGATGTTTAAAGATCTGGAGAGACGGGGAGACCCCTGTTACTAAACAGACCTTCTACAACAACAAAAAAAACATTTAGTTTTGGTTTTAACCAAAAAATATCACTTACAGCACCTTTTTAAATGCAGAGAACAAATTTCACATATATGCAAATGTACTGTGACAAGCATAACCCATTTCCCTTTCCTCTTGTTTAACATACCCTGCTGGCCATAGGATGCACAAGTGACTAGAGCTGTCCATGGTTCTGATAAGGGATCAGATGTTATTGTGGCTCTGTGGAGCTGGAGCTGTCTATAGTGCTGATCTGATCAGTGGCCATACACAGCATCCAAGTTCTCTAAACTTAGAGCGCCTGGCATGCTATTGCACTGGAACATGTAACAGGTTCACACTGGAGCAGTCAGTGCCAGTGTGGTTCTTTGTTCCGGCAAAAATATATTAGGTTACAGGTTTTCAGCTGGGGGGTAAAAGCAATCATGGATAAAATTGAAACAAACATGAGATTGCTTTACTGTAGCAGCTGATTGTGGCAGGGGAGCATCACATCACTTAGCAGGAAATAGATCAGACAGGTACTGCAGTTGGACCTAATAAACAGCATCCTGATAGTTGCTGTACTGTTTGGAGTGCTACCTATCTTCATAGTCATTACCACACAAGAGTATGAGCACTGAATGCTGTGCTACAGTTATAGCTTGTATTATCACACTGGCCTGCTAGACCTTTTGAGCCTGGCCCCTTACATCTCTCTCTCTCTCTCTCTCTCTCTCTCTCTCTCTCTCTCTCTCTCTCTCTCTCTCTCTCTCTCTCTCTCTCTCTCTCTCTCTCTAACCCCACCCCCCCAATCCATCCCTCACCCTCTCTCTCTGTCTCTTCCCCTCTCTGCCCAGTATTGATCCGGGGTTGCTGTATGTCTTGGAGTACTATAGTCCGGGTATATTTATGTTTGTAGGCACTGGTCTCCGGCTCCCATTACGGGTGTGAGCGATTGGCACGGCCACTGTTTCAACACCTCGCTGCTGCCGAGCGAAAATGTAATATTCAAGAGCCACATCCTTAGTCAGCACTTCCTTCCCCAGAGCACGGCTATGTAAAATGACCGGACAGCAAATATATTGGAACGTGCAGGAAAGGAGGAACTCCAGGGATAAATAAATAAAGAAAAGGACTAAAAAGGAAAGGTACAGATGAAGAACTTTGTGCAACTTTTTTATCTCACAGGACCGCCCCCCCCCCCCCCCAAATAAAAATATCACAAAGATTGCATTTGTTCACATCCTTACACATCCTGTGTTGTGAAATGTGAAATTGTGATTTTTTATTTTCAGTTGTGGTCAGATGTCTTTGCAGGCTTGTCTGAGTTATTTCCAAGGCAGAGAGTAATCTACATATAGAGAACCATGCTAATGTACTGTGAATGCTTGTTAAATATCTCTCTGTTAATACAAGACGCTGCATGTACAAGACCTCCATGTAATCCATAATATAATCTCGGGAATGCATTCTCTCTGGATTTAACTACCGACCACACACACGCACACGCACACGCACACGCACACGCACTAGTGGGTAGATACCGCCTGGTAATCAGAAGGTCATCGGTTCGCCTCTTGGCCTGCCTGTCAAGACACTTTACCCCTAACAGCTCACCTTGAGCGCTCATCATGACCATCTGACCAGCCGTCAGCTGGATGAAACTGAAATTCCCCTTCTGGATTAACAAACCGACTCACTCACTCACTCACTCACTCACTCATTGTCAACTACCACATCCAGTCAACAGTTGCTTCTGCCAGTGGAGGCAGGCCTTTCAAAGCCTTCCTGGTAGTTCTCTCTCCCTAAACCTCTATCGATCACACAGTTGCAGTAGAAAGCTTATTTGCGTATCCATCCATCCATTTTCTCTCTAATGTGCTCCTATTGATGACAATCAAGAACCGTTGAACTAGAATGGCTCACACAAAACATCATGCAATATTGCACACATGTTGGCATTGTTAAACACACACACACACACACACACACACACACACACACACACACACACACACACACACACACACACACACACACACACACACACACACACACACACACACACACACACACACACACACACACTCTCTTCTCTTCTCTTTTTCTTCTCTCTCTCTCTTCTCCACCCTACCCTCTCTATCTATTCATATTTCTTTCTAAATATATATAATTCCCTCCATCGCCACCAGGGGCTTTCCGCACCGCGTGTAGAGTCCTGCTGTTCATCTCGTCTCTCCTCTGTGGAGACTCCAAACGTGCAGCCTGGTGGCAGTCAGGACGCACAGCGTGTCTGAACGGCTCCTGCATTCGCTCATCATAGAAGGGATCATATTCCTTTTTTTGGGGGGGAGATCGAGCGCAAGACGGATTGTCAAGATATCATCATTCCTCTCCAACTTCTCACCACAGCGACACTTATTTTCGGCACCCGGCTATACAAAGGTACGGACTTTCTTCTGGTTATTTTTTGTTTTAGTTGTAATGTGAAAGTTTCCCGTAGCTTTGCTATCATTACGGCAACTTCACCCTGAATGCTCTTGCTTTCATTCTCTCTCTTTAATGTGGGCTACTTTTGTGTCAACTATTCTTTATTCATCATTAACAATAATTACACCACAATAAATTAAACATTTGACTCGCTGATGCAACGTTATTGGGGGAGAAAAAGACATACCGGCGAGAAATATGACGCCTAGTCGTCGTTATTTCACAAAATATGTGTAGTATTTTTTATACATATTAACCTTTGAACGTTATTAAGATAATGTATTTGAATGATTCCTGGTTTACAGCGAAATGTAGCAATCGGTGTCCATGATTACGCACGTATACAGCGATTTGGGTTAATTGGCGACTCGTTATAGAATGAAACTAATGATTTAAAGCGATATTTTCCCGTAAATGATAATATATACATTCATATTTTAGGGGCAGTGTTTTTTACTGTAGCCTAAATTTTGGGTTGCTTTCATATCTTCCATTTGGATGCCAACATATTTTCTGATTTTCGGAAACGGTTGCAAATCGCCGAGACTTTGGAAGTGTAATAATAGGCCAACATTAATATGCTACTATCTCATATAAATACTACAAATAGCGTTCTATTTAAAGCAACGTTCCACAATCTTTTGACTTGCACCAGAACAATGCGTTTCGGTTGGAGGACCTGCAGCCACTTGATGCGCCCATTGCATTTGGGGAAGTTGGACGCGTGCCACTGATGTGCACTAAAACCATCATATCTAATAGAACAGCTCAGCTGCATGTACTCAGTTCAATCAAGCCTATTTGCTTAAAAAGCATTAGTCCGCAGGGATAGATTGGACGGAGTACAAGCTGGATCCATTGTAAAACATTAGCCTTGGACCAAGAGACTATCATATATGTATTTAATCTGACCTTTACTTCGATATACGAAAGTAAAAGTCAGACTCGATAAAATACATAGTGTGATAGACAGTCTTGATCCAAGTTTAGTAAAACATGTCTATATCGCGCTGTAGCAAATGCTCAACAGATTCTGCTTTCCTTTACTTAAAGTCGAGAAACTATGTGATGACAATTGATGGGGAAAAGGTTGAACAAATGACTAATTTCTGTTCTTTCTTCCAAATGTTGGTGATTATATGGACATAGGCTAATTACAACCCTATTTTATTATTATTTTTTATTTTATTTTATTATTAGGCTATTGTAATTCAGTACAGCCTATGGTCTTTCATATGCATCTATGGCATTACCTTGTGTCTTAACATAATAGTTCTGTCCCAGGACTGCACTTATCGCTGCAGTTTTTCTCATACTGTCCCCTTTTATTGCTGTGGCTGAGGCTCTGACAGCCACAGCCAACTCTCTCTCTCTCTCACACACACACACACATACACACACACACACACACACACACACACACACACACACACACACACAGATACACAGATTTACTACACCACTACCTAAGATTAAGTCATCTGCTTGTAGGTTCTCTTTAATCAAGTTACTTTGGGCACACCGTTTTGGCATACTCTGTCAATTTTTGGTTCCTTCGCACATAAAGTATAGCAGCCCGTGTCTGACATGGCAAAAGTCTGGAACACTGCACAGGCTCTCATCATACTGTAGATAGAGACAGCCTCGCAGTCCTGTAATTTACTGCGTTCTCAAAGATAACCCAGTGCTGGGGACACTCCATCACTGCCGGCCACTTGATTGATCAAATCGTTTCCATCCCAGCTCAATGTTGGTTTTGTAAGGAGCCAACCCCTTAGTGCTTGTGATTTCTGGATGAAATACAGCCTATTCCCAACAGGGGGGACTAGAGTGTACCGTGTACTTCATATTGCAGGGTCTGATTTGTGACTGGGGGGCTACAGTACACTTTTAAGCCTGGATATTACTGACTGACCTTGGTTGAGGTTGGAACTGCTCAAGTTTACTTCAGGGCCCGTGTGTGTGTGTGTGTGTGTGTGTGTGTGTGTGTGTGTGTGTGTGTGTGTGTGTGTGTGTGTGTGTGTGTGTGTGTGTGTGTGTGTGTGTGTGTGTGTGTGTGTGTTTGTGTGGGCGCACGCGTGAGCGCATTTGTATATAAGCATTCTGCATGCTGTCATACGTGTATGTTTGTGCACGCCTGTCTCTTTGCTTGTTTGTGAGGACAGAATCTAATTTATCCACAACTAATTAGTGTTTGGGAGAGTGAGAAAAGGCCCTGTGCACTAGCCAATCAATGACTTTAATTTTCCAATTACATCCCTATGTGGTCCCTGAATCAGCCAATGTGGACCTTGGGGGTGTGGACCATGACCTTTATTGACCACACAGTTGGGGAATTGATTAACCACTTGAATCCCAGCATCCAAAAAATAGCAGTTCTGCAAGCTCACACAACGCATCATGTTGTGACGCTCCGTGAGCTTGCATCTCGGTTGTCGTTGTTTTTGGCGAAGAGATTTAGTGTAGATGGAAAAAAGCGGTCCAAGTACAGAGACAATTGAGGTCCAGTTTACAAGTCTAGAAGGTTTATGTGGTTAATAAGATTAGAATTTTGGGTGAAAATTGTCTGAGAGCTCAGTACTTGTTGAAGTGATTTTTTTTTCTCAATACAATGGTGCTTTGGGTGAAGGTGATTTGGAACTATTCATTGGTGTTTAGCTGGGTTATTTGGTTATTTTCATTGACCCTGTGGTGTACTACTGTATGAAAAGGAAAATATCAATCTGCTTTTTATCCAAAGTGCCTTTTTACATCACGTTGGCCTTGCTTTCAAGTAGAGTAGAGCGATACACTGTTAAGAGACGAGTGGTGATGAGTACACAAGTTGTTTACTATCTGCGTGGTATTTTTATTCTAAAAGTTTAATAATGTTAAATGATGGATACATAAAAATCTCTCTTGTAGGCTTTAGTTAACCACTTAAGCCCTATTTACTTAGTTGTACGGTGAATAGTGCGACCTGTTGTGAACTTTCATTTTTTAAATGTTTTTCTGATAACACCCCCAAAATAGGGCCGTCAGATTGAAATAGATTAAGCACAGTGAGCTGTTTCTGCTATTATCAGTTCTGTGTTGGTATTCACTACATATATTAATTGTATCCAATAACAAGAGCATGCAGACTTGATCCTTGAATCAAGCAAGGCACATATCTGTATTTATTCATGAGGACCTTTTTGAGATTGTGCGTTGCTGCAATGTAAAATGTCACAGTGAAGAGGAAAGTGTGCAGCATCACACATTCGACTCCTGCGGGAACCTGTAACGTCGGGTCCGGGCAGGGACCACCAGGGGTCCAAATGGACCCTTATAGAGTTCTGTTGCTCTGAGAGTGTATAAATGGAACCAAATGGAACCTTATTTTGGTTCCATTTGTAGCCTACACTGTCAGAGTTAAATCTACCCTGAAGATGTTTCAGTGTAGATTGGGGCCCCAGAGATTATAATCTTTTAATCAAATGGGGCTCCGTGGCCTAATGCATATCAAACAAGGGGTAATTTAATTAAAAAGGGTGAGAATCACTGTGTTAATGGACAGTTTTATGGAATGCGACTAAAACAAAAAATATCTCCATGAATTCAAGGCTTCATGGGGTGTGTAATTGATAGAAAATAAGTAATTTTTAACCCTTTAAATGGTGCAAATATGTCAGTAATTGACATTGGTGTCTGACTTAATGTGTTGTATTATGTTCTGCAGTATAGTGGCTATAGTATAATCATCTTTTTAAAAGCAAATTATTGCCTATAATATCATGCCCAAAGTAAGGTTGAAAGTGGTTAAGTGTGTTTATAAAGATTTAACCAATCAAAAGTAATAAGAGCTTGTGACTACAGCTACATTGGATCTATTGGAGCACAAGTTCTTTTTTCCATTTCCTGAAAAGTAATGGTTTTGGACATATAAGGTTTCCACCTGACAGCAACGATCTATATAACTACAAAAAGGATTATTTTCAGCGGAACCTGTTCCTGCGTCAGATTTATTGTCTAGTACGGTTTTAAAATAACTCATACAAGAATGCAATAAAATAGCCAACAAGAAATCTGGTACTGTAAGATAACATCTAGCACCATTGGCTAATATCATTTAGACAATATCATATAATGGCTGTAAGAAAGTGTGAATTCACTGCTGCACACTGGCCATTAAAGATTATCCTCTTTCCCATGCTACAGGCATTTATTGGGCGCCTTTGCTTTTAGTGGAATGTACATTATAAAGGCTATGTACAGTAGCAGTAACCCAGATGGCAGAATGGATCCGATCGATTCTAGACTGATTGTGATTAATGTGCCAAAAGTGACTGTAGTCCATGGGAGCTTCAGGAGCCATTGCCATTTTCAGGCGAGACACTTTTTTCAGGCGTGTGTGCATGACTTCTTGAGCGTGCACACAGACAAATTCACACACACATACAGTACATACACATATGCACGCACATGGGCAAAAGAAACCCTCTAAAAAAAAAAGAAAACGTTCAGAAGAAGCAGTCCACCGTTGTGAGACATTGATTACCGTTTACCAAGCTGTGGTGGAAATGTAGTGCTAAGGGAAGAGCTAGCTTGTGGAGAAAGCAGAGACGGAGAGGGAGGGCAATAAAGAGAGACAGAGAGATGGAGAGGGAGGTAACACAAGAGGGAGAGAGGGGGCGAGCGAGCGAGAGAGTGAAAGAAGTCTGATAGATCGCAGTGCTGGGGCTGTAAAGATGACAGATACGCTGCTACTAACTAGAGAGGCTTTATGGCTCCCGGAGAGGGGACCTATTAGAGAGGACCTATTAGGCCGTCTAATTGATCTGGACCTGTGGTTAGGTGGCTGCTCCATTCTCAGGGACTATTCTTTTTTATAACCATACGCTCCTGTGTGCACACATAGGCACACACATGCACTCACGCCCCCACACACACACACGCACACGCACACGCACACGCACACGCACACGCACACGCACACACACATAATGCTCACACCTGCTGCCTTGTCACTGGTCAGGGACGGCGGGCCCTTATTCACTTCAATATCCCCGCCGGGCAGTGGCTGCTACAGCCATATTAACTCCTGAGCTGTGTGATGGAATTGTTAGGTGGGAGGGGATATAGAGCTGAGGGCTGTGGACAGACCAGTGCTTGGTGTTCTCTGTCTTGTTTGCTCCTGATTTCAAGGTGAGGGTTAGCAAAATGCTTTCATCCTTTCAGCCGGTACAGTGTCATGCCTTCGCTCAGAAGCCCTAAGCCTAATTACGTTGTTACTCTGTAGTTCGGCGTTGTTTTTTTGTTGGAAATCTGTCTTTTCGGAAACGACACCGTCGTGTGATGGAGTATACATCAAGCTTAAAGACCTGCTCCCCCCAAAAAAACGTGTTTTGGTCATTTGGCTAATGTATTTTTGAAGCTTAGCCTACCCATGAAAATCCTGGTTGGTTCTTGCGCTCTGCATATCTACAAAGCATTAATATAGTGTTTTATTGCAACTTATTCTGGTCTTTGCTTTCACCACAGAGCTATGTAAAAACTACCCATTGAAACTTGTGCAGTAGCGTCATTTATTCGCTAATCATGCAGTACCAGATTTGGCCACTATTTGGCCGTCTATTCTAGACTAGTGACCAATCTTGGTTCAAAAAGCTCCTGTGGTCCTGGGGGCTTGGCTCTCACTGGATCCAGGTTTGACACAGGCCACACAACCCAGAAAGGTTGTGATGTCACAGGCCGAACACCAATCATACCTTCACTAAATAATTGGATCTGGAGGATCAAACTTGTAGGGATCATTATATATATTTTTTTAATTCTGTGAATTAGAATAATTATTAGAATAATGACTTAAACTGAGGGACGAAATGGGTGGTGCGTGAGTAATGGGCATAATTGAACTCTGTATTGAACTTAACTGACCGGCAGGTAAATTGAGAAACGTTCAATTATCTCTGAACACGTAATTAATTCTAGGGGAGAGCTACATTTGCATATTCATAGATCTTGGAATACTAATTAAGGGGAAAAATAGAGGTACTTTAAAGCTCCTGTAGGAACTTTTTTTGGGGGGAGAAAAATGCTTGCTGTACATATATTGAATGAACAGAGATTATTTTTCTAAGGATTTAAACCACACCAGAGGACATGGGCAAAGGGATTTTAAGACAAAAATTTGATTATTCAGCTATTGGTATTACAATAAGTAATGATGGGTTTGTTTTGTTTTGCTTTATTTATTTATTTTTAGACATTTTAAAACTGCACAATGGTATTTGTATGGAATACTAATCTAGTTACATACCAGTGTCATCATCTGACCCCTCTCACTCATAATTTCTGCTTGTTTCCATTTCAAAGGATCCACTCTTAACCCTGTCACGCTTTAAAATGCCATCATGTTTGGTCCCTCTTGCTGTCAAATTAGTCTTCTCTTTAACTGTTTCTGTTCTACAACTAGTAATGACAGCTGTAGAGTGATAGTTATGTCATCATTAAGACACAAATCATTGAGCTGCTCCATTGAGGGTAAACGGAAGATCGACTTTTTGGTTACAGGATCATAAAAACCTATTTCGGGGATGTGGGCACATTTTGTCGTTCGTAACTGTCAGCAGCACTGCAGTGAAACACGACTTGTTTGGGTGTAAAAGCTCACACAAATCTTTTATGAGTCTACAAAATCCGCCTCTCTCTAACATTACACATGTCATCTCTAGCTCTGTGGCTTTTATTGTTGCGTCAGAGAGATGCATGTTTACATTAGTCAGATTAAACTGAGAACATACACAGTAAAATCCATAGTATTAATTAAATTTATTTGCACGCTCTCTGAGTAAAATTAAAGCTGATGATTTTACTGTGTAGCAGTCAGCAGTTTCAAGAATTTTTTATATTGATCATAGCATTGCACTTGAAAGTGTGTGTGTGTGTGTGTGTGTGTGTGTGTGTGTGTGTGTGTGTGTGTGTGTGTGTGTGTGTGTGTGTGTGTGTGTGTGTGTGTGTGTGTGTGTGTGTGTGTGTGTGTGTGTGTGTGTGTGTGTGTGTGTGTGTGTGTGTGTGTGTGTGTGTGTAGCAATCTGTTCAGCAGGCCGTGTTAATTACAAAGATAATTTCAGATGATGTTTGATGGTCGCAGCAGCGAGTCGTCAACGCAAGCTTCCTGCATCTGCCTTCCCAGCTGATGTGAATCATGCATGTTCTGGAGGCGAGGCTCCATCTGTACTGATGGAACCAGAGTTTTATGTGAGATTTCCCCCACAGCAAGGTTATCATATTTTTGCATTTTTCATTAAGTTTTTAGTTTTATTTTGGTTTGAGTTTTTGTTTTAAATTTCAGTTTATTTCGATTAGTTTTTAAAGCGGTTTTGCTTGTTTAGATTAGCCGATCTACAAGCCCACAACGCAGCACGATGCTTGCACATCGGCTATTTTTGCTATCTTTGAAGATTTTGAACAAAGACTAAGATTAAGGACATTTCTCTTCGCTTTTAGTTAGTTAGTAATACAGCTTCAGTTAGTTAGCGTTTCTTGAAATGCCTTGTTATAGTGCCTTGTATTAATTTAGTTAACTATAATAACCCTGCCCCACAGGGGATCAATTAGTCCAGCGTTCTGCTCGGTACAGCAGAGTACAGTGAGGGCATCTGCTTTGCAAACAGGCGGTTCTTCACCCAGGTGTCACATTTCAAAAAGGCTCCTTCTTTTGTGTTTGACCCCACTGGTATGGTTTATGTACTGGCATATTTGTGCATCAATTTTGGCTTTGAAGGCTGCCAAAGTAGGGAAAGTGATCCACATTTTATACACGTGTGCACCACACGCACGCACGCACGCGCGCACGCACACACACACACACACACACACACACACACACACACACACACACACACACACACACACACACACACACACACACACACACACACACACACACACACACACACACACACACACACACACACACACACACACACACACACACACACACACACGTACGTTGTACATTTGCATTAGCTTTGTTCAGGACCCCAGGAAGACTAGCGGCTCATTCATGTGTCTCTGATGGGGATCCTTTAATAAACATAAACACATACGCATTACGCACTGGCACACACACACACACCCCCACACACACACACACACACACACACACACACACACACACACACACACACACACACACACACACACACACACACACACACACACACACACACACAGAGCACTCATGTGTGTTTTGTTTGTGTACATGGTAGCTCTCACACGCAGTCATATGAGGGATTGCTGTTATTTTCTTTGCAAGTGATTAAAAGGGAGAATGGATTAGAGGTGATGAGAGGACTTATAAGAGGGCTTATTATCATATTGTTTGTTTGCTCTTCCCTGCTCATTGTGTGAGGAAGCTTTGGGGTCATCCCAATGAGTAAACAGTCTACACTTAATGGTAGATCATTTCATATTCTGCTCTCCGAGTGGATTTATGTCCTGTGAGTATGAATTTCATTTTGTCTGACAGGAACATTTAGCGTTCTCAGACCCCTGGTCTCATCTGTGATTACCTATTGGCCAAAGGATACAACATCTTTGCAGAATGAAGATGCTCTTGGACCGTATCCCTGAAATGAGATTTGTGATGTAGTGTCAATCTCGGGGGTGTTAGCGAGTGATTTCGGCTACGGCCATGAGGCTGCCCTGTACAGTTTTCTTGCCCTCCAAACAGGGCAAGGGGATCACTTCACTTTTGATTAAATACCTATACAATTTGACAGACTATAAAGTGAGAATTAGCAATTCAGAAAATGATGAATGACATTTGACAGTCAAATGTCATTCATTATTTTCTGAATCATTAACCAAAATTCATCACATTTCTCATATATTGTAAAACAAGGAGAAAAGAATGTAGGAAATGAAACCCAACTACAAATGTGTTCATTATTTTCATTTTTTCTTTTCTTTTTTCTTTTGTGAATTCATAACCACAGATCCAATTTGCAATTTTCCATTATTGCGTCAGACAGTGTAAATATTACACTCCTTGATTGTCACTGCCAACCCTTACTTGTTGGTCTTGGGGAGGGTGTAGAGTAGACAACCATGTGTTCTCCGATATGCGTGGTGTCATGTCACCAGCCCTTTCTTTAGAGGAAAGCGGTATTCCTCCCAGGTCGACCTCGTCCTGCTGAACCTCAGGGCGGATTCAGACTGGGTCCGATTGATTCGAACCGTTCCCGAGTACGATTGGCCTCTCCCAGCTGGCCAGCATTCACATTGGCCAATATTCTTCCGTACCCGAGAACAGATTTCAACAGTAATGGTAAATATGTGCCTCATGGGGGCGCTGTTGACTATGGGGCTTTGGGAGATAGAGAATGTCATTCACAGAAGAAGAGTCTCTTGTCAGAGTTTAGAGCAGGGGTCTTCAACCTTATCAGGCCAGGGACCCCCAAACTGATGGGGTGATGGAGCAGGGAGCCCCTACCTCGTAGGCTAGGGGGGGCCACATATATCGTATATTTATGTATCAAATTGTGTTTTATAGCGTCATGGCGCTACTTGTTCCTGTTTTTTGAAAATGTTACATACATTTACAACCAGTACATCTACATAAACATTCATATTTCAAATATAAAGTGCTGACCCCCCGGCCACGGATGTTACAAGTTAAAGCTCACAGGTCTAAGTACCCGTATCTTCCGTTTGTTAAATTTTTTTTTTTTTTTTTTTAATGAAACAACAATTTCGCGGACCCCCTGCAGTACCTCCGCGGACCCCCTGTTGAAGACCTCTGGTTTAGAGTGAATAATAACGTTTGACTGTGTTCCTGACGTTGTCTTGAGTTATAATAATAACTGAACAACAATACACAACCAAAGCAGTGTGTGCGTTGGTATTCGAAACCTCAAAATGTAACGTCGTCTCTGTTATTATCAATATGATATTGACGTCACTGACGCACCCTTGGTATTTTAGCAGTGATGTCACGGACTAATCCTTGGTATATTCATCCTAGTGGCAGCGTTACGCTACACATGTGTTTTTTGTTTATGTTTTTTCACGGCTCGCGCTACTCAAACACTAGCGGGAATATTATTTCTTGTCAACATTCAAGTAGAACTATGAGAAGGTATAACCCAGCTAAAATAATGTGTCATTATAAAAATATATAAAGCATATATGATTAGAAGTCCACTTCCTTCTGTTGGTACGGATGGCTTCACATTGCATTGTTCCGTACCCGAGTACGCATGATCCGGATCCGAGACTACCTCCGGAGGCGGTCTCGGGTACGGTACTGTGATCCGTTCCGGGGAACGATACGCAACGTTCACACCAACCCAAGTGGTCCGGGGTGCGCACTCGGGACCATAGTCTGAATCCGCCCTCAGTCTCCATGGTGTTGGCTAGGAACTTCCCCCTGCACCACCCGGACACTCCCACTCAAAGCACTTTTTGTAAATTGACCAGAATTAGCTTCAAAGACTAGTTTCCATCTGCTGTATGATCATTTGGCTGAGGGACAGCAGACAGTTGACCTTTTGTGAGA
Source organism: Gymnoscopelus braueri (assembly GCF_963280865.1). Lineage (NCBI taxonomy): Eukaryota > Metazoa > Chordata > Actinopteri > Myctophiformes > Myctophidae > Gymnoscopelus > Gymnoscopelus braueri. Next base: position 32,855,146 of record NC_137612.1, on the reverse strand, counting down.
AGCTAATGGAGCCTCTGGCTGTCGTCTCTTTTTGCCTTTCTGCCCCCTCATCCTATTTCTTTGTCTCCTTTTCTTTCTGTCTCTCTCTCTCTCTACGTGCCTTGCTCTCCGTCATTGTCTCTCTATGACAAGATTTAAATATAGTTCCCCTGTATGACTGCTTTTAGTATAATGATGTTTGCTATGTAATAAGGAACTGATTGATAGGAGTGATACAGTAACCTTCTGCATGACATTAACTATCTGGACTGTCACAAAACATCAGTTATTGCATCTGGTGACATTTTTGAAGAATGGGAAAGGTGATAGTGTTACAGAACTGATATTAACAGAAGACATTCAAAGGAGATAATGTAAAAAACAAATGCAGGGTTTGTTCCATTCTGCTATTATTATGCATCTAAACAGAGCAGCTGATGAATAACTGGTAAACTGATGTAACAGTAAGTGTCCTACTGTGGAGCTGATAGGCAGGGTTTATAACTGATATATTAGATATATCGTATCTGGGCTGACAGAAAACAGCAGGTATCCAGTAAGTGGCAGTTTTAAGAGATGAATCTGCGGTGGCCATGGATAATGCGTTCTTGGGGCAAGGCAATAACTCTTATTACAGGCCTTAGAGGGGATTCCTCAGCAAGATGTTTGAGAGCGAAACTGAGTTGTTTTCCAGTGCAGTGCAGTGACTTTGGCCTCACTTGCAGATATCATTGCAAAAAATGTGGTAGTTGAATCATTGCTGTGTCCTGTCTGTGACAAACACATCCATTTATATTCGGGTGATGATGTGAACGTTATAATTTGACAGTGCAGTGGAATTTTCCATCAATTGGATTGAATTTTATGTTTGTGGAGCGTTGTTTGTTATGTGTTTGTATAGTTTTTGACTGGACCGTTACAGCAGGGCCATCCCTATAAAGATGAATGTCTATTACTGACTGACTGATGAAGTTACACCATGGGTCGGCAAGTTGGCTTGGCAATCATCTAGCCCTGCGATTGCCTCTGTTCTCTGTTGTCTTTCCTAATAACCAACCTTTTGTTATCTAGCGAACCGGACACATATCCACAGTGTGTGACTGTATAAAGATTACAACCTATTGTACCATAATCTTTTCAATTTACAAGCACTGTACCATAATCCTTTCAATGCTAAATTAAATCCAAAAATAGATACAGTGTGTAAGTAAAGATCTACAATCTACCACAATATTTCCAGTCCAAAGGAAAAGCGTAAAAATTGCAACCTATGTACCATAATCTTTTCAATCCAAAATAAAAGAGAGTTGTTCAAATCTTTTTTTTTGTAACCTTAATCTTCTATTATAATCCCCCAGCCCCGTGCCTTTTCATAATAGCAAGCAATCCCAAAATAATTATAGTCATCGGTTCGCATAGTTGTGCATAGGCTCTGGACAGCATGCGCTGAAGTGAGCGGATGCTAGAGAGAGATTGTGTGTGTGTGTGTGTGTGTGTGTGTGTGTGTGTGTGTGTGTGTGTGTGTGTGTGTGTGTGTGTGTGTGTGTGTGTGTGTGTGTGTGTGTGTGTGTGTGGGGGTGTGTGTGTGGGGGTGTGTGTGTGTGTGTGTGTGTGTGTGTGTGTGTGTGCGCGCGCGCGTGCGTGCATGTGCGTAAACTTCATTGGTTTTAGAAACCTTTCAGACTGGTGCCTTAGTGTGCTAGAGCCAAGGTTTGTAAAAAAAATCTTCCTATTCTTTCTCTCACAGAGGGACCAAGATTTGTAAACTTAACTTGCATGTTGCGGCAGGGGGCCACATTGTAGTTTGTGTGTGTGTGTGTGTGGCTATAGCTCCTGTTTTGTGCCCATATGACTTGATAAGTATGTATGAACTCACACAGCCCCAGTCCCGTCAAATTTAAATTCCCCCAGCATTTCATACATGGTCCAGGTTTTGACCTAGCCTAGTAAATAAGTGTCTAGTAACCTTCTCTAGTACACACAAACACAGAAAAAGAAATGTAATCTTTTTTACATATTTTCTATTTTATGCTCTGTTGCTGAATTATGCATTGGGAACACACTCTCAGGAGGATAGTCATACATTCTTTACAAACGGAAGTAGAGTTTTGAAAGCGTGCACATGCTGTCCATTCATGGGTACGCACCCATGAGTACGCACGCACGCACGCACGCACGCACGCACGCACGCACGCACGCACGCACGCACGCACGCACGCACGCACGCACGCACGCACGCACGCACGCACGCACACACACACACACACACACACACACACACACACACAACTACTTTGTGCCACCCTGCCGCAACATGCAAGTTTAAAAAGCTTGGTCCCCCTGTGAGAGAACGAATTTTCTTTACAAACTTTGGCTCTAGCACACTAAGGCAACAGTCTGAAAGGTTTCTAAAAACCAATGAAGTTTTCACTGTACAAAAGAATATCTGTCCAACAAATCAATGTACTGAACTGAAATAAGGTCATCAAGTCCTTATTCTCCTGTATATCAATTATATGTCATCTTCCCCTGATAAAATAGTTTATTTAAAAGGGGGAGGGGGGAACAATAACAATTTGTACTCATTGTGGTGTGACTGCAGAATCACTCCCACTGGTACGGCAATCGGTTCTTGACGTGGCCATGAGGTCAATCTCCTTGAGTAATCACCTTGCATCCTCCGATTATGGTCAGGAATTCATCAATGGGCAGTCAGTCAACCTGGCCAACAAAGCTGTCAGCTCCACATATCAGCTAGGTAACGCTGAATTATAGCTTACACCACCTCTCAGTGGGACAACGATCGGCTTTGAAGGACCTCACAATACATTAGGGTTCAATAAGGCAGGTTGCACAAGGAGCCACTGTGGGTGGGTTGAGAACACACCGCGTCTGTCTATTAAGAGGTTTTGAAACTTTGACATAAAGCGCTCAGCTCCCTTAGGAGCATGCAATAAGAATGTTGTGAAGCTCAAATAGCACTTAATGAGAGAGAGAGAGCTTCTCTCCAGAAAATGTGTGTGCGTGCGTGTGTGTCCGTGTGTGTGTGTGTGTGTGTGTGTGTGTGTGTGTGTGTGTGTGTGTGTGTGTGTGTGTGTGCACACGTGCGTTCGTGCGTGCGTTTGGAGGTGGGGGGGGAGTGGGGTGCTCCTCAGGGGAGTTAAATCCATTTCTGGTTTGAAATGATATGGTAAATGAATTGAAAGTGAGGTATAATGTACACTCCTTTGCCAACAATTCATTTACTGCCATCTGTGTAAGTGGATATACAGTGTGATGATTTATGAGGGTTATGTGTAATTCTTTTTAGTCAAGAGCTTTTCCTTTTAGGGTAATATCCTAGGCGGTGTCTGCTTTATTTAGAGTACACAGAAACTAAGAGGGGGACTGCAACACAGGCCTCCAACTGGACTTGAACTGTGAATATTACAGGTTTGTGGATGATGCACTCGTTTAGATTATTGCAACTCCCTTTACACTGGGAATAGCCAGTCGTCCCTGTCCCGTCTCCAACTGGTCCAGAATGCGGCGGCCAGACTCTTGACTGCTACCAGGAAGAGAGACCATATCACCCCTGTCCTGGCCTCTCTCCACTGGCTACCAGTACGGTTCAGAATCAACTTCAAGATTCTCCTTTTTGTTTGCAAAGCTCTAAATGGGCTGGCCCCTTCCTACATCACTGACCTCCAGTGGTGGAAAGTAACTAAGTACATTTACTCAAGTACTGTACTTGAGTACAATTTTGAGGTATTTTTTACTTTACTGGAGTATTTCCAGTTTTCAGTACTTTTACTTCTACTCCACTACATCTCAGAGGCAAATATTGTTCTTTTACTCCACTACAATTATTTGGAAACTTTAGTTACTTAACTTAACTTTATATTTTGATATTATTACAAAACATTCATTAACCACTTCAGCCCTATACATTTCGGCCATTTGAAAATATTTTCAAAAGATTGTACATTTGAAAACTTGAAATGGGACCTTCTGCGTAAATACATTTTGATACCAATACTTGAATTCTGGACTTTTACTTGTAGCAGAGTATTTCTACATTGCAGTATTGATACTTTTACTTAAGTAAAACATTTGAGTACTTTGTCCACCACTGCTGACCTCTTATCCTTTCCCCCCGTGAATAGGACCCTCAGGTCAGCAGACAGGGGGACATTGGCTGTCCCTAAAACGAGACTAAAGCTTAGGGGTGACCATGCCTTTGCTGTTGCAGCCCGTTAGCTGTGGAACAGCATTCCCTTCTCTGTTAGATCTGCCTACTCTTCTATATTCACAACTTTCACAAGCTTTTGAGTCCGCCTGATGGCTGAATTTGCACTATCCTATTAAGAAGGGCTTGCTTTGCTGCTTTTAATGTTTTTCTTTACTGACTGACTACTATGTATGTGTTGTTTTATTATTGATTGTTCTTTTTTGCTGTTTATATTGTTCTGTAAAGCAATTTGGTGCAATGTGGGTTGTTTTTAAATGTGCTATATAAATACATTTGATTTGTTTTGATATACTGAGAAGTTAGAACAAAAGTTAAGTTCTCAACTAAATGGAGCTCAGTCTCCACTTTGTTGAGAACTTAGCTTTTGTTCTGGTTTGGGCCGGAACGGCCCGTTGCAGGGATTATGTTTTTGCCTCTGTCCCCTGGCTGACCATCTAGAACTGTTTTATACTAATTTATACTTTGTTGTGTGCCAAGAAAATAGCTGATCTACAAGCGAGCTACTAGATCTGCTATTTTCCTACCACAGAGCAAATCAAGCATTAGAAACTTCATGTGCATTGAGTCGTTCCCCCAACTCAGTCTGTTTTTTATGACATGTTTGGTAATTCTGTTTTACTTTTTTGTACGCTCTCTCTCTCCTCTGAGTTTCCAGCACACTTGGTCATTCTCCCGTCCTGTTTCTCTCTCTCTATCATCCCAAGTGGGCTCCTCTCATCTCAACTTCCCCTCGTTCCTTCTCTCTGTTGCAGCATGTCAGCCAGTTTCAGGTCTGCTGAGCTCAGACCATCATTTGTCTGCATAATGACCACTGAGGTGTCATGGTAATGACATACCGAGTTTCTTTTATTTATTTATGTTTTCTTTCTTTTTATATGCAGACCAATTTAAACCTTGCAGGGTGTAAAGGCATTTTTGGAACCGGTGTCACTTCCTCTGCTCTTTTTACTCTCTTATCCTCGCCTCAAGCGAAGTATTTGTTACTTACTTAATGGTTTTGATGGGTTTCTTTTGTGTACAGGTAGTTATACTGTAGGACCATACTAATTTATACAAAATTATATTGAATTGTGTCTATATTATGTTAATACTAATCTGTGTCTTTTGCTGACAATCCTGTGGTTAGGTGTGGATCTTGTGCAAGAGTGTAGGCTACCGCATAGCAATTCAAATACGTCCAAACTTTGGCAGATATTTTAAATGTTTCGGTGTCAAATTTTCTGTGAGTGTCACTGTTTAATAAAGTATAAATTAGGATTTATACCCATGATAAATATACCTGACTTCTTGCTGACACATTGAACTCCCAAATAGAGAAGACGGGTATGATTTTTTTTTTATAAATAATGATTTTACTTTGAGTCTCTGGCTCAAAACTTTAGATATATTATAAACCAGCTTATAATATATTTGTTATTACAAAGTCAAAATATTAAAACTTAGACCACGCCGGGGGGCATGTCCTTGTCTGGCCAACAACTGACAAATTGACTCTTTTATGGATCTGAGGTGGGTTTTTTTGTTGTTCTTTTTTGGGTTATTTTAAAGATTTATTTTATGCCATTGTGTCCTTTTTTCAGATAGATAAAGTGAGAGAGGGACAGGGAAGGTGGGAGAGAGGGGGGATGACATGCATCAAAGCGCCTCGGGTTGGGTTTGATCAGTGGTCAGCTTTGAGAAGGACTTATTTCTATGGAATGCGCTCTTACTCAGTGATGCACTGGGGTGGATCTGAGCTTTTTAATGAGCTTCAACCAGGAGAGGCTGGTAGCTTTCCACAAAGATGCGGTGAATTCATGGATATGATTGAAATTCCACTTCATGTGAGGCACTCTTAATCTCTACAGCTTGCTTTACTACAGTGGCTCAGAACTAGGTTTACAGAAGTACAGATGCACTACCTGGATTAGCTGCCATGGGCCTCTCAGTCCAACCGCTCAACCTGTTCAAAGCAATCAGTTTGAACAGACAACGTAAGATAAACCTATATTGATCCCTGTGGGGAAAATCAGTTGTCATAGCAGCAACAGCAGTAAGAATGCAACACAGGAGAGGTACAGGTAAAACGAATGGCCAAGAACCAAACCAAGATATGTAAGAATCAAATTAAGATAAAATAAAATACAATACTGAGCTGCTGGCCCCAGATATCTGCACTGGATCTCAGAATGAGCTCTGAACAAATGTACTCTACAGTCTATCGATAAATATAAATGTACAGTGAATATACTCTACAGTATATTTATGTTACAGTGAATTTGAGGAACCAGGGATTGCAAACTCAACTGAGTTTGCAAAATCCTCCCTGGTGGGTTAGGGAATTTCAAGAAAAGCTGACACTAACCAGGATTTTGAGAGGTTGTAAATCGGTATTTTCACCGAATGTTCACTCCAGAATAGGGAGGCGAGGTCTCACTGTAGCGTCCTAGAACACTGAACACATTGCACCTTGTTTCTGAACAATGGCACCAATAGCACTGCAATGCAAGATTAATCAGGTGGTGTGAGCCATACAGTACATGACAAAGTTTACATATTGTATGCCTCTGTGCTGTCGCTGTTCCAATTAAAGCTATGAATCATGCATAATGTGTTAAAGACTACATACCTTGGTGGTACGAATGTGTGTGTGTGTGTGTGTGTGTGTGTGTGTGTGTGTGTGTGTGTGTGTGTGTGTGTGTGTGTGTGTGTGTGTGTGTGTGTGTGTGTGTGTGTGTGTGTGTGTGTGTGTGTGTGTGTGTGTGTGTGTGTGTGTGTGTGTGTGTGTGTGCGTTATTAGATATAGATCTCCTTTCTGCATTGTATTTTTGCAAAGAGGCCTTTTTGCTGGCATATGTTTAATTATGGCCCAGAGAGGGAGAGAGGAGAAGAATATGTTGATCTGATACGTCTGTGAAAGGTTGGAAGATGAGAAAGGGAGGCAAAGAAATGGGGTGGCAAAAAACACACACACACACACACACACACACACACACACACACACACACACACACACACACACACACACACACACACACACACACACACACACACACACACACACACACACACACAATATGACTGTTGGAGTTCAGAATGATCAAGGACCAAAACTGTCTGCTCCGGGGACCTGTAGTCAGCACTACTTTATTACATTTATTTTGCCAGCCTGCACCGAGAACAGTTCCTCTATGTCATACACAAACTAGGAAAAGTGGATCAAGGTAATGTTGTTTCAACATGTGCTGCAGATGCTACATTTGTAAAGTAAAGTGTTTTTTGTGTGTTTTTTGATTTTGTTGTAAGATTAAGATTGAATGCTGCCTTTCACGACTGTAGATTATTTAGAGCATTAATGTTGGAGATTTGTTGCTCCTGCACACCCATAGAAGGGAAGAAGTGTAAATATTCCTACAAAGATTATGCTGCTTTAAGTTACAGTGAAGTTCAATGGCATATTTATCCAACATGCGCAACATCTTAGAAATGAGTGTCTATTCTTAGAAGCTTGGAAGAACGTACAGCAGTCAAAGGATGGACGGTATAATGCATGATACCATTAACAGCATGTCTGCCCCAGATTTTCTTCTCTTTTTTTTGCCTCAGACTAAAATATAAAGCTATACATTAAGTGCCATGGTTTTGAAAAAGCCTCCCACCAGTGAATCTAAGCTCTTTGTCACAGAGATGAATTGTCTTAGCCTGGAATCCAGACTGATTCGCTTCGTTCAGCTGACTTTAGTTTTTTCACTTTGCTTCTCAGTCTGACCGTCTTCCATTTGAGCCCGATTTCTGAAGTCACCTGTTACGTACAGTAGGCACGTCATTGCTGATCACAAATCACGAATCACAAACAAAAACAAATAGATCCATTAAGCTTTCAGATGAGAAACCAGTAACATCTGATTTGAATATTTTTCAAATGCACAATGTGATGTGTACAGTACAGTGTACAGTAAAGTACTTTATGCCGGCATGTAATAGCCATCTGAAAGGCCACAGTGAGTATTTTATGCTGGCATGTAATAGCCATCTGGAAGGCCACAGTAAGTATTTTATGCTGACATGTAATAGCCATCTGGAAGGCCACAGTAAGTATTTTATGTTGGCATATCCTGTAATAGCCATCTGTAAGACTACCATTTCCATTGTCTTTAATAATGCATCTCTGCTTCACACATAGTAACGTCTCAACTCATATAGTAACATTTGAAAGCATCAAGATGTACAGAAGTGATGTGCCCCGCGAACCCATATATAAATCTATGGCTCAACCCGCCCCGCGACCCGCGGTGGGAATATATATATATATTATATAGCGCTCTTTTAAGTACCCAAAGTCGCTTTAAATGTCCACAGTAGTACAACATTGTCATGGGCTAAATAAACAAGCATGTTGTTCAAAATATATATATATATATTTTTTGCGCATGTGAGAGCAGCTGACCCGCTCACCCGCAGCCCGCATAATTGCCTCTGAAATCCTGACTCGACCACCCGCGCCGCGGGTTGACCCGCGGGTTACGGGTCGGCCCGCTCATCACTAATGTACAGTATGTACAGTAGATTGGCTTAGTTTTGGGCGGCAGTGGTTCAGGAGGTAGAGCGGCCACCTGGGAACAGGAAAGTTCCCCAGATCCCCAGGGAAAAGGGACATTTTCTTTTTTTCTTAGTTGTGTAAAACTCGAGTTTGACTCCTCCCCTTTCTTAGTCCACTTCCTCCTGGGTGCTTCTGTGTTTATTCCTACTAACATCAACATGCTTAAAGAACGACTTCACCCATTTTCAACCTGTCTTATAATAGATCCTCACTAATTAATGCTCCTGATAAAATTGGGTCATTATTTTCTATTCAGTCTCTGTCTCATAGGAGGGCTGTGGACACTTCAGAAACCCGTCTACCAGTGACATCATCGTTAGGAAGGTTTATTAACGCGAGAGAAATGGCTTCCATTATAGCATAATAACTTCCCAGGAATAGAAAGCCTGCAGTTTCTATTAGCTTATGGATTCCCCATCGATGATGTCACTGATAGATGGTTTCTGAACTGTCCACAGCCCTCCTCTGAGACACAGACTGAGTAGACACAAATTGTGCCATGTTATAATGAGCATTAGTGAGGACCAATTATATGAATACAGGTTGAAAATTGGTGAAGTCGTCCTTTAAAGCAGTAGTGCTGTCTTGAGAGATTAGTTGGTTGTTAAAGGCACCCTGATATCAAAATCGATGTTCAAGTGTTTATAATTTACATGTGGAAAATCAGTACGATTGAAAAAAAGAGGGCTCGTTTTCCGGCGGGTGCGAGACGTAGCGAGCGGGAGGCCTCGACATCGCCGCCCATGCTATGGGCCCATGCTAATAATATTTGTCTTGCACTGAGCATCAATTTACGCAAGTATCTCTCCCAACAATGACACATTGTTTTGTAGGTAGCCGTAATGGTATTTTAGAGTTTGTCATTTCCTTTAAAACGATTAAAAAACGTTGATGCCTCATCCTGCACAGCACAGGGGGATATAATGTTGCATCCAATTAAATGCTTTTCTGGAAATTTTCCACATTCAACACTGTTGGCTACTGTAAACGCCAATCAATAGCTTAACGGGAAACACACTTCAATAGGCTGAATCAAATGGCTGTTTCATAGGGCCTTTACTGTAATGTTTTATTGTGAAATCAGTTCTAGTTGCTGCAGTGGGCTTTCCAGACTTGGCCAATGGATATTGTGTGTGTGTGTGTGTGTGTGTGTGTGTGTGTGTGTGTGTGTGTGTGTGTGTGTGTGTGTGTGTGTGTGTGTGTGTGTGTGTGTGTGTGTGTGTGTGTGTGTGTGTGTGTGTGTGTGTGTGTGTGTGTGTGTGTGTGTGTGTGTGTGTGTGTGTGTGTGTGCGTGCGTGCGTGCGTGCGTGCGTGCGCGCGCGCATGTGTGTGTATGTGTGTGCGCACGTGTGTGTCTGTGTGTGTGGGGTACTCTCCTACCTACAGTATGTGCTGTGAAAAATTTAAGATTTCAGCTCATCCAGAAATGGCAAGCTGAGTGACACCGGTCTGTGGGTGGCTTTGAACACTGAACAAAAAAAAAATGCAATAAGCTTTGTTTTGTTTGTGTTCACATTATGACCACTCAAATGTAATTAACTTTTAACAACTAAAATGTCTGCTTTCTCTTGAAGATTTCCAGAGTTGGTGCACCACAAACAAATTACTATAATCTTCAGACATCAATTGGCTTACACTTGCCAAAAGGCTTACATTTTTATACTGTACCTGCTCCCGCATGTACCGCATTTAGATATGCTATTTTCACTTCTTAAAAGTTTGTAACATTTATGGAATTCATTTTTTTATTTTTTTTTATGAAATTCTTAAAAAAATTAAATAAAAAATAAATGTCTAAAATCTTTTCAAATTATTTGAAATATTAATAATAATAATAAACCAAAAAGGGGACATTTACCCATTTGTTTGGGTCGCGTTCGTTTGGGAAACAGTGGGCTAGACAAGTGTGAAAATGGAAATGCTCAAAAGTACCAACAGTGATGTCACCTTTTCCCACTGGGAGGGGCACACTCTTGCTGTGTGTATGTGTCTACAGATATGTGCTTGTGTGTGCATCTGTACATACATGAATATACAAGTATTTCTGGTGGCTGAAAGGATTATGAATGTGTAGGTTTAATTTGGTGAATATACCACATGAGTTGACAAGCATCAGTGGGGTTTATTATGGGATGTGTGAGTGTTGGCATGTGTTTTTTATTTTTGCTCCGTGCTGAGTTGGCTGTATCCATCATACAGAATTTATGACATGAAAATATCACATCTGTTTTTAATGGTGCACAGCTGGATGCACACGTACCGTAACTATAATCCAGGGACACATTGCGATTTGCACTGATGATGCATATCTTTGTAAAGATTAAGCCATCATACCGTGTGTGTGTGTGTGTGTGTGTGTGTGTGTGTGTGTGTGTGTGTGTGTGTGTGTGTGTGTGTGTGTGTGTGTGTGTGTGTGTGTGTGTGTGTGTGTGTGTGTGTGTGTGTGAGAGACGTGTGTGTGTGTGTGTGTGTGTGTGTGTGTGTGTGTGTGAGAGAATTACAGCTACCGTGCTTGAGTCTCCTCTTAGTTTCTGCAGCATAATGGGCTTTGTAAGATAATACCCAGGAGACATGACAATACTTCTGAGCTTGGGGGATTGTGGGAAAAAAAATGTGTCCCAGTTTTTCACACCCACTGTGTCTCAGAGCTTCAACTCTGATTGAAATATACCAGTAAAGCCCCGGATTTGCCAGCAAATGACATTAATCGGCACTATAACCCTCTTAAATATCTTATTTTTTTTACTTTGGCCCATCCTTTCAAAATGGTGCGTGCATGTCATCTCTATTGTTTGTTTTGATGGTACAATAGTCAGTGCTGTGACAGCAGTGGTGCATATAGTTGTGGACAAGTACTCCCCCAGTACTTGGTGTCAAAGTATAGATACTCCTGGTCAAATATTATCCAACTACAAGTGAAAGATGCTCTGTCAAATTTGTACTTGAGGTAAAGTACTGGTGCACTATCTTAAAAAATATACTTAAGTATTCAAAAGTACCTGCTTTTTAAAGTATTTAAGTATTAAAAAGAACAAATTACAAAGTAAATTTTCTTTTTAATATCATTGCATGCACTAAAGTATACATACTGTAACAGTGAAATTAGCCGATCTACAAGCTCATAATGCGTTGCAGTGTGTAGTGGAGTCAAAAGTACACTATTTGTGTTTGAAATGTAGTGGAGTGAAAGTCACAAGTATCCAAAAAATACAAATAGTAAAGTACAGATAAAAAAGAACTTACGTACACAGTACTCAAATAAATGTTTTACTGTCCACCACTGGGTGAGTGTCAGAGCCATGGTCAGTGTCTGCCTGGCATCATATTCTATGTGCCATGAAGTTGACATTCAATTTACTGTAATGCAATTTCAAAGTGCATAAAATTGATTGTCCAAAACATATTCAGAACATTACACATGTGTGTAAACAACGCCCCAACACAGCCTGCAGAGTAACTGCATAAATAAATGAAATGCATTCTGATTTCTTATGTTGTGGGCTGTGGGCTTTTGTTTCTGTTTCTGTGAATAATTAACTTTATTGGCTATTTTGATTACAGCAAGTGAAGTAGAGGTTCTGCCTTGTGCTGGACCAGAGTACAATTGATCATTTTAAAGAGCTCTTAGCCTTTTACTTAGAGGCAAATAAAACCTATAGTACAATGTTCTTCTTCTTTTCTTTATTTTTATATTTGCAACAACAGAAAGGGATCTATGATATCAAATCAAAGAAAAGGGTCCCGCACACTGTCTGGAACTTGCAAAAAGGATGCTCTTTATCAATTCATATTTGCAACAACAAAAATACAGGTTAATTACATTAACCCTAGTTATTTGGGGCATGTCATTATAGGCGACAATTCTCCAAAAAATTGCCTAGGCCTATGCTGAAAATAGCAGATCTACAAGCTTGTAGACTGGCTATATTCACCACACGATACTGTCTTACAACAAAGTATAAATCAGGCTTAAGTGGTTAACAGCATGAAGAATATGTGTGTGTGGTGAATGATTGTCGTAAGTAAGTGTGTGGGTGGGGTGAGTTTGGGCATAGAAGTATTTCAATCATTGAGAATACAGTATCTATGGCATCAGTAATAGTAGTCAGTAAAAAAAAAAAAAAAAATAGCAGAATGGGTAATTAAATACAAAAGAATAACTGGAGACATACATTTCAATAAATCATTATTCAACAATGTTGTTTTTAGCTGTTAGCACTACGCCTTCCATATCCCTTCTTGTCACATATGTTGATAGATGCAAGTTATACTATGCAGATTATGTTCACATTATGTTTTGTTATTAAGATTTGTTTACTTGACGACAAATTCTAAGAAGATAGCACGTTGTTTAGTCAGATTGGTTTGATGACCTGGTGCCCTGGTTTCTTTAAAGCACTAAATTGTTTTTCTTTGCACTCTTACATGATCATTTAATCTTATGGGGGGGGGGGGGGGCAGGGGGTCATCATTTTTTTCTATTGATGAATGTATTAATTAATTTAATTCTCAATACGGATTTGTTAGCGTAGAAGTGGCATTAATGTAAACAGATGGAGTCTATTTAAAAGCCTGCCAGATATACTTAATAAGCTGTTAATAAGGTGACATCATGGAGGGAGTTCACTTTCTTTGATCTCCTGACACAGCTCTAATCAACTCTGCAGGAGTTAACGAGCATAGTCTTTTCCTCCTGTGAAAATCTATCAAAGTACAATAATAAGGACTGTCAACCCCTGATGTGTGAAGGACATAGGGTACACATAAGCTTAGATGGAAATACGTTACATTATTTGTTTAGCCTACTTGCGACTGGCTACTAGTTAATTGTTCTATTGGCCTTGCAGACAGAGTTATCTGATTTATGTCAAACCGCCTTTTATTTTGTGTTATTTCACACACAAACTTATGCCTGTTTTCACCTCTGCAATACCTGTATGAATGCTCAACCCAGTTCCTTTAAATAACCCTCTGGTACAAATGATTCATTGACCAGTAGATCATTTCCATGGTGTACCAACCATTAAGCTAAATGGTATCAATCCATACCATTATAAAGAGGTTGCATGTGATGTTTTTTCTTTTCTTTTTTTTCTCATGGCATGCCATGGAAAATCTGAGGCTAAAATCGCCTATGATTGTGATTATTGGCACAACAGTAATGCGGTCAGGAACGAGGCGGAGACGAGTTCCGCAAGAATCACTGAAGTGCCAATTAGTTTTTTTAATTCTTTATTATTTATGTTTATGTTTCGGAAGAGGTATGGTGGAGTCCATAGAAGACAAAAGTTTGTGTTATTTTGACACAGGTTTCTTTGAGGTTAGCACTTTTATTGATGTAGTCTGAGGTGTTGGTGGAAGGTGGATAATTGAATGTATTGCTGCCTTGATTGCATTCTTTGAGTGTATTAGTATTGCCCCTTCTCTCAATACCTTAGTTTTGTGGAAGGTAAGCAAGGTATTACTTTTGAAGCTGTGATGTAACTGTGTTATGCCTTCCATTTGTTGCCTGTCATGGGTGATTTATTGTGAATTGTGATGTTTGTCATTTCATCGACTTTCCACCAGGCTGGCAGCGTTGTGGCAATTACAGTGTTGTTAAAAGCAGTTGTGTTTTTTAACAGTGTTGCTATGGAGGGGTAGGTCATTGATTGCTATTTCTTGGAATTCCGTTAATGTCCAGCCATGAATGATGATGGTGGGTTTTGTGAATCCGCTTGATCATACTGTAGTTTGTTGGCTATGGGTAATAGTGATGGAGGTTAGGTGCCTCTAATGTAGTCTTTTTTTCCCTTTTTTCCCCTTCTTCTTTTGATTGTGTCTAGTCTGTCTACTGTATTTGACAGTGGGGTAGTGGGTTAAAGTATAACAGAAATTCTGTTACTTTTGAAAACTGAAGAGAGCCTGGAAAGATGGAGGCATTCACCGCAGAGAAGAGGAAGTCAGCAGGTGCAAGACATGTTTGTGTGAGAACTTCAAATCTTCAATCTTTCAACAAGAGGGAGGACAATGGAACGGTGAGGAGCGTAGAGGTGGGGAAGGTGAAGGAGTCTAAATACCTGTGGTCAACTATCCAAAGTGTGGAAGAGGGGTAAAGAAGAGAGTGCAGGCAGAGTAGAACGGATGGAGGAAAGTTAATGTCAGAACAGCCATGCTGTACGGCTTGGAAACGGTGGCACTGACGAAAAGACAGTGGCACAGGTGTCGAATTGAGCACGCTACAATTCTCATTGGGAGTGACACGATCAGAAATGACTACATCAGAGGATCAGCCCAGGTAAAAGGTTGTGGGATAAAACAAGAGACGCAAGGTTCATCTTTTTAACAACTCTAGTACTGCAGTATTTTTTCAATACCAGTTTACTGTGCAACACTTGACAGCATATATCCAAATAGGTTTCTCCTCTCCATGTAGGGTTACGGATTGGTTAACGACACAGATTGGCTTGTTGCCGGACATCATGAAAGAGTTTCTGAGAAAATTAACTGCATTTGTTATTTCTTCCCAAGGTAATACGTGCGTGATTTAGATGCGTTGTTGACGACTCTGCACAAGGACATCAGCTTGCTCTTGGGAGAAGTGGTTCCAATGCTTTTTCTTCCCATGACACTGGAAATTACCAGCATGCTGTTGTGCTGAGGGCAGCACACTGCTCTTACATGTAATGAAAAGTGGTCATTTGATTGGCCATGATTGAATTCACCTGCAACACACCCAGTGAGCATACTCAGCCAAAACCAACCCATCTCAGCTCTGTGCCGCGGGTACTCCGCCCCTTTCCAGTCATGGCCACGCTATCAGTCCACTGCCACATGCCATACATCATGGCGATATAACGCAGTGTGACTGTTTACCAAAAATAGGGTGGTTTGTCTTCTTCCAAGTAGGCCTACACGATTTCTTGTTTTTCCTGTCACTATTTTATCATTTACTGTGATATTATCATTAACTTTGACCTTTTTGCACTGCAATTAACTCAAACATGAGAAGGAAATGAAGATAAATGGGAGTAGTACTTTATTTTCGAGGCTCTGACTAGATTTGTTGTGGTGCAGGAGTGGTCGACTCAACGAGGAAGTGAAATAGATATGGAAGAGTGTTTTAAATGCAGGTTGTTCTGGTGCGGTGCAATGGTGTACTATAACTCTATAATACCTGTCTGTTTATGCCCCTGGGTTTATACTTGTTGAAGGCATGTAATAGCCCTGATAAACAGAACACTGCTGCTGTATAGTATCTTGTGTTGTTCAGGACACTTGGCACTAAAATGTAAATTGTCACGCTTTCACGCTTTTTGACAGGTTATAGTTCTGTATGCGCTATGCTCTACAGTTTAGCAGCAGCTAACATTACAGCCACTCAGTCATACAGCCAGTCAGCTTGTCAGGCACCAGGGAGCTCAGCCAACCAATGAGCTAGTTCCTCAAAGTGCTAGTCATCTCGCCTGCCATTTCTCTATCCACATATTCATCTATCTATCCAACACTCCAAACATCCAATTAAAATGTTTTTATGTATCCAGTCAGCCAGCTTATCACCCCTCCACTCGGACAATGAATGCAAACAATAAGTCAATCAATGGTCCTCATAGGGCCTATTTCATATACCCAGTTTTGTATGTGTATGCTGTCCTTTTTATCTCTGCCAGGCCGGACGGCTAAAGGCCGGAGATTATGTTTTCACCCCTGTCCTTCCGTGTGTCTGTCTGTCTTTTTGTCTGTCCGTTTGTAAACAGCAACATTTCTTCACCGCAATTTTCTAGTTTAACTGTTATTCTTTATACATTTCTACTGCTTTGGAGCCTCAATATGGGATATAGGTCTGGAGCCAGACATGAACCTGGGAGCATCTCCTTGTATCTTCATCCACATAACCGTAGCTCAACACATTGCAGAAGAAACTAGAAAAAGTGCTCCTCGGAGCACAGGTCTCCGCCAGGTCAGGTAGGTTATTGTGGGCCAGCAATGTTCTGAATTTGATAATCAGGTTGGAATATGAAAAATCAAACAGATCCATCTTGATCACATGACTATAGAGATCATGTGTACCGATTTGCGTGAAATTTGGATAAAATGTGAAGGCTTAATCTCAAAAAATGTGTTTTACATAAGTCGGCCTCCTGGTGGCGCTATAAAAGGCTAATGTGAAAAATGCAGGGCAGATGTTTTCCCTTGGCCTCTAGGGAGTATAAGTGCAAAGTTTCATGCAGATTGGTGCAGTTATAGTTAAAAACGCAAATCGGCCTTTTATAGAGCCACCATGAGGCTGATTTGAAAAATGTGCTTGTGAAATTTCACGGAAATCGCAAGCTGCGTTCATGATTTGAGGCATTTAGTTCAAAATGGACCAATCCTGCAAACTTTGGAAGCCAACCTTAGCCAATCAGGATGGAATATGGAAAATCAGACAGATCCGTGTTGATCACATGACTATAGAGATACTGTGTACCGTTTTGTGTGATGTTTGGATAAAATCTGTAGGAATACTGTCAAAAAATATGTTTTGCACAAATCGGCCTCCTGGTGGCGCTATAACAGGCCCATGTGAAACATTTGGGGCAGAGGTTCTGAATTGGCATCCAGGGAGTGTGTGTGCACAGTTTAGCTGCGATCAAGCCAAAGGTGCGGGAGATTAGCTGTTCACAGACGGACACACGGACACACACGGACACACACACACACACGGACGGACGGACGGACGGACGGACGGACGGACGGACGGACGGACGGACGGACAGGGGGTAAAACATACTCTCGCCATGCCTTTCGGCCTGGCGGAGACAATGAAGGATTTGCCCTACATGCTAAAGATGCCTTTGTCAGAGAAAGGGCTCGATCAGGTCCATGTTTTGACATTCATTTGTAAAAAACAACCCCTTGACTTGACTGAATTGAGGCGTAGACCCTTTACACTGACTTACATGAACTTCAAAGAGTGTCTTTGAGTAAGCCGTCCCAAATCTCTAAACTCTCAAGCATTTGAGTTGCATAATTCCCGCCCATTATCCCCTTGCAGTTCTGTTGTGCCTCTACTGGCGGGGATGTAATCTGACGGACAGGCTCCAGCTAACCCTCCTACCTGCATGCTTGTGGGAGAGTAAGATTATGGCGCACGCTGGCATGATCTGAAGTGTTAGACATCTATGTGGTCTGCCAGTGAAAGTCTCAACTGTGTGACTGTGTGTGTGTGTGTGTGTGTGTGTGTGTGTGTGTGTGTGTGTGTGTGTGTGTGTGTGTGTGTGACAGATATCCACGTTGTGCCTGCGTAAAATATGTGTCGGTGTCTTCATACCAGGATCTGTGTGTGTGGCGTATGAAAGATTCTGTTGTCAGTGATGATTGTGGTGTCATATTGAATGACAGATTTGCATGCACCTGTCAAAGTCCTCTAAATATGCTTGCTATTGTTACTGTAGCAACAAACCCCAGAATACGGTTTGTGGGCGCATAATAATATGCCTGCCTGCCTGCCTGTCTGCCTGTCTGCCTGCGTGCGTGCGTTCGTATGTGTATGTGTGTGCCTGTTCATGGGCACATGAACACACATTCTGCATGCATGTGCGCAGTGCACCCTCCTGCCCCCAGCCTCTCTCACTGTCTGTCCTGGCTCTGTGCCTGGCATCCCTGCTCTCTGGGCTGCATGTACTTTTGATTGTACAGAAGCCAGGCGCATATTAAGGAGGCAACGTGTCGCAGATGTTTAATGTACCTCCAACTGCTCGCCACAACAGGTGGTCCTTTTCACTTCGCCTGCCTGGAAATTAGAAATATGGATTCCTGTTCGCATCTGGTGCTTTGCCTGGTGGGAAATAGAGGGCATTGGTGGTGATGGATTGGTCTATCCCTGCCATGTTTCAACATGCCAGGGCTGGGGAGGGCTGGAGTGCTGGTGGTGTTAGCGGTGTTTGGTGTTTGGGGAAGAGGGGGGGGGAGTAAAATGTCTGTAAATGTCATAGCAGGCAAATGCAGCTGCAGATATTAAAGAAAAAAAGAGCCATACGTTTTGTTTCAAGCTGACCCGGTGAGCCAGCCCGTTCTCCAGATCGATAATGCTGATTTTGAGGTTAATCTCTTATGATCCTGCGGGCCTCAGTGGAGGTGTAGGCATACAGGTGTGTCAGCAGCATAGTGTGTGTGTGTGTGTGTGTGTGTGTGTGCGTGTGTGTGTGTGTGTGTGTGTGAGCAGAGTTATAGGTCTGAGTGCGAATGGGAGACTGCAGTTCTGGATAGGGCTCTCACGATCATGACATTTTAGTCGGTTGGCTTTGTAAACAAAATTTGCGCAGGGCATGTATTACAAATAACTTAAACATACAAAGAAATGACTATTTTTGAAGGGGCTGGGGTCAATATTTTAAATGCCCAAAATAGGGACACCAGGTTGAAAGTGGTTGAAAGTGCATGGACAACGACATGGGACTAATGATGGAAATATGACATTGCTGTTAATTTCATAAAACAGGAACCCCCTCAAGTAACCCAGAGGGCCCCTGAACCTCACTTTGAGAGTGGCGTTGTGTGTTTAAATTAGCCCCATGCTCCCTCCCGGGACCACAGTCTTGTACGACAGCCTTTTGCTCTTAGCGTTTCACACTTTAACAGCCTTGTCCTTATGAGTTAAGTGGGGCTGCGCTGAGTAGTTGAAATATCTGCTCATTGCCATTCATTATTCTTATCATGGCTTTATAGAGGAGCAAAGATTATAAGCCAGAACAGATAAAAAGCAAGGCAATGTATGTATGTTATTCGCTACCAGGGTGGAACTGGACAAACAGGCAGCCTAAAGTAATGCAAGAAGGCCATTTGGAAGGCCCCTTGTTGCTCCTCAAAGTAGATGTTGGATTGAGAAACAGCTGGTTCTTTCCGAGATTGCGCCTCAGGGAGGGTGGAATGGAGATGGTGCAAAGAGCAATGTGACCACAAAGTAAAGAGAAAGCTCCTTTAGCTCCCTGTTTCCTTATCTCTCAGATGTATCACTCACAGTACACAAAGCGACCAGCCCCACAACCCTATTTGTCCTTATTCTGGGGCAAACACAGCTCCTGTGAGGTTGTAGATCGGCGATTTTCAGCAAAGAGATTTGGTATAGACTAGAGGGAGAAAAGGAAGGGGCGTAGTAGAGCGACAACTGGGGACTCCAGTCAAAGAAGTATATAGGGTTTACATTTTTAATTATCACTGTAAACACATGAAATGCTAAAGCAGTTCTCCAAAATAACAATCTGTATATTACCAGGCATGTTTGCACAAGCAATGTTTTGGGATGCCATGTTTCACGATACCGAAAAACAAACATTCTTAAAGCAGGTTCTTTCAGGTGTATGAGGAATCTATGAGGAATTTAATCGAATATTGCGGACTCACCACATAGTTACCTGTATTACACAATGTGTAATACAGGTATACAGTGTGTGTCTGTGCAAAGTTAACCGAGGATAGACTATAACCTCTCAGTGCCTTGAGGGACGATTGCTCTCCGAATGGCTAGTCCAATGCTGTAACTTCATCTAGCAATCAGTCAGTTAGGCTGTGTCCACCACAGCGCTCTTCTTTTCCCAGCAGAAAATGCAAGGTGCTCTCATCCAAATGCCCAGAGCCTCTGGGTGACCGAATAGAAATGCCAGATGTGAACATGCAGCTCAGAAAATGCGCTCAGTGCCTCGTCGCACTGCTGATGTTTCCAGCATATAAATACGTAGCACTCCCACTGAAAACTGTTCAAAATATACACTGTGCTCAGGAAAGGAAAAAAAAACGCACTGTGGTTGACACAGCTCCTCATATAGTTCTGACCTCTTGGTCCAGCCAAAAGACCAAGGGGATACAACGTAACTTAAGTGCGGTAACCATGTCTCCCTATAGAGTCCCGACAACAAAGGTAGAAGATATGATTTGACCTGGATTCTGGTATTGTGTCCATGCACAGAGCTCATTTCATTGCCAAAATAAAATAAATGGGGGGAGAAAAAAAGAGAAAACTAAATCCCAAAATCCTGTTGCCTCAATGGCAGCATCAATTTTACATGGAGGCTATTTCCTGTTTGTTTGTGCTCTGGCACTGGGGCCCTTTATGAATCATTGGCTGGTAATGTAACATTGGCTATTCCAGTCACAGCGGAAGTGGGGGGGGGGGGGGGGGTTAGGGAAGTCCCAGAGGGACTGAAGCCCCATGGCAGATCCATTATTCATGGTTCAACCTGGGCTTGTAGGAGAATACTGACACCCGTTCTGCTTAAATCAAACAGGGCCAGGGAGTGCAGTGCCCCCTGGGAAATGTGGTTCTTGGGTTAAGGTAGAGGTGAGGGGAGGTCGAGAATGAGACGGTGGATGGAGGGAGGGTGGTTGGTAAGGGTTCCTCACTCTGGTGAAAGCTGTCAACACAGTGTCAATGCTCCTCTGCTTCTGCCCTATAGTCTTCTCTGTCACTTTCTATTTCATGTCTGCCCTGATGCTGTCTTTTCTACTGATGCCACTAATAGCTTCAACAGAAGAAAATAAATAAATAATCACAGTCCCTGTCCTCTATAAAGCATGGCCAGCATGCATTGTAAAATGCATGGTTGAACGGCAATTTACCATGGACTAACACCGATCCAGATGCGTAACGTAACGGCTATTTAGGACGGGCAGCCTCCACGCCCTCTGGTTTGAAAGTGTCTGTGCCGTATCTTAACTCGTAATGATATGACTTGTTGTGACTGTTCAAAACTCAACTTTAATACTGGCGCTCTGTCATTTCAACTGCTGTGCCATCAACTTTACACAATGACAACTCTCTCCTTCCAGTCATCCCTTCACAATAAAGTGTCCCCCTTTACCTCCCAATGCATCACATTTTACACTGGTTATCATTAACAGGAAATGGTTGTAACTTAACAGCGTGTGTATTTGTGGGAAAGAGTCCTTTTAACACCGCAGGTAGGACCCCCCCCCCATTGCTACTGCATCCCCTGCATCCCTATAGCTACGCCAGTGCACTGATCGTCCCCCCAGTGTCCATGAGTGAATGAATGAGTGAGTGGCCACTAGGGGTGTTTCGATACACGTATTCATAATGAACCGCTCTCTCTGAGGTACATGTTACGAACCGAACGACCTTAAAGGGTAAGACCACTTTGGTAGAGGTTTGGGTTGTGTAGTTACCTTGCCATGATGTAACTCCAAAGGTGGGCAAGAAATAAAAAATAATTGCTCCATTGATTAGAAATTGATCATTCAAAATATGCTCCTCATTGACTTACATTGTACGGTAAAACAGCTCTCAAAGTCACTCTTTTAGCACATAAATGAACCCAAACATAGCTGATTCAGACAATATAGAGCATCACCAAACCCAGTACTGTTTGTTTTTTTAATAAAAATGTCAACTTCCTGTTGATTTTACTATTTGAAGATCTGGATCCGGATCCACCGATCCAGTCCGGGTTTTCTACTTATTAAAAATGGCAAAATCAACAGGAAGTTGACATTTTTATTTAAAAAAAAACAGTACTGGGTTTGGTGATGCTCTATATTGTCTGAATCAACTTTGTTTGCATTTGTTTTTGTGCTAAAAGAGTGACTTTGAGAGCAGTTTTACCGTACAATGTAAGTCAATGAGGAGCATATTTTGAATGATCAATTTCTAATCAATGGAGCAATTATTTTTAATTTCTTGCCCACCTTTGGAGTTACATCATGGCAAGGTAACTACACAACCCAAACCTCTACCAAAGTGGTCTTGCCCTTTAATGACCCCTTTTACACTATTCCTTCAGGAGACCATTAACATGGAATCGTATACATAATATATATATATTACATTACATTTTAATGTAGCAGTTTTTGTTTAATATGCTGCTAATACGACACCCCAGAAAAGGGGTCAGGTATTAGCTCCATCATTGTTCAAAGTAAAAAAAAGAGATCATATCGTTATGATGTTAGTAGTTTTAATACAAAAAATAAGTCTATCTTCATTTCTATGGCAGCTGTTTTGCTGTATTGAAAACTGTCGTATCGTTAGAACCGAACCGTGAATTTTGTGAACATCTGTACATCCCTAGTGGCCACATAATGAATATTGATCGCAACACTCATTTACATGTAAAAACAAGCTAACGATTATCTAATTAGTGTTTTCAGGAAACTTGACTTAGATTAACAATGCAACAAGATCAAAGGAAAAAAATATTAATTACTCCTAGCCTTTAAGTCAAGCTCGATAAAAAACTTGTTGCTAAGCAAAACGTTGTTTGAAAAATTGCCAGACATAAAATATGTTTAGTAACACAACCCAGATCTTTAAATAATATAGTGCCAAGCAGGCCTGGGTTCATCATTTTAGGTGCATAGCCGGCCTTTGATGTTGTAATCAAATAAAACAATGATTTTGAGTCCACGGAAAAAATTACATTGTTTTCACGAAATATATTGCACTTACAAATTACCAATATTTGTAGAAAATCCTCAGTCAAAAGTTCATACTTGCTCAGCCCTGGACTAATCAGAGTCACTGGACTCATTTGAAGATGGGGAGTCAGGGCGAGTTAAGAATTCAGAATCAAAACAAAAGACACTGCTGTCTCAGCTGGGGCAGTGTAGGTGGGGCATCAAGGCCACTGTGGCCTCAGGGCAAATCATTTTTTGAAGCGCATAAGGCCAAACCGAGGAGCTACGGCGGCCATGGCCTTCATGGCCTCCATGAAATTCCTGCCCTGGTGCCACGGCCCCAGTGGATACTAAATACAGAGTGCAGCAGTAGCTCAGGAGGGGGAGATAGAGCGGGCGTCTTAGAACCAGAAGGCTCAAGGTTCATTCCAGGGCTCCTCCTGGCTGTGTGTTGAAGAATCCTTGAGCAAGACACTTAACCCCTCTTCTGATGAGCAGGTTGATGGCGTGCATGGTTTCCTCCGCCATCGGTGTCAGAATGTGTGTGTTTGTGTGTGAATGGGTGAAAGTGAAGTGAAGTACAGTATATTGTAAAGCACTTTGGAGAAAGGTGCTATATAAATGCAGTCCATTTACCAAAATCTATTAAAGATTGACATATATCTCTCAGCATAAAACAAAAAATATCTGTTCTTTAATTTTCATGCTTCAATTTCTTCATTTTATTTGTTGTGGTAAAGCACTTAGTGACTAAGCTTGTTTGTTGAAAAGTTTATAAATATTGTATATAACTTATGTGTGGACATCACTGATAAAAGAAGCACTGACCAGTGACCACATCCCTCTCTCTGTCCAAGAGAGTTCTTTGGTCACATGTTTTTCCCCTGAATAATAATTATCTGGGAGACTGGTTGCAATCAAGAGCAGCCTAATGATTTATTCTGTAGAGTGGCCTTGTACAATTACCTGGCGTAACAAAACACGAGGGAGCAGGGCCAAACTGAAAACCACACACATTGGTTTCAATCAAACCTCATTTAGTCTTAACAAATGACTATGGGGCTGAAGTGAGATGTCAATAAAATAGTTTGCGCTGACTTAACACGGGGATCAGTATGCATCTCAGAGCGGATGTTGAAATAGTGCAAGGGAAATCATTGAGGCCTCACTGTCTGGTGTCCTGTGTGTGTCATTGCTATGCAGAGGAGTGAGTGGCAAGGCTCCATTCAGCAACCCCCCAAGCCAGAAGGTGACATTGTATAGAAGCCAAGAGCTAAATTCTCAACACGGGACTGATTGGATTGCTTGCCAACATTAGGATGTGTTGCTGTGGAATGGAGAATGGACAAAGAATTTGTTGCAGATATTTTCTTTGGTGCAGTGACTCATTAAACTAGACTACTAGACTAAAAATGTAAATTGGGCCTATAAAAGGTATTCACCTTGAGTAATTAATTCCCTTCGTTATTGGTTATTGGGTTACTTCAATAACTTTAGCCTCAGTCTATCAGGTCATTAGTTTTTCATTTGCATGTGTCAAGTTTCCCTTAGCAGTTGCATAGACTCACCGGAAGGCATAGCCAAGATGAAATGAAACCCGTAATCATGCCCGGAGGAAAATTAAGGTGTCATATCTGCAATAGCAGTGAGAATGAAACACAGGAGAGGTACAGGTAAGAGTGAACAATCAAAGTAAGATAAATAAGCGTACCAAATAAAATAGTATAAAACATCATGTGAAATACTCATGTGGCGAGTTGTTTTTTTTGGCGCTCAGCGTTCCTGTGGCTTGTGAGATTAGCTCCAGGCAGTAGGGGTGTGGTAAAAAAAATCTATACAAATATATTTTTAAAATTATTATTTATATATATATTTCCAGTATTTTTGTATAATGTCATTTTTGAGAAGTAGCAAGTTCTGCGCTGAATCGGGAAAAAAATCTATTTTGAATCGGAAAAAAAAACGTTTTTGAATCGAGAATCGTTGTTTGGAAAAAATCGGAATCGTGACCCCAAGAATCGGAATCGAATCGAGAGATAGCAGACGATTCACAGCCCTACCAGGCACACAGACAGACAGGCAGACAGACTCACTAACTCGAGATGGCTAGTCCCCTATAGAGCCACGTCGTAAAAATGTATTAACTGAGCTGCTGTCCCTAGATATTTGCACTGGATCTCTGAATGAGTTAACATATGTACAAACATAATATGTATCAATTGCAACACGTGAATTCCTTTGTTCCTTTTATTTATTCTGTTTGAAAGGAGAATGCAATGAGACTAGCGGCTCTTTTGCTGTGTTGGCGCATCAAAAGATGACAGAAAGACACACTCACTCATTTCCTGGAGATAAAGGAACCCTGAAGTTTCTCGCCACAGTTACCCACAGACATGCAGTGATGTTCAGTCAGTGGAAGCCTGTTTTCCTCCCTCCACTCCACACATCCCCTGGGTGGGCCCCGACTGTAGCTTCCTGTTCACACTCTTAACTCTCCATTAATTAATATGTTTTCTTTGATCTTGGTACATTGTTAATCTAAGTCAAGTTTCCTGAAGATACTAATTAGATAATCGTTAGCTTGTTTTTCCCATGTAAATGAGCCTAGCGATCAATATTCATGAAAAGTGGTTGTGGGTAAGGAAAAAGACGATGGTGCCAGTACCGAGTGAATTACTTCATGGCTTATATTTAATGTTTTATAATACTCTTTAATCTTTAATATGTTTAATCTATATGTGGAATTCTAAATGATACAATACGATAGTATATGTTTCTAACTAAATATTTTACATGATGTCTCCAGTCTCCCTGTATTTAACCACTTAAACCCTACACACTTCCTGATCAGGGTGCCCCACGGGTCTATAGTTGCCCCCCTGCTTTTTTCCCACTACACCAAACCTCTTCCCTGAAAATAGCC
This sequence comes from Gymnoscopelus braueri, assembly GCF_963280865.1. Classification (NCBI taxonomy): domain Eukaryota; kingdom Metazoa; phylum Chordata; class Actinopteri; order Myctophiformes; family Myctophidae; genus Gymnoscopelus; species Gymnoscopelus braueri. The sequence continues at coordinate 32,829,064 of NC_137612.1, read as the reverse complement.
AGTCTGAAAGCTCAAAATGCGACATGCCCAGAATAGAGAAGCTACTGTAGGGTTCATGAGGTTAACAGTCAGCTATAAGTCAATGCTTTCTTTTAATAAACGGTCATGCAAGCTGTGAACTTAGTTATTTAGCACACATTATGAATCTATTTGACAGCAGGGGTACCATAGCGTTTGTGCTGTCTTGCAAAATGAATAATCTTTTTGGCATGCATTACCAAAGGCAATGTGTCTTGATATGTCTTGAAGCCATAGTGTCACTTCACTGTGTTGGTCACTGCACAAGCTACTGTTTTCAATTAGCAGCTTTTGAGTTTCTGTAACCAGTGTTAAAAAAAAGAAAAAAGAAAACCTTCCCTTCATGAATATTCTGTCAAAAACAAGTATCTATGTAGCTTTTTAACACTTTATTTATGTCTTCCATGTACAACATACAAGAAAAGGACATACACATTTGTACTTACTCAAAATATTACCTCCCCACCCCCATCTATGGAGGTTTTTGACCCTAAATAAAACTACACGAATAGTAAGAGTGAGTCAACCACTATACAGCCTATGTAAGAATACTGCATTTAAGTGTAGATCTTTTCAGCGTTTGCTGGCCTACAGTCTTGTTGCTTCTTGTAGATGGTGTAAAACATTGTGTTGTACAGAAAGAAATGTTCTTGTGGCGAATGCTGTGGAGTAATTCTGGAGTATTCTGGAGTAATGTTAGTTGTGTCAACTAGAGGTCAGTGTGTGGACTTGGTTGGAACAGTAGGGGTCAACTAATCAACTCCCTGCTTCCTCTTCTCTTTTCTTCTCGCCCATTTTGTCTTCTCTCTCCCTCTGTCTCCTTTCCTTTCCTATCCTCCCCTCCTAATGTTTTCTCCAGCTTCCCTTTTCACTGCCTTTTTCCATCCATCGCCAAGCCTCAGATGAATGCATTTGACAATCCACTGAGCAAGAAAGGGCATTAATTGCTACTCAAAGCAGAGAGCTATCATGGGAACCCTTGTTGTGAGAAAATTACGCATCTTCAGACCCGCGAGGCGTTATGCAGGGATGACGGAACATCTCTACACCGTGCTTGCTACACACTTGGCCAAGCCTGAAAAGAGCGAGGGAGAGAGAGAGAGAAGGGGGGGTGGGAGGGTGGGGATTTGCCTTGCAAGACAAAGAGGAGGCATAAGGGCGGGGGGGGTAGTTTGCAGAGTGAATCAATGGGTATCGTCCTCCTCTTAGACGACAGAAAGTCCACAAAGGCCTAATCAGCGAATGACATGGTGATCCAGCTTACAGTGACAGGGCTGACAATAAAGCCAACACGCCACACTGTAAAATCCTGAGTATTCACTTAACTCCAAGACTGTCAGAATGTACCCTTTGTGAGTCCATTTTATGCACGCTTGCAAGCTTACATTATATTATATGTGTGTAAAATATGAGTGCATTTGTGTTTGTTTATTTTATTCATGCATGTGCTTTGTTTTGTTTTCCTTCATGGATGTCAAAATATAATTTTGACATGAGATACCACTAATCACTAACCACTAATTCTCAAGTGGTTAATTTATGAACTTGACAGCATCTCCACCGAATCGTATTTACCACAATTGCGCTTTCTTGACAAATGATCCCAAATAGCAAGCAGTGTCCATTTGATTCTCAACTCAAGTGAATTGCATAGCCCTTAATCACAAAGGGCTTTACAGGGAAAATAACGTATAATACACCTTGGGAAGGACTACAGGACCTGGTCCGCTCTTTTTTTTCCCTCCAAAACTAAAAAAATAGCCGTAGATTGGCTATTTACGGCAAATGTTCCACCCAGAATATGGATGCTATAGGGCTCAAGTGGGACACAGTGAAGAACATCTGTGTGTCGCACATCTGTTGAGGACGCACACCATGGCCGAGAAATAGTCAAAGGGAAGTGCAGCACTGTCAGTGGGTCGGTATAGTTGTACGATATGGTGCTGCCTGAGGCATGTTATATGAAAATATAACATTTTATAAAGTAATTTAAACAAACTGCTTTAACAGTCATTCGGTTAAGCTTGCAGATCTGGCTGCATTCGCTATTTGAAAATAGCAGATCTGCAAGCTCACAACGGGTCGCATCGCAACGCGTTGTGAGCTTGTAGATCTGCTATTTTCAAAACATACGAGCGCTTCTGCGAGCGCATTTTCGGGACTCCCGACCATCTTTTCATGGACAGTGAGGGGTTAAGGACATAAACCCGACGCTCCAATCTCTTATTAACGTGGTGGCACGGAATCACTGCAGCCTGCCCGAGTCTGACTGCTTTATTTTAGTGTAACTCGAACGCGCACTGCTCGGTATGGGGTAAATAAATTAATATGCAAACGTATTCCATTCATGGCGATGTGATTGGTATCATAATATGTCATTCATGTAGGCTACAAGCCTACGTGACAAAGATTGTACCGCTACGGATTACATGAAAGACACAGTTGTGTGTGTGTGTGTGTGTGTGTGTGTGTGTGTGTGTGTGTGTGTGTGTGTGTGTGTGTGTGTGTGTGTGTGTGTGTGTGTGTGTGTGTGTGTGTGTGTGTGTGTGTGTGTGTGTGTGTGTGTGTGTGTGTGTGTGTGTGTGTGTGTGTGAGAGAGAGAGGCGTGTGCGTGTGTGTGACTTGACAGGCAGCGAGGCGAGGCGAGCCGGCGAAACTCTTTCTTATTGGCTTTCCATGCTGTTTTTTGGTCGTATACTGGTTCTTCATGTCGTAAAATCGGGGTGTTTCCAGAATATTTAAGGGCGTGTTATTTAAATGACGCTCGGTTTCAGCCGTGACATTTATCAAGGCTCCGACCCAATGTACGCTAGGATCGGCTGTATAGGATTCATTGATAAATGTGACTTCGACGTTGGTGTACAGCCGAATATATGGAAAAATATAAGCCGGTTTATACGCTCCGTTGATAAATGAGGGCCAATATGTCCTCATATATCATCTCAAATAGAACAGTTGTACATATAAATGTCAGTTCTACTGTAATTACACATTGTCAAACCAGTAGAATGCAACATTAGTAGCATGAAGGCCATGGAGGAGGAGTTTTCCAATATAAACTCCATTTGAGATAAGGAACATGGCATTTGCTCTCCCTGAATGTATGTTTAAGATGTGGCTATACAGTATAAATAGTGCTGGGCTGCATGGTGATACACACATTAACACATGCAGTGAATGCAAACATACTGTACATACACATGCACAATGAAGGCAAGTTAATTATCATGGCATGAACGTGCACACACATGCACATTTACAACGACAGCACTTTATTGTGAAACACAAAACATTGCTTTGTCCATGCAAGCTGTTTACTCCTGACTATTGACTGAGTTGTCATATTGTAGTAGAATTATGCATGAATAAGTGTCACCTTGACCGTGTGGGTGTGCATGTGCTGTGCATGGGCAAATGCACGCATGAATGCATGCATGTATGTGTGTGCGTGTGGGTGTATTATTGGGATACAGGACCGAGTTGGCGGATGCAACTCGACTCACAAATGGAAGTTGTTATCAATATCGTTTTGTGGCAAAAATGTAAAATCAAGAGTGCAAGAACATAATAAGACTGCACATGCCATGAACCCACCCATTCACACACATGCACACATAATAACAGGTGAGAAGGGTTTGCAGTTAGGTTAAAGGAGGCCCACACACAGTCAGGTAACCTCTCCTGGGAGCCAATCATTTTCCAGGAAGGTTTTCAGTACCGACAAAACATAAATAATGGAAAGTAACACAACAAATGAAAGACTAACCTCTTTCCTGTTTGTGGTGACCTTCATAGTTTGTCGGCCTCTCACTGTGCTCATGGCTCATTTGCTTTGTCACTTTCATTTCACAAGGCAACTGCAATATGCCATGTGAATGTCTGAGTATCTTACACCCCTCTACAACAACCTTTCCACAGGAAAAGCAACTTTCTGCTTTATCCATGCAAATGGTTTCTATAGGAAATGCATAGCCTACCATGGAGAATGGTAGAGAGTGTGTGTGTGTGTGTGTGTGTGTGTGTGTGTGTGTGTGTGTGTGTGTGTGTGTGTGTGTGTGTGTGTGTGTGTGTGTGTGTGTGTGTGTGTGTGTGTGTGTGTGTGTGTGTGTGTGTGTGTGTGTGTGTGTGTGTGTGAGACTGTGTGTGTACGCGCGGTGGGTAGGGGGAGCAGAGACAGAGAGATAAAGCTTTTCCTTATTAAGACACATTTCATTTAGAATCAAATCTACTTTGAGCTATATAGGGCTAGTTCCCTGGGAATGTGTAAGCCCATTCACTGTATTTCCGTAGTCTTACTGAACAAGCATTTACAGTATATCCTGTTGTGAGACTGGAATTGCAAGAAAATGGTCTGGTTAGGGTAGAGGTTTTGATTTGAGATTGCATCTTTATTGTGTAATGTTATTCTTCAAATGGGAATGAAAGGTTTGTCTTCATGTTTTATTCACTCAGCGTACATAGTTTCTACATACTGTATGTGAAGTTCTCAGTAATAGCATGTGCTATACATGCAATACAATATTAAATTCATTGATGGAATGCCTTCAATTCCTTGTGCTATGCTAATGAAAATGTTGTGTTCTACAGCAGCTCTGAGTGCAAATGTCTTCTAAACTAGACATCTCAAGCTAATGGAGACGTTATTCCTTGCCAGCAGTGTCTGTTTTGTGGTAGGCAATGTTCAACATGGTACACTGGCAACACTGGGCTGTGTTTGTAGAAGCTGGAATAGGTTTCATTTATCGGAACATGGCCCACTCCCTTGTTTTATGGATTCTCCAGTCGTGTCTGTGTGTGTGTGTGGCCACAGCTCAGCTAGAACACGGCTGCTTTGTGAGCTTGATTGAACAGGCAGGGAAAGTCTGAAAGACCTCTGAAGATACATCCGTAGTGCGGTGGCAGCAAGTGCTCACTGTGCATTCCCAGCCAACAAATGCTCCCACTTTTAACGGGTCGATGAACGATGGCTCAGCCCAGAGGAAATTCTAAAAGAGGAAATTGACAAATATAGCCTTCAAGGTTCACATCAAGGAAAACAAAACAAACAGGTCTGTTTGTGTGAATTACTGATTCCTCTTCACTACTATGAGGGGGCGGGGCATTATAATATTGGGGAGTTTTTTTCTTTTTTCTCAGTGTCTGAGATGACAGACATTGAGGCAGCCTCTGTGGTTTCCAGCCTGTTGGAGTCTGGCAGAGAAACGTTCTGATTCTGACAGGCTGTGATTAGCCAAGCCTGGGCTCAGCATGCTGCTCATTGTCATATTAATTTCTCCTAAGTGCCATTTCTGATGAAAGTAATGTGGTAATGGAGCAAAGAAGCAATTGCTGACATTAGTGTGCCTCATAGGGAATAGTGATCGTGTCTCTTCTGGGTCTCCCATAGAAATATTATGTGCATCAGGCCATCACTAAATTACTATATTGTGTGTCGTGAATCACGTGGATTTATACCACTATGAGAAGTGCAACCCACAAGTGCATCCATTAAAACAAAATCCTGTTTTGTGGAGTGAAAAAAGAAAATATTCATATTCTAATTTCAGGCACAGGGTCGATAGCCAATGAAAAGCATGAGTTGGATTTATTACCACTCTCTCCCGCTGCTCTTCTTTGTGGTGATGTTTCCTTTGCTCTTTTGTGTGGACTTGTCTCGTATACACTCTGAGGCTGAAGTATTATAATTAGTTGAGCACCAGGAGCTTGTAGATCAGCTATTTTAGGTGGGCGACACAGGCACACAACAAAGGCTTAAGTGTCACGGCTTAGAAAAGCCCTTGTTACTGTATTTTATTCTCTCACAGCCCGGTCGATACCGTTATCTGATTGGCACTAGTCTTCAGCTTCTTCCCCTCAGCCCTTCATAACTTTCCTCTTACACTCTTGTAATTCTACAATCCTCGCTATCTTCTCTATCTACTACACTTCTTCTTCTTGCTCACTGTCTTTTCCCCCCTTGACTTTCTCCCCCCCATTTCTCTGTCTTCAGTGATAAGTGAAAATAGCTGAGCTGAGTCCTAGTCCAGTCCCTGCTTATCAGGGCATGAAGTGCTGGATCAGTGATTTTCAAAGTGAGGTCCGGGGACCCCCAGGGGTCCTTGAGGGGGTCCTAGGGGCTCCCCATCCAAACGTGAAATAGTTTAATTTTGCTATAATTATTTTCACATGAAATAGTCTCATAACTGTAGTTCCAGGTTTTCAGAAGGTGGCATACCCATGTCCTGTTCTGGTTCATTTTCCCATAGCTTCATTTGATTGGCTCAGCAGCAGGTTTGAGCCAAGGTAAATAAAATTAAGGTATGGTCAGTATTTGTCATTTTTGCTATCCAGCAATTCCAGCCGGCGGATTTGTCGCCCTGGGAGGCAAACTGCAGCCGTGGAATATATTGGATTCAATGAGAGCCAGGTGGACCAGCTTATGAACAAACACTATTTCTGAACTACTGCGACCTTTGTTAAAAACTCGGCCCAGGAAAATAAAAGAAGACATATTACACATTGTTTTCTGCTACACATTATGTTGCTTTTAGATGTGTACACTGTATAAGTTTATTGAGGTATCTAAAGAGCACAAAGTACGTTTCTGAACGTGCCAAAGTATCGCGAGACTGACAACCAAATTTTTCGATACTGCCGAGCCAGAAACGATACATGCCGCTGTTGAAGCCTCAATAAAATTATACAGTGTGTGCACATCGAAAAACAACCTGTGATATGTCTCCTTTTATATTCCTGAACCGATTAACTGACAAAGGTCCCAATTGTTCAGAAATAGTGTTTGTTCGCAAGCTGGTCCAATCGGCTCTCATTGACTCATTGTATTTCACTGAATTTCCGGATCCAGTTTTGCCTCCCATGCGCGTCAATGGCACCTGACTGGCCCGTGAAACATCCCTACCTTCCTCTGTCATAGCCTTGGTTTGAGCCAGGTTTGAAACGGAAAAAACGGTAGAAATGGATATAATATAAGATTTGACCAAGAGGGGCTGTCACTCACTCCTGATAACTTTGCGTTACTGTTTAGTGCCAACTCGAATGCTCAGTCAAATCCGGTCTAGAGCCAGCCTACTGTATCCGGTAATTTCCATGCACACACGCATGCATGTACACAGAGCGTCTCTGTATCCTATCTAGACCCTATATGCAAACTGCAAAGTGAATGCCTGCCTGCCAGTCTAAACCTTTCGGCACTGAACATATCAACAGATCACACCTGACAGCTGACTTTGAAAAACATTCAGCTTTGCCAATGAGGTTGCCCAGATTTCTGCGAGCATTGCGTCCACAAACGAGGGGGCTCTTCAAAGAGGAGACGTACTGTATGTTGAACGTTGTGTGTATAAACTGTACCCTGTGTGTCAGCTGTTATGTCAGTTATGTTATATTTTAAACGTGATGAGCCAGAAGGGGTTGACGCATGGCTGTAATGCATGTGCAAAGTAACAGTAGCCTACCATGTTTCATAACAACATACGGTACCCCGGAATGCAAGGCTACATTTGGTGTACTAATCCAGGCAAGACCTGGTTTTATTTAATACTGCCGCTATGCAGTTAATTATGTCTATATGCATGCGGGAGCCGTTTGTCTTTGTAACACTGCTGCTGTAGTTTTGGTTATGTATGGTTGTTGTTCAGGCTAACATGGGATTTATGTTGTTGTGCCAGCCTGCAACTATGGTATTTGGTTATTAGTTTAAGTGTAAGTGTATGATACAGTTACTTGCAGTGCAGTATGTACCAAATGTATGATGCGTAAATAAAGACGTCGACCCCCCCCCCCCCCACTTTCCACTGCGCCTGTATACTAGATTACTGTATGGTACACAGTATAGGCTATTATGAATGATAATAGCGCACTTGTGGGATAATAATGTGTATACTGTTCATCAGATCAGGTTCACACACTGTCCCTTGTGTACTATACTTAATTATTTACCTCAAGCTGTGTATTATTGTTTGTTGCGTTGCAGTGGTGGTGGACCAACTGGATTCTAGCTTGTGCACTAGCAGCGGGGGCCTTTGAATTTTGACAACATGTTCATCCTCACAGCTGTGAGTGGTTGATTGATTCTGAGATGGGCACATAGATTGGATTATTACATTTTCTTGCTGTCACCTTCTTCATGCAAATCTTGCACGCAGCTTCATCGAGATTTGCTTGATCTCCCTTGTCATTCGGTCGGAACCTAAAATTGTTATAATTCTCCCTGTTGAGGAGAAGCTGCCACTTGATATTCATTCCACAAACATTTTCAAACGTCAATCCAACCATTCAGAGAAACATTCTAGTGGAGAGAGACAAACCGAAAACATTACTGCATACAGGTTTTAGTTTTCCTACACAGTTTTTGAAAGTCGACCTGTTCGGATATATTGTCGATTAGGTTACAGCAATTCAATAAAGTTATTAAATCACAGAAGATTATCAGACAACAATACACACAATAATGTTAACTTCTAAACAGTTATTTGAAAATCACCTTGTTTACAAAAGGTTATATCATCACCTTCATAGCATCTTCAACCAGTGCTGGACAAAAACATGAGCTTGGAGAGCTGCTATTTCTGCCCCAAAATAGATACACTAGACTAGAGTTCATGTGGTTAATGTATTAGTTTATTGTGCAGCATAATTTCTTTATGACGGTAATGAAACGGACATGTTGCTATGATCAAATACTCCAATAAATACCTGTCATACCACACAACCCTATAGGATGAAAAGGTGCCACTCAGTTGGAGGACATTAACCACTTAAAGGGTTAGTTCAGATTTTTTTAGTATTTTCTGTAGGAAATACTTACCATTAATGTAGTGGTTGCAAAGGTATTAATTGATTGCCCGAGTCCCGTGGTCAGAGTTATGGTCCGGTTCTGATAAATATGAAGTAGTTCCGGTAGATTAGTAGATTTGGTGGGGGCCGCTCAATAAAAATAAATGTATTAAAAAAACTAGCGTCATTTGTATTGTTGACCTATTTCTACCATATAGAGCAGGTTTCGTTCAATTTCGACCCCTCTGTCACATGGTACTAATGTTTGTGTCCAGAATCACTGCGCCGCGGCAGCCTACTCACGCACAAAATATATGACACAAAAAATAGTACCATGTGACAGAGGGGTCGAAATTGAACGAAACCTGCTCTATATGGTAGAAATAGGTCAACAATACAAATGACGCTAGTTTTTTAAATTAATTTATTTTTAATGAGCGGCCCCCACCAAATCTACTAATCTACCGGAACTACTTCATATTCATCAGAAACGGACCACAACTCTGACCACGGGACTCGGGCAATCAATTAATACCTTTGCAACCACTACATTAATGGTAAGTATTTCCTACAGAAAATACTCTGAACTAACCCTTTAAACACAATTTCTCAATTATTTAGAAAATAGCCAATCTACAATCTCACACCACAACATTCATTGTGGTCTTGTAGTGGACATGGACGTAGTCTCTCTCTCTCTCTCTCTCTCTCTCTCTCTCTCTCTCTCTCTCTCTCTCTCTCTCTCTCTCTCTCAGACCAGTGGGCCTGTGCTTTGATCTCTGCTGCTTTTGAACAGGGAGTTTCATGATGATGGGTGTGGTGTTTTTGTGTAGATACTGTACACATACATGCATTTGATGTTTGTCTGCTTCCTCCCTCTGTATTTCTCTCTCGCTCTCTGCCCCTCTCTGTCCACGTCTCTGTGGGACATAGTGGGAGTGCTTTGTGTACATTTGTGTGTGTGTGTGTGTGTGTGTGTGTGTGTGTGTGTGTGTGGGTGTGGGCGGGGGGGGCGGGAGTGGGTGGGTGGGTGGGCGGATCCATGTATCTATTTAAATTGACTTCACTGGCCATCTCTGAGAGGCAAGCGGAGCCTCATGCCTCTCCAGGGCCATGAGGGTTTTCCTGCAGAATGGGAAATCAATAACGTCAATAAGATGAGCATTAGGATGGCCAAGCGGTTTTAACAGCCCCATTGTCGTTCCACCAGTTTTCTTTTTCTTTTTTTCTGAAGCTGTTTGTGCTCTGTTCCTTCTACAATCTGCCAGAGACAGACAGACAGACAGACAGACAGACAGACAGACAGACAGACAGACAGACAGACAGACAGACAGACAGACAGACAGACAGACAGACAGACAGACAGACAGACAGACAGACAGACAGACAGGTGGGAGCAGTGAGAGAGAAAGAGAGAGTCCTCTGACAATCAGGCAGAAAGCACATTTCTGACACATGTCTTCTGTGTGACAGCCATTCACAGTCACTTTCAAATTGTCTGTTTTTCGATTTCTTCTTTCCGGACCATCATTCCCTGGATCGAAACACAGTTGCTTTCTCATCAACTCTGAACGTTCTGGATAACTTGTCCTTGAGCAAAGTGTTTTGGCCTTCAGCACACAAAACAACACTGTACGAAACAAGACACAACATAGAGAACAGTACTCTGTACTGTTTTATTGAAACGATACAGCTACAGTAAAGAGTTTGCATACCTACACAAAATGTCAGAGTCCTTTATGACTGAGCAACAATGAATACAAGTCCTCTGAAAAGCTTTTTATTAGCGGCAATAAAGAACATACATCGTGTACGTGTAGCATTCAGGATTATATTGTATTATGCCAAACACTGTCAAGTGTTACTGTGCAGTATAGGCGAGGTTCGCCAAACCAGGCACATATGGCAGTGACTTGTTAGTCACAGCAGAGGACTGTTTGTCAAAGACTGACATTTTGTTCCATAGTTGTCACAGTGGAGCAAAAGAGAGAGTAGTGATTTGTCTGGAGGAACAATAAAAATGATTGGAAGCGCTTCTGACAGCTCCTGTGTTACTAGCATCGTCAGGTGACTGGTTCTTTGTGTCAGAAGGATCAGAGAGACACAACAGGAAAGGCTTTAATGTTTTGCATTGAGATAAAGGGAAATGCCGCTCAAAACAACTGTTTGCTTCTTTTGATGAGAAGAATTTGCTGATACTAGAACCTTTATCTAACATATCCCCCAAAGTAACCGTTGGAACCATAGACGGATTAAAGTGAAAATGGGCCCTGTGCACAAAATCGCAACGGGGGGTATGTGTCCCGGACCCGTGTATGTGTCCCGGACCCGTGCGCGCGCGTGAAATTTTGCGGTTATTGTTGTTATATTGGGCGTTTTTGGCCGTTTTTTAGGGTTAGGGTTGGGTTAGGGTTATGTTATTTAATTCTTATTTTTGCCTGATTTTACCGATTTTTTATCCAAAAAATTATTATAAAAAAAATAAATAATAATAATAATAATAATATATATATATATATATATATATATATATATATATATATATATATATATATATATATATATATATATATATATATATTATATATATTTTTTAAAAAGCCTATTAAATCCAAGGGCCCCCATTGGCTCAGGGCCCTGTGCACGTGCACACTGTGCACAAGCTATAATCCGTCCCTGGTTGGAACCGTCAGTAAACCTGGAAAACACTGAGGGAAGAGTAGCAACAACAAAGTGAACTAGACGCGTCGCAATTCTGGGAAATTGCAAAGTGTGGTTGCGCCGACGCCGGTCGCGGGTCGCGGCCGCCGGGACTGGAGGAATACCGTCAGAGGCCGCGCGACGTGCGATTTGAATTCGGTGCCGATCGGATCCCGTGTTCGTGACACGTGCCGTTTTGATTTGAGGAAATAGGCCCCTCCCACTAAAGAAACAGGTCCCTCCCATAAATGTAACGGCACAATTGTATAGTCATGTCACTCCTGAGATCACTTGTGTTTCATTTTGAGAGGATTGATCCCCCCAAAAATCGTGTTTTTGCATCAAACAGCTACATTTTGCGCATTTGTGGCGCCCCCTATGGATCAAAGTAGAAATGCTTTCGGGGATTCGTTGAGTGAACCACCCTTGACATGTGATTACAATTTGGGATTGACTAGACGTTTCGTTCGTGATTTTTAACCTTTTTTGTAAAACGGGCCCCTCCCACTAACTTTGGAAGCCAATTACGGACGAACGGTAAGGACTATCAAAACGCCGTTCGCACATGTTTATCACATGTCTCCAGAGATCATGTTCACCGATTGTTGTGAGATTTGGACAAAATATGTGGGAGGAGGAGCTAAAAGTGTGTTTTTACGAAAATTCTAAATGGCGGAAAATCTATCCAGACGCAAATGGGCATTTTACGACCTACGGTTCAAAGGTTATAGGCCAAAAGGTAAAGTGGGCTGTTATAGCGCCACCATGTGGCCGACTGGTGTAATTATTTCATTAATAATTTGGCAATAAACTATGAACCTCCCCTTCAAGTTTTTAAACTCTGGCCTTTACGGTTTCTGAGAAAAAAATACTTGAATTTGAGTTTTTTCATTTTCCCATTAAAGTGGATGGGGACATTTAATGCACTAATAAATCAATATTGGAAAATCTATCCAGACGCAAATGGGATTTTTTCATTTTACGACCTACGGTTCAAAAGTTATAGGCCAAAAGGTAAAGTGGGCTGTTATAGCGCCACCATGAGGCCGACTGGTGTAATATTTGTTTAAATAATTTGGCAATAAACTATGAACCTTCCCTCAAAGTTTTGTAACTCTAGCCTTTACGGTTTATGAGACAAAAATACTTGAATTTGAGTTTTTTCATTTGCCCTTTAAAGTGGACCGGGAAATTTAATGCACTAATACATCAATATCAATTAAACTATACAACCTATCTCTTAGCAAAATGATAGCCCTGGATTCCCAATGAAGCCGGTCATTTTGACACATGGCACTAAATTGGGAAAAATAAACTGTGGGAGGAGTAGCACATCAAAATAAAGTTTATCTAGAAAGAATAAAGTCGGTAGAGTACAATAGTCTGGCAACCACACTAAATAGTTAATATCATTCTTTCTTTGATTCTTTCTTTCTTTCTTTCTTTCTTTCTTTCTTTCTTTCTTTCTTTCTTTCTTCCTCTCATTCTTTCTTCTTTCTTTTGATTATGTTCATAAAGTATTAAGATATTAATGTCATAATTTCACATTCTCATTCTAAAATTACATAGAACAGTTCTTCAGTATGGAAAATATAGTCACATCAGCTGAGAGTTGGTTTAGGGTGTAAAAATGTACTCTTATAGATGTAGTAGGCACTAGTGTCTTTGGGAACTCAAATCTATTCTCAAATCTAGAGAAGGGAATCCTAGAACCAAATCTTGTGTGTGTGTGTGTGTGTGTGTGTGTGTGTGTGTGTGTGTGTGTGTGTGTGTGTGTGTGTGTGTGTGTGTGTGTGTGTGTGTGTGTGTGTGTGTGTGTGTGTGTGTGTGTGTGTGTGTGTGTGTGTGTGTGTGTGTGTGTGTGTGTGTGTGTGTGTGTGTGGCACGCACGGGCGGTGCGGTGTGTGTGTGTGTGTGTGTGTGTGTGTGTTTTTATCAGTATACCAGCTTGAGTTGCTGCCATTGTGATGAATAAATCATGACCTTGAGGACCTTGAGTTCTTGAGTTGTATTTTTTATTTTATTTCTTCTTCTTTTTTAGTTTCAGGCCATGCACGGTCATCCGAAAAGATGTCATAAGAGATTAGGGGTGCGAGACATGCTCCGTTTTACTGTTGTGGCTGAGGGAGAGAGCAGTGAATTTTCATTGATGTCCCAAACTACCCTAAGGCACAGGAATAACAAACAGAGTTAAAAAAGAAAAAAAGAAAGAAAGAAACAGGTATTTCCCTTGTGTGCGAACTCCATTTATCTCTGTACACATTTTATTCACAATTTCATTCCCGTTATGCATTCAAATTATTTTAAAAGCATGGAAACCAAAAGCAATGGTTGACACCAAACACCCAAATGATTTGGTGTAAAAGATACTGTAATTATGCCAATAATTTAGTTATTTAGACGATTAGTTCTGCACAGGAAAACATTTTGAGGCATTAATGATATCGTCGCTATGGGATGCAAACCTTGTATGTCCAAAACCGTTCCTATTCAGGAAATGGAAAAAAAGAACATGTGTTGCAATCAGGGACCAAAATCTGGGACCAAAATTCAGCCCTGGCTTTTTGATCCGACCGCCCCCCCCCTCCGTTTTGTCAACGGGGGGGGGGGGGGGGATTCGGATTTTTTGGGGGGGGGGGGGGGGCGGAATGCGTTTCACCGTTTTGACCCAGCAACCCTATGTAAATTACGCCACTGCTGAAAAGCATCCCAGGCCAAACAGGAACGTAACTAATAATTGGGCCGCGCGACCCGGAAATGACCGTAATAATCCTAAAACGGGAGCAAAAATATATATATTTTTTTTTTGGAAAAATATTTTTGCTCACCGGCCGTTTGCCCTGTCTTGGCGGCCTGGAATGGCGCGGCCGTTCTGGAATTCTCCCAAATTTCCCAGTGGCCAGCATGTCCCTGGTTGCAATGGATGCGATGTAGTCCATATTTAGCCACAAGCTCTTTTTAATACTTTTCATTTGTTAAATATTTATTATTATTATTATAGGCAAAAAAAAATCGAAACCTTTTCAAAGCGTTTCAATCAGATCTACAAGCACTCAACACATCGCGATGAGACACATTGTGAGCTTGTAGATTGGCTATTTTCGTTACTTTTGTGTGACACTGTCATACGGCAAAGTATAAAATAACTAGATAAACATAAAATGATCAAATATGGAGATACAAGGCTAACGGTGACAATATATAATGTGACAAACCATTGATGACTGAGGTCATTGTTTGACAGAAGTAAGTACATTGTGACAGAAGTAAGTTTTCATGTCCACTTATTGTGATGTATGGTTAATGCAAAAGTATAATCACTTATATTAATATACTTTTTACAGGGAGTAATAAAGTAACTTGTTACTGATGGAATTAGTAATGAGTAATGTGTAGTAGCAACGTGCCCTACACCGAACAACCCACATTGTAGCATGTTAATGATTATCAGTCAGAAGGGAAGCACACAACACAGACATGCAGTAGGGGCTGCATGTCTACTGTCTGTTTCACAGATTCGGATTCTTTATGCTTGGCTGCTGTGATTTGGTCATTCCAAACTCTTGGGCAGCCTCAGTTGTGCTCTGTGACGTCCTTATGAAGTGCTCCCTGAAGGAGCGAAACATAAACAGAGGCACGTACGCATGCGCGCACACATCCACACACATAGTCAGAGAAAAGGTCATTGGTTTTAGCGGGACTACTGAGAGTAGAATAATTCCCTTCCTCAAAAACAGTATTTTGAAGGCATATTAATTCAGTTCCCCAAGACACATGCACGGCTCAGCTCATCTTTTATTTCTCCACTCGCTGCCTTTGTGTAGGGGGGCTATGCCATGCCAGCCCCAAAAAAGGCTGGGGAAATTACTCTCTCTCTCTCTCTCTCTCTCTCTCTCTCTCTCTCTCTCTCTCTCTCGTCTCTCTCTCTCTTCTCTCTCTCTCTCTCTCTCTCTCTCTCCCCCTCTCTCTCTCTCTCTCTCTTTCTCTCTTTCTCTCTCTCTCTATAAATATCGACTCCATCTCTGTCTCTTTCCCACTTTTCCTTCTCAATGGTAAATAATGCTTTTTCATCCCGTCGCGTACTCTCGCTCAGCAGTGCGTAGAAAGCACTTTATGAGAAACGGGAGTTGTTTGAAGTTGAAGCGTATTTTGAACTTTTAAATCTCTTGCCTTTTTCCTTTGGCCTTCCTTCCCTTCTTATTCTCTCGCTCTCTCTCTCTCTCTCTCTCTCTCTCTCTCTCTCTCTCTCTCTCGTCTCTCCTCTCTCTCTCTCTCCTTCCCTATCGCTATCAGCACACAGTACTGGTAGAATATGTAATTTCTTCTTTTTTTCTTTTCTGAGAAGTATTGGTGTTGCAGAAATGGACTGATTTGACGTTTACATTTGTTTTTCCACTGTTTGAAGTGACATGCACAGAGGCATTGGTATGCATTTATTATGAGGCCCGAGCCCTTGAAAGTGTCAAAAGCGTACGTGACAAGGAATTCAAATACAAAATCGTAAAGCACGCACGCACGCACGCACGCACGCACGCACGCACTGCACGCACGCACGCACGCACGCACGCACGCACGCACGCACGCACGCACGCACGCACGCACGCACATACACACCACAATACCACTACCAAACTGAAGTGCTATGGTCCGCTATGGCATTTTGTGCATACAGTACGCAGACACTGGTTTACTGTCCCTAAAATAAACACACACACGCATTTGCACGCTCATGTGCACACACACACACACACACACACACACACACACACACAACACACACACACACACACACACACACACACACACACACACACACACACATAACTACAGTGGAGGCACTGTCAAACTCATCAGATCTGACAAGTCTGTATGTCAATTAGCATCGTTTTAGTTTATAAATCAATAACTCCCTCTTCTTCTGATTCTGTTAGTGAACTCAACTTGTTTTTTCCAGTGTGTGAATATCGCAGACTATGCAAATGATGATTGCAAACACACAATTTGTCTGTCTCTTCCACGCACGCACGCACGCACGCACGCACCACGCACGCACGCACGCACGCACGCACGCACGCACGCACGCACGCACGCACGCACGCACGCACGCACGCACGCACGCACGCACGCACGCACGCACGCACGCACGCACGCACTCACTCACTCACAAGCACACTTCTTTTTTGCCACTGGAATTCTTTTATTCACATAGCTAAATTAGCTCACTCTGAGTGTGATCTATTTACCCCATCATTGTCTATATTTCTGTCTGTATGTCTAACTGTATGTATGTACAGTAGCCTATATATGTATGTAGTGCAGTGCAGTGCTATCAGTCTATTCAACAATGCAGCTCTCTCTCTCACATTCTTAACCTGGGATTAAGGCAGGCAACAAATTGTACCTCCATCCACCATTGAGTGTTGCTGTTCCCTCTCCCGCTCAGGGTACAGTTGCCACATGCAACTTTAAAATGTGTCCCCCGGCCCCGACAGTGAGCAGATGGCACCGTTAGCTTCTGTTCGTTGCAAAAGGAAGTATATGTATTTCAAGTACAAGACACATTAGTTTCCAAATGTAATCAACTCACTCTGGCTGCCATTCTTGGCATGAGATCCTTGCAGTACAGTATATTGACTACAGTACAGTCATTGTTCGTCACCTTATGCTTAAAGGTTTAATGACATTCACTTTTACACCACATTCAAAGTCTTTGTCCTGGTCCTTCAAAAGTGTACAAAAAGTTTTAAGTGAAAATTCCATTCCAGTGATCAATGGCAGGTGTTTTTCTCTCACATTTCTAAAGCCTTTTCAACTGCAATGAAAAAAGAAATCTTTGCCTGCGGGTGTCGCTGGTGAGGGATTTTGCCTGTCAATCATCGCCTCTGCTCCGCCCCCCCCAAAGGAAAGGATAGGGGAGGGGAGGGGCGAGGAGGAGAGTGGGCGGGATTAATCGACTGTGACCTCACTGTCGAAGGGCCAAGCTCAGATTACTTTTCAGCCTAATTATTCAGAAAACCCCAGACCACAGAAAATCCACTGAATGTTCTAAGTTCAGTTTTTTTGGGTGTAATTGAGGTCATAAAACCCCAAATAAAACATTGAAAATAAAAAAAGTTAAAATGAATGTCATGATACCTTTAATCTGTACTCCATCGTACAACAAAAATAGCCGATCTTTAAGCTCACAACTCTTTGCACCTTTGAATCATGTTTTATTATCACATACTCTTTTGCAGTCCCTGAGAGAATGCATGATAAATGAATGTAGCAGGGGAACGTAGTTATGGTGTACAGCTTTCTTTAATTACGAAAAATCAACTTTGCTGATTGGAAAATATATAGGCAGATTTCTTTCTTTCTTTTTATGTTATTTTTTTTCCGAATGACACATGTTCTCATAATCAAGTGAAATAGGCATAAATGTTTTTTCCCGCACATCAGGGATAATATTTGTGTACAGGAGTACACAAATGTGTTTCTCATTATATTACTTGTAATGTTCTATATAAGACACATATATAGAACACTTATATAGGAGTACAAGTGTGTACTCCTGTACACACATGTGTACAGGAGTCTATATATTACGTGTAATGTTCTACATTGGCAAATTTATCACGGGGCAAGGAAGATGTAAATATTGATCGGGGAAAAAATAAAAAAATACAAATCCTTATAATGGAATGTTGCAGTGTCTTATATACAAACAAGCAATCCTTCCCAATATAGCTTAGCATATCAGTGGGTTGTGCTATCTGAGTTAATTGATTGTTTCAATTTCCAGGTAAGCCAGGATTACTATATTGTTCTATTATTGAAGCCATGTATTGCAAGCTATGTCCTGTGTTTGGAGAAAGCCTATACGTTGTGGTACTGGTTGTGTACTGGCTCAGTATATCTTCTTACAGTTACAGTAGACCTGCTGTCTTTTTTAGATTACTTACGTTTCACCTCTTGAGCTTCAATATGGGATAACTCTGATGAGTTCCATGGAAGCATGCAGGCTACAGTATATAGCATGAGAGCTGTATGCCGCAACTTTATGACAGAAGGGAATTGCTTAACATCATAGGTATCATTTACGGTAGGAAGCAATTGACAAACCAGGTCAATAAGCAGGGTGAGCTGAAAATGAAAATGAGAATATTGACAGATCATTATTTTCCCACTACACATGTAAACAGCTTAATCGAATTCTTCTCATGAGCAATTAAAGAGGCTTTTGCTGGGCACTGATATTGACTTATTTTGTCTATTATTTAATGGCAAAGATTAAACAAGCCTTTTGTAATTAAAATGCACATATGGTTGAAGTTGTGTGAGGTAGGGATCTTAATACTTAACTCTGAAAAAACGGTAACTGACAATATTTTACCAATTAATACTATCAGTTAAAAATATATTTTTATTATTATTATTATTATTATTATTATTATTATTATTATTATTATTATTACCCTTATTATTATTATTGAAATTATTATTTATATTATTATTTATATTATGTATGTTAAAACAATATCACTAGTACATCTACTGCGGTTGTAGGTGGTCTCCCTGCTCTTCTATATAGTGCTTGGCAACGTGTCGTCACCTCGGGGGCGTGGCATAGTAGCTACAGACCTACTGGTGGGAGTCAATGTTAAAGGAGAATTTTGGACCATTTTTTTTTTGTGAGATCTGACGTTCATAGTGACAAAGCACTGTAAAAAAAAAAAAAAAACAGAAGTCGCGCTAGACGAGATTGAAATCTCGTCTAGCGAGACTTTGGTTTTTTTTTTTTATTATTTTTTTGGTTGCATAGTGTTCTGTCACTATGAACGTCAGATCTCACAAAAAAAAAGAAAGTATTAAAATATGCGATCTAACGCAAGGCCTATCCGCGCACGTTTTAAGCTGTGGCGGACCCGGGATGGAGTTATGAAAATTTTCTACTGTACCATTCATCCTAAGATATCATAACGTCATAGAAAAGGTAAGAAAAACTTACTCCAAAATTCTCCTTTAAGTCAACCTGTTTATACCCCACAAAGATGTCTGTGCTACCAAATGACACTTGTTGACGCCCCCTTCAGGATCTTTTGCTACGCACTATAGGAACATTCAGCTCCTGTGTTTGGGTAGGACTGACTAGGACACCTACTCGTTGATGAATGGAATTGTCGGAACTGGTAGAAATGTTGTTAACCCGCATTTGAGACCTGGCTTTGAATCCCAGGAAGGACATACATCTAGTGGACTGCAGCTTTAAAACAGCACAAAAATGTCTCATCACCATAGAGACAATCTAAACAACAAAATAAATAAACTAGCATCAAAATAAATAAAACGTGACATAAGCCGGTGGTTCTCAACCTGGGGGTCGCCAAATAATTTGGGGGGGTCGCCAGATTTTTTGGTGAATGTAAAAAAATAAAAATAAAAAAAAGTATATATATATTTTTGTTTTTTACAAAATATTTTTTAATGTTATTATTAATTCATGTTTTATCAGTTAATTTACTAAATTCAAGATACAAATATTTCATTATTAACATTAGGAACCCTAACCCTAACCCTAATAATTATCAAATAACCTATTATAATTAAATAACCTAACCCTAACCCTAACCCTAAAAAACATACCCAATCCGCCCAGAACCGCCAAAAAAATTCTCGCGCACGAACGTGGCGAGAGAAATAATATAATTATTTTGGGGGTCGCGGCCTGAAAAGGTTGAGAACCCCTGACATAAGCGATAAGAAAAGGAATTGATCAATGTGAAACATTTTAGCACAAACATGAAACTAGACCAAGACGGTAGTAAGGTGTCCGCTGAAAGTCTGGTGATTAAATAAAATATTTGTGGTGCAATACCACAACGATTGTGACGCAAGATATAGATAGAACCGCCTGTGGTTTATTTGCATTTTTTTTTTATTTAGACAATGAGGTTTCTTTTGTTTATTTCTAGGATTTCAACATGGATTTGTTGTCATTTGTCAACAATGTAACATTATGAGGGAAATAATAGGGTGCGTCCTGTGGATGTGTTGATAGTGAATATGCTGCACCATCTCAGATTTTAATGCAATATGTGTAGTAGTACTACCACGGCACGACGCAATACCACTCGCAAAGCAAACACCCACAAGCATCGGGTGATGGATGTTGTTGTTTATGCACATATCATAACATAAACATTTGTTGCACTGGCCTTTTTTTTCATGGGTGACAGACATTCTAGATTGTACATTTTAATCTCGTCTGTTAATGGTTAATGATTGGTTAACGAGGGTTGCCTGTCGGTCAGAAAACAAATTCTGAGCCGATGGCCCAAAGCATCTTTCACCACAGGAGTCTGGAAATAGAGGCCAGACATGGAGAGATGGACAAAAGAAGGGAGGAGAGAAGGAGAAGGGCGCAGAAAGGAGGAGAGGCACCCTGAGGGTTGGGGAGGCAGCAGTGGACAGACTGAAAGTGAGGGATGCAAAAGGGAAAGAAAAGCAAGGGAAAAAAAAGGGAGGCAGGGGGGGGGGGTGATAGAAAGAGGGAGGGAGGAGGGGATAAGTGAGTGAAGGAGGGAGGGGAGGGCGGTAGAGGAGGTAGCTGAGTGGAGCCAAGGAGGCGCGGGGCCTGGGGGATTGCTGTGCGTTTATCCTTGCTCTGCAGCAGGCTTGTGAAGCACTACCTCAGGAAAGGACTTTAAAGGCCGGAGGCTGCAGCTCTACGATGATCTGTTAATACCCACAGATACACAGGGGCCTCGGCACAGCACTCTGGGGGGTGGGGTGGCTTGTGTGTGTGGCGAGAGAGAGAGAGAGAGAGAGGGGGAGAGAGAGAGAGTACGTCTGTGACTGTGCATTCTAGCCATCATATCATATATCCGCAGACGGTGCCCCCCCGACCCCGAGTCACCCAGAGCCATGTAGCTACCGCAACGATTAAGAGATTAGACAGGACTATCATGTGCCTTTGTGGGATGTAGTCAGTGTTGTCACCTAAAGCTGCTGCCGTTGCTGCTGCTGCTGCTTCTGCTGCTGCTACTGAGAAAGCTGTGGAGTCGCTCCTTGTTAGGGTTCCTGTATAAATAGACCATTGCTGTCTTCTGGGAGTCCTTGTGAAACTCCCTCACTAGCCATATACCATTAAACATAATACACTGTGAGGTTGAGAAGTTTGGGTTTGTACCTGCTGTTGCTTAATATAGGAGTACAGTACTGTATCTCTAAAAATAATGCGAGCCGGTGGTTAGGTCAGTTAAAGTCGAAGTCCAAAGAGGGAACTCTGAGTTGTAAAAAGATGCCAAAGTGTGTGGTGTGGTGTGCTGGTAACTAACGTGTTAGTTTGTCGACTAATTGCAATGCCTCAGGTGACGTGGTCACACCAAGCCCCCAGAACCGAGAGGGAGCAGTGAAGCCAAATGGACATGGTGGCCGATCATAGGTACTGCAGCTTATTTGACACACGAAGGAGCGAAAACGGTTTCGACCAATGGACTCGACTCACAAGCTTGTTGCGCACAAGCTTAGACACGGGGCTGCGCACGGAGGTGACACTACTGCGCATGCGAGACGACTCGCAGAGTGGCCCCATAGTGGTCACATAGGCCCCAAATAGGCCCCGCTCGTCACATTTCCCAACCCGGAAGAAGGGGTGAAAAGGGAGTATGCGATGGGTGAGCAACTCCATACAAGTGGATGAGCGGGGATTTCCGATGCCCTCTCTATTATGTTTAACTCTACGGGTCACACGGCCCTCACACCTACGTCGCACCGCCAAATGCGTCAATACGCCTGATATGCCCATACAGTATATGGAGATCTGTCCGGTCCTCCCTTAAGCCAATTTTAGTATAGGATAACATTCAAGAGTTATGTCATTACGTCCACCTGTGTAAGCTTAAGACTGATTAATTCAATTGATGTTAATGTTAATTTGTAATCAAGGAAGGCTATCTTATAATTAGGTGATTTATTTGAATAAAACTGGGTGCTTTAGGTAAGTGATGTTTTCTTTAGTCCTATTTGCACGGTAGTGATAATGTGATGACCTTGTGATTAAGTGTCACAAATCCAAGTGGACAAATCCAAGTGGAAGCGTAGATACTGCTGTTACCCAGCAACCTATCAAACATTAAACTGAAAACATCTTTATAACGTATCAAACATTCAACTGAAACCATCTTTATTGAGGTGGTTCTATTTATAGGCATGGTTTGCTAGATTACTTTCAGAGATATAGACTCTTTCAGCTTAGGCCTACTGATTAAAATGATAACCATTTCAAAGCACGGGATAAAGCTTACTAAATTACTATTTTTTTTGTTTCAACTTGCCAACAAAATCCACAGAAGAGGAAGTTGGATAGAAAGCGCTTATAGCACCATACATGCTGTAATTCCCTGTGTCATCATTTGAATCTATAAAATTATAGTGTGCCATTTAAGCATAATCTTTCATTCATCCTCTTCCTCGTCACAAGCGTGGTTCAGAGGAACGCGTCTGCAATCCAATGAATTTTTTTAAAACACATTATACATTTCTTAAACCGCCCTCTTCACAAATTATTCATGGAGATGTTCAAGCAGACCCATCACCTTTGGAATATACATAGAAGTGTTTCCTCTTAACCTTGGTCCCAAGCTCCAATGCCGCCCTTACGGGTTGATTTATACTTGGTTGTGCGCCAATGTTGCGCACCGAAAACAGCAGACCTACAAGCTCACAACGCGGCGCGCTGCGGCGCGTTGTGAGCTTGTAGATCGGCAATTTTCGGCGTGCGAGGCTGGCGCGGAACCAAGCGTAAATCAGACGTAACACCTCTTCAGTAAAACTTTTTACAGCACGTCGAAACACACTATTACTCACCCTCCCAGCCTACGACAGCCTTATCAGCGTGCATAATGAAGTTCCGTAGTACAACTACACAACCTTGTGTGATTCGTCTTCGTCCATTGCAGCTATCTGCCCACTCATTCTGGGCAGAACAGGGTGAGCCTCAGGTGATAAACGAATGGAGAGAGATACAGTACTTGTGTTGTAAGGAGGAAGCAGTGTGTGTGTGTGTGTGTGTGTGTGTGTGTGTGTGTGTGTGTGTGTACGCTCGTGTTGGGGGGGGGGGGGGGGGGCTGTCTGCATGTGTATTTTTGGACGCTGTCAAAATATATATACTGTATTTCCCCAAATAGTCATTGCAGAAATAAAACAAATGTTCAGGGAGCAGTGAGAATGAAAAAAGGAGATGATGCTAAACAGGCGAGATGAAAGTGGAGAAAGATAAATACTCAAAGCAAACGACTGCACACGACAAAGTGAAAGTAAGATAACTCTTAAGCCAATATAAAGGACTGCTGAGGAATTCTCATTGTCTCACTTATTTCTTATTTGTTTATTTGAAGTTATTGATATTACTATAGGCACTGTCATGGGAGGGACAGGTAATCGATGCCTATACAAATAGGCTACCCCTCTGAAATCACATGGTGGGATGCATGCCAGCACTACAGCACTAAGTGAAGACAAAATGGAGCAGAGAGTAGGGAAGGAAAAGAGGGAAGGATAGATACAAAGAAAGATACAGGGGAAAGGAATCTGACCGTATGGTAAGGTATCTGATCAACACTAGCTGAGAGCCAACATGGTGCTATACAGCTTGTGTTAATTTCAATCTCCTGAACATCCTCTTTGTTGTTTTGTTATTGTTTTGTCAAACAATGTTGATATATGGATATACCATCAAGCACATTCTTGTGCCACACAAGTGGTATGGTATTACACATGCTTTTTTAGTCTAGCAGCTTTGGTCAATGGCTCTCTGGTCAATGGTTAGGGGTTAAATACCAAACAGTTCGAAGGTTATGTAATGTCTATGAAGCATCACTACACTAACAGAAGCGCCACAAAGCTTTAAAGGTTTTATGACATTCATTTTGTGGATATTCTGTGGTCTGTTTTTTTTTAATAATTAGGCTGAAAAGTAATCTGGGATTGGCCCCTTGACTTTGATGTCATAGTCACTTAATCCCACCCACTCTCCTCCCCGCCCCTCCCCTCCCCTATCCTTTCCTTTGGGGGGGGCAGGGCAGAGGCGATAACAAGACAGGCAAAATCACTCAACAGCGACACCTGCAGGCAAAGATTACTTTTGACATTGCAGTTGAAAAGGCTTTAGAAATGTGAGAGAAAAACACCTGCAATGGCTCACTGGATTGGAATTTTCAGTAAAAACCTTTTATACACGTTTGAAGGACCATGACAAAGACTTTTAATGTTTTGTAAAACTGAATATCATGAAACCTTTAAATGAACCGTGCACAGCAAATCTCATAACAATCCAACCAGTAGTTTTTAGATTATATTTGAGATTATAAAATAAAGTACCTTAATTTAAAGAAGAAGCTACAAATGTGCCTTTTGGCCTAAGGGTGGTGCTAGAGGAAAGGCCATGGGGTCACCGCTCTGGAGAGCATGAATGTACTCAGTGTATTTCATGGCAATCTGACCAGTAGAGGAAAAGCCATGGGGTCATCAGAATCAGTATTGGGCATCCTTTGGGGAGCATGACGGTGCACAGCAAATGTCATGGCTAACCAGCCAGTAGTTTTCAAGCTGTTGTTTGGGCCCAAAGTGGTGGACCATCCTTAGAGCCTGTACTCTAGTGTGGCTAAAAACCAACAAAACACACACTTATGAACAATGAACAACAACAAAGCCATGCTTGAGCGACAAGCGAATTGAAAGGCAGTTAAAAGGGGAAGTACTGTATTTTTTTTGTTTAGGAAATAATCACTTTCGCCTTTGGGGTGCTTTCTCATGCTCACTTGATCACTCAGTGTTGTTCACATGTTTATGTCAATTCTGGATTGACCGGGGGCAAGGGGGTTGCGGGTGTCTCTCCACTAGTCAGTCAGTAAGTTGTTCCTTATCGACCACAACCACTTATCCAATTGATGGAAATCACCTGTGTGTTCTCAGATAATACGATGGGTCATTAGAAAGACACGACTAACAAGGCGTGAGATAACGCCTAACAGTTGCCTTTAATGACAGTGTAAACAGCAGAGGGACTCGGTCACTGCCTTTCTAGCACATGTACAGAACCTGCACAGAATAGAAAGAGAAGACCCTGCCTGGGAGCTGCATATAGTTGAGCGTTGTGTGTGAAGATCATAGATAAGCTTCACAAATAATAAGATTGAAGGATAAGCTTGTGCACCTTCTGAACTGACAATTTAGAGGATAAAGAGTAAAACATTTCATTTCATCTTAACTTGTTGACATTTCCTTGTTGCACTGTGGTATACGCTGCGCAGGAATGTGCCTGTGTGCGTTTTTCATACAATGAACATTGTTTTACAGTAAAAACTCTGTAGTTTCTGGTCAAAAAGTCATACAATTCTAGGAGGCCATATTAGCTATTTGAGATTTCTCGTCATATTTTTAGAGAATGATGAGATTTTGTGTTTTCAGTGGTTTTACGCTAGATGGCGCTGTTCGCTAGCACATGAGTGACATTTCATTCTCAGTCACACAGATCCAGGAGATCACGTGATCGCAAGATCTCCTCCACCATTCACTTCCTTGTTATTCGATTTGGAAAAACTAACAACGTTTTCTCGACTCCCTCGATTTCCTCTGCATTTTTGATGAGTCATGCTATATTCAACGGCCTATAACTAGCGAACGGGGGGTCGCGATGACATTCTTTTTTTATTTTTTCGCGAAAGCACAGAGAAACCCTCCGTGTTTAGCAACGATCGGGGGATCGATCATACTGGAGATAAATATTCTGTGACTAGAAAAGGTAAGGAAAACGAAAAATCGCTGGCAGTGGCTTAGCAAACAATGTTTTATTTCTGTCAGTCAAAGAGTTAGGCCTCCTAGCGGCCTCTGTTGCACCAGAAAGGATCTCCACTGTGCAGATTCCATGCCAGACTTTCTGTCAGTAAAGGCAGTGGGTCTTCCTGACAGAATGTCTGGCATGTAATCTGCTCACACACAGTGGAGGGGGTGGTGGGAAGTGGCTGGGGTTCACTAGATATCCTCTTTTGTAACCATGGTATCAAGGTGAAGATGGCGTGATTAGACTCCTGTTAGAAAGGTAATTAGTAGAGTTTAAATAGACATGGTTCCCCTCTCCGGGGAGCTGGAATCTTACCCTCAAGGTACAAGCGGAGGGGCAGGGACGGGGAGAGGCTCAGCGAGGAAATAGAGGAGAGGAGAAAGGAGGGGGGGTGCAGAAGAGGATGGGGGGGGGGGGGTTGGAGATGTGTATAAGAAGGTAATTAAATGAAGATTGTGGCTTATTGAATGTTCTCTCACCTGAACAAAGTGATTCCTTCTTGTCTTTCTCTCTCCCCACCGTCCTCCTCCCTCTCGTCCATTCCTCCATGCTCCTTCCCACCTGAGATCAGGCAGACAGTTAATGACTGTGTTTCTTCAAGCCACTTTAGCTCATGTCCTATCGCTCATGTTAGCTCACTCTCTCTCTCTCTCTCTCTCTCTCTCTCTCTCTCTCTCTCTCTCTCTCTCTGTCTCTCTCTCTCTCCGCCCAGCCACAGACTGAGAGTTTTCCTCCCTCTGTCTCTCTTCTCTTCTTTCATCCACTAGCGAGATGGGTGGGCCGCACCATTTTTCTCCCAGGTCCATTAGCAAATTGCGTCCTTTGTTTCTCTTTTTTTCCTCCTCTTGTCTGCTCTCCTACCCCTTTCTCCTCCAACGCCCCCCCCCCCCCCCACCTTATCGTCCCATTACGACTGCATTCATCCTAATTAATTAATTCAAACTTGGAAAAAGAATGAAGTTGACTCACCCCCCTCTCACTCACCCCCCCCCCCTCCTCTCCTTTACTTTCCAGGAGTCTGAATACAGGGTGTGACAAAAGAGAGAGACTCGGGCCCGACAGACAGACAGAGAGAGGAGTGGAGTAACGTGTGGGATGACGCGCTGAAGGCGACCCAGAGGACCCGAGGACCCATTACTCCTCCAGAGTGACAGCGAGGTCAGTTGGCGGAGACTCGCCAGCGAGATGCTATGCGCATACTGGGTAGGTGATGCACCGAGGGCAAAAGCTTGCTCAACGCTTTCTTGTTGATCATTAAGGCCAGTGTCAGATAACCATTAGTACGCTAACCATTAGTTAACGCTTAAATGAAGTTAATGATGTGTCTTCACTCATTTTGATGGAAATAGCGTTTATTTTTCTCCTTGGGGAAAAAAATAAAAAGGGGAGAAAACCCTCAGTGATATTATTTACAAGCTCTGTGATTACGGATTTAATAGTAGCAATAAAAGCTTCACTCTAGTGCTGTGTACGTAGTTGACAGACCCTAAAATCACAGGTTATGGTCATCGTTTGTAACAAGTAAGTAAGGTCTAATAGAGAAAATAACTCCCTTGTAAATGATAAAATATGGCATTATTAAGTTTGTGGTCGCCATTAAAATGACTGGAACGTAAACCCCCCAGCAAAGTCGCTTGCTTGATAAATACATAACTGTGCTCCCGTTTTATGAATCAATCTTTTACATGCATAGCATATTTGTATGCGCAAGGCAACAGCTGCATTACATTTGTGGTAATCAAATCTTAATTACCATGATAAAATAATTCAGTAGATGCCGAGTCAATTAAATGTGGAGAGCGACAGAGGGCGGGGAACAAATAATGTGTGTGTGTGTGTGTGTGTGTGTGTGTGTGTGTGTGTGTGTGTGTGTGTGTGTGTGTGTGTGTGTGTGTGTGTGTGTGTGTGTGTGTGTGTGTGTGTGTGTGTGTGTGTGTGTGCGCGTGTGCGTGTGTGTGTGGCCACAAAACAACCATTCTCTTGTGCTCCTCACAAGAGAATGGTTGTTTTGTGGTTTAGGAAAAGATTCAGGTTGGGATTAGGATTAGGCATTAAGAGGTTAGGTTTAGGGGTTGGGGTTAGAGTTATGCCTGATTTATACTTAGTTAGTTGTGTGCTGGTGTTGCACACCGAAAATAGCAGATCTACAAGCTCAAAAGGCTTCGCAGTGCGACGCGTGGTGAGCTTTTAGATTATGGGGTTATGATTCAAATGGCAATAAATTGTAAATCGTGAAATGTTGATGTCCTCACAAGTATGTACAAACGTGTGTGTGTCTGTGTCTGTTTGTTTGCCTGATGTGTCTTCCCAGTGCTCTGGATTATCCATGTCTAAAATATGCTGTGTCATGGACTTAAGGTCCTCACAGAGCTCTCTCTGTCTTAATAAGTCTTATCTGGTGTCAGGTTTTTGGATATCGGGGTTAATCTGAAGCATCCAATCTTGGAGATTATGTGGCTTTGAATTTAGTTTAACCATCTGCCCTCAGTTGTAATTGAATGTATGGTGTCGCATAATCCGATAAAGTACATCCGGAAGACTGTGTGTGTGTGTGTGTGTGTGTGTGTGTGTGTGTGTGTGTGTGTGTGTGTGTGTGTGTGTGTGTGTGTGTGTGTGTGTGTGTGTGTGTGTGTGTGTGTGTGTGTGTGTGTGTGTGTGTGTGAATTGGGCCTCCATCTTAATTATGAGCACTGAATGACCTACATGATCCAACAATATCTAGAGTCAAAAAGGCCATGAACCATGACTCAAGATATGTGAGCGGGTGTAAAAAATATTGAATTACATATACATTTTGGAAATACAAAGAAAATACATTTTATTTGCGTTGATCTATTTCGAAAGTAGAAATGAATAAATTATCAGAGATGTAATTGTTTAGCAGAGGAGTTATTATACACAATATCATTCATTCTTCCTGTCATCATCACTTTCCTGTCATGACATTTTTTTTATTATAATTAGGTTTTAATAGCATCAGGTGTTAATTATGTGTATTTTTTTCTAATCTAATCATAGTTCTGTTCTCGTATTTAAATTGATGTGAATATTTATTGTAGTCACAGCAACCAATTATCGCGACCTTCTGCATTTGAAACTTGCTGCTGAAACATCCATGTTTTTTATGTTTTACAGCATTTAAACCGGCACTTAAATGTTGACAGCTTGCACACAAACCTTTCACTCACTTAAGTCCCTTACTTCGGAAATTGCAAGTTTTATGACAACACCCTCAGTTGATTCCCTCCTAAGTTGTGTCAAGCGAACGCGCCGCGTTAAGAATATCTTTTATTGAGTGTTTTGTGCATTTCCTATTATCTCGGTCTACGGAAAGCTGCTTTGCTACTGAACCATAAACCTGTCATTGTTTATAGAGGGGGGGAAAAAATAAATTTCTTCATTTTTTACCCGCCATCCCAGAGTGCAGCAACAGCATTTGTCATAAAACAGCACAAAGGCTGCGGTACGCATCAGAGCTGTTGAAGAGCTGTACAAAAAGAGGATGCTGCAGTGATTTGTTGTTTACCCTGGAGTTCAGAGAGGTACAGTACAGTATAGGGAAAAGTATGTCACTGGTACCAATCCAGGATGAGGCATTAAATCCTCCAGCACAGATCTGCACCAGACTTGCTGCACGCATACATGCACACCCCTGGCACGCCACACATGCACGAATGCAGTACACAGCTGGTATGTTCAGAGCAACATAACCCGCATGTCGTGCACTCAGTCGTTCAGTAACCACAACAACGCTGACCTGTGTGCTACAGTTCAGGTTGGCATCTGACTGTTAATGTTAGATAAGAGAGTCATCCCATGTGGCCAGTTAGAAAAAGAGGTTGTGCTTCAACAGTAATACTAGCATACATTATAGTATACATTATTTGGCACACACAATGAATGTTGAGATGTGCTACTTTTCTCATATTTTTTAAAGATATTTCAGTTTTCTCTGCAACTGTTGTTGAACACTAAGGTGATCATTATTGCATGTAGCGATAGACATTTCATTAATGTCTTTAATTATTTATTTATGTTTTCGTCTTGTTTTTTTTCTTGTTTCTGGGTCTTTACCCACCTCATCAGACCAAAGTTATCAAATTAATTATTCTTAATTCCACATTTACTGATTGTTGTAAATTAATGTCCAGTACATTAACCCAAATAACCTCGGGCATCAAATTCCTGCTTCACTGTAAAAAAGGCCCAGCAATGCCTGCACTTCCTGAGGAGACTGAGGAGACACATCTGCCTATCTCTCAAACAGGGACAGCCAGAGGCAAATGTTAACTGAGCAGCCGCGTAGTCCCCCGTAGCCACCAGGGGGCCTTCATCGCACTAGTTATGCACTGGTGAGGTTTGCCTGCCCGACCCGTTTTCATACACATAAAACAACAATAGATTTCAACAAGCAAACCTTCAAAAGACAACAACAAAATACATGTTGTTGTCTGTGAATTGTAGACACAACCTGAAAAGCACAAAGCTGACTGTATCATGCACAATATTGACCATAATGTATGTTTAACTGGCAGCTGGTACCATACATATTCAGTAGCCAATATAACTTATATGGAAGCTGTTATAAAATAAACGAACAAGTCCCCCCCGCCCCGGCGCCCCCATCTCTCTCTCTCTCTCTCTCTCTCTCTCTCTCTCTCTCTCTCTCTCTCTGTCAAATTAAATTGAATACAGCTTAGGGTTCCAAGAAGGCTTAGGCCAGTCCTGCTCCCAAAACACTCTTCTACTTTTACCGCTGCACCACTGAGAGCATCCTGACCATATGCCTCTCAGTTTGGGATGGTACTGTACTGGACTATCATCTGTGACCAGCTCCCAGCCATAAAAGACATTTATCACAAACATTGCCTGCGCAGGGGTCAGAGCATCAGCAGAGATCGCACCCGCCCCAACCTGTTCTCCCCCTGCCCCCTGGGAGGCGCTACAGGAGCCTCAGAGACTCAGAAACAGCTCAGAAATATAGCTTCATCCCCCAAGCTGTTGCCCATTTGAACCTGGCTGCCCACTGAACCCTCTACTTTGGGTGCTTGACATGAAAATGTTTGGGAACTATAATGCCCTACACGACACGTATGCACACTCACACTCCCCTTAATGTTCTCTCCCCACATCCTGATCGCTCCCCTCTGCCCCCACCCAGGGTTCCTACACAAGTATTGGAAAGTATGGAAAAGTATGACATTTTCAAATGTAAAATGTGTAAGAACCCTGCCTACCCCTCTGTTCACTTTAATTGACTCTCTTACTGCCATGTTTTTCAAGCCTTTTGGATAGCTCCATTTCAAAGATACCCCCTATATGTAATCATTTAATGCAAGTTTGTAAATGTACATTGATGTTTTTATCTGTACTTATTTTATGCTATTTATGACCGTATGTACAAGGGGTACATACGGTAACGTACCCTCCCTTTTCACCGTTTGGTGAACCTGCAAACCTCTTTTCATTGTAATTAGTGCCTGCACATTGCGTTAATGACAATAACATTGAATTGAATTGAACAAACCAATTTATGTTCAAATATACACTTTAGATGCAGTTTGGATTCAGGGTATTTTGAAATGATTGCAGACTACCACACATCTTGCTACAGCCACTGAGTTTAAGCAAAAACAAAAGATTGGGATTTGCTCCTCTAACTGAAAATAAGAGTCTGAGCTGCACGTCTGAGTTGGAAAAGGATTTTCAGAAGCTTTGCCAAATCTCTACTTCTAAAAGTTTTAACACAGTGCATGTCATGCTTGTCTGAGTGTGTAAGCTCGAACTGAAGTGTGAACACGTGTCTGTGCAGGGGCAGATGTGTACTGTACAGTGTGAATATTGCCGTGTGAACAATAGTACTCTTTTATGGTTTCAATATGTATTCCTGTCAGTTGTTCGTGTGTGTGTGTGTGTGTGTGTGTGTGTGTGTGTGTGTGTGTGTGTGTGTGTGTGTGTGTGTGTGTGTGTGTGTGTGTGTGTGCGTGTGCGTGCGTGCGTGCGTGCGTGCGTGCGTGCGTGCGTGCGTGCGTGCACGCACGCGGCTTCGGTGTGTGGTCAGACTGGCAGGTCTTAAATAATCCGTGCTTCTGGACTGAAGTTACCTTGGAGTTGGTAGGGTAGGGTCTAACTTTGCGGTTATGGCTGTGTCTCAGAGGATGTTTGTATCTGACCCCAGCATCTCTGTCAGAGCATCTATGACCGTGTGTACGGAACATCAACTTCCACTGACTAATGTCCCACTTCGCCTCCTGTGGGCGCAACAACAAAAGCAGCGGCAACAATGGACTGAGTTGAGAGTGCAAAGGAAGACTGCAGGCCTCCCTGCTGCGGACCATTCTGTCTCTCACTCTGTCTTCAAAAATGTTGCCATAGATGAGCGCATTGTTGTCTTTACTTTGAAAGCTAGATTACAGGTATTACCATCCAAACGTAATCTCTCCATCTGGTTTCTAGGCAATCATGCTCCTCTCTGTATACAGCATGGCCATGAACAAATAGCTGAAACCATGTCCCACAACTTAAATGGTTGCCATGTATACAGGGGCCTCTACATAAGTATAGGCATGACAGAATAATGGATTTGATATCAAAAGATCTCTTCTATGTTCAGGTGCTGTAGAATGCTGTATAAGCATTCTACTGTGAAGCCGAGAATGTTTAGCCTGTGTAATGATGATTCTGTGTTCTCTAACATTACATGTACTGTAGCTAACACCCCTGATGTTATTGTTGTCAATGAAAACCATAGGAAGGTGTTCATTCTCGAAGCCTTTCTAACCAAAGTGCTAACATATCAACAGCTAGAGCAGACAATCTCACAGCTAGGCTGCAGATGTAAACTTTTATTTTTTTAATTTTTGGTAGCCTATAGCATAGATGTAGAAACCTAGATACCTCATTGGCTGCTGCAGTTCATTGGAGCGACCTGTATCACGGCCGCCATAATTGGGAAGGCACGCTTCCTGACTACTGGCCAATCACAGCGCGTCTTTTCCGAGACTTGTCAGAATCTAGTTGTATAAAAAGGAACTGTGTCATTTTACATTTGAGCTATAACCATTATTTTATACTTTGGCTATTAAAAAATAGCAGATATACAAGCTCATGGTACACTACAAGCTTGCAGATATGCTATTTTTTGAAAAATCGTGAAAATGTGTGCAAATCTTTGAATATATATATATTTTTAAAGCGAACATTTGTAACTCAAATCTTTGCTTCTGGGGGTCCCTGGAACTAAATATTTTGAGATGGGGGTCCGCGGCCAAATACGTCATTTTGGGGGTCCTAGACATGCAAAAGTTTGAACACCACTGATATTATAGCAACGTAAGTGTTTCAGAAAACTGTTAGGATTTAGAAGACATTTTGTAGATGCGTTCCCGGATTGAATGGCTCAAAAAGGACCCATTCCTTTTCAAAACAAATGCTTATACAGTACAGATCCATCTTTACAGTGCACCTTTCCTCCCACAACTTGCTGGCACGCAGCTCAACCCCCCCTCCCCCCCCCCCACACACACACTCCCCTCCGTATTTCACGCTGGTATAATCGGATTCTAGATCAGCCTAATCATTACTCAAGTTAGCAGTTCATGCATTTCCTGATCAGTGCCGATCGCGGATCTTCTCGGCTCCACTCCAATAGATTTCCTGATTCATTTCAGTTGCCATTTGCCACAATTATTTAATTATTTACGTATCCTTATTTATGCAGGGGAGCCTTAGAATTTATGATGAACTCATTTAAGATTGTTTGATGATGATGTTTATGAATTATTATTCATTTGACTTATTAGTTATTCATTTACTGTGCATTTACAACACATAACTAATTGAATCATGTGAAGGTCTGGATATGAGGTAGGTAGATCTTTTTTTTTCTGCTGGGTGTTGGCGAGCTGACTCGCTGCCTAAGCGGGTCATTGGATGATTTTACAGCAGTTTATGAGCAAGGGACTGAGTACAAGGATGTGGTCTAGAGACCGCATCCAAATGTTACACGGCGGAATCCAGTGGTGGCAAAACCGACTATGAAATGGTTTTAAAGGCTCAGAAAACGTGTGTGGTCTGCATATGAAAAAGACGAAGATGAATATAAAACAGCAGTGGTGTAAAGTAGCTAAATACATTTACTCAAGTACTGTACTTAAGTACACTTTTGAGGATTTTTTTTTACTTTACTGGAGTATTTCCCATTTTCAATACTTTATACTCCATCTCATAGGCAAATATTGTACTTTTACTCCACTACAATTATTTGAAAACTTTAGTCACTAGTTACTTTGCAGATATAAATTATTAAATTATAAAACACACGTCAACCACTTTAGCCCTATTTTATACATAGGCTATTCTACAAGCTCACAACTTGTCGCATCGCAACACGTGAGCTTGTAGATTTGCTATTTTCAAACATTTAGTACTTTTACTTTAGGTACTTTAAGTATATTTTGATGCCAATACTTTTGTACTTTTACTCGAGAAACATTTTGAACACAGGCCTTTTACTTGTAACAGAGTATTTCTACATTGTGGTATTGATACTTTTACTTAAGTAAAACATGTCAGTACTTTTTCCACCACTGTAAAGCAAAATATTTGTATGAATAATGGCTCCAATTTGTCTTTTTCTTTCCTTTTTTTCCTCTCTCATATTGCTGCTTCAGTCACTGGCATGATGTTAGTTCATTGTGGAGTGAGGAGAGTGGTTCATTATTGTTGCTCAGCTGGTATCAGGGTCCTTCAGTTGCTGCGTTATGGATGATATGGTTGGTTTGGGAGCACTAGGCAAAAATGGAAATAGCCATAATGAAAGATATTTAGTATCAGGGAACGCAATTATGAGCCAAATGGGGGAGGCTGTTATTTGTTTGACGTTGTGTATTTACTGTATATATGCAATACAAGCACATACTGTACAGTAACAATGTGCAAAGTTATACCGGGGTGTTTGGTTGCTTCATTGTTATGTGAGATTCAGACCCACTGTTGTACTCCTGGGTTTCCTCATGAATAATATAATAGGTAGCTAATTCAATATAACATATTTATATTCTCTGACTGACCTTTGTGGAAGGAAAACATGCAACAGTTTTGCTAAGAATACTGTAAATGGGTTTATGGATGAAAATGGATGAACTGAACATTGCAAAGAAATAATTGACATGACAGGACAATTCATTTTGAGTTTATACATGCAGCATAACTATTCATCTTGATTGGACTTTACTGAATGGTTTTACTTTACTTTAAAACAGCTAAAAAAAACAAAAAACATTGCATTGCAACGATTTTGAGCATGTCTTAATAGGCAAACATTCACCGAAGATAGCAGATCTACAAGCTCACAACGTCGCAACATAGACCAGCTATTTTCAATGAAGAGATTTGGTGTGGAGGGAAAAAAGGACTAGATAAGTATAGACACCCGTCGATGAAGTGTGCAGAGTTTAACCATTCAAACAAATTGTTATTTAAAGAACCTTGGTCTGAAAGGTTCTTTCTGGAGGCAAAAATTGTTCTTCTATAGCATCGCTCTGAAGCTGCTGAACCAGTTTCGATTCCAGTTCTTTATTTCTTGTTGTTGACCCTTGTTGACCCCTACCCTAGTTCTCAAAACATTTAGGCATTCCCTCAGTACCACTGCTGTGTGGCAAATTGTATAGCTTATGGTATTTTAGAATTTGCTGAATTCCCAGTTCCCTAGAAATGGCCGTGAAACAGCATTGTGGGCTTAAAATGGCCGTCACCGTCAACTTCACATTGCTGCACTGCAGCAATGTGATTTGATACAGTGATTTTGAGATAACTGTTTCAGATGGCCTAACCCAATAAACTCAATAAAAAACAAACTCCAATATGATACTGTTGTGTGTTCAAACCTTGTTATCCATCTCCAGAGATCCTGTGTGCAGATGGAAGAGGCGTGAGACAAGAGTGTATCAAGTGCACATTGATCATTACTGGGGGGTAATGTCTTTGTGTGTGTGTGTGTGTGTGTGTGTGTGTGTATGTGTATGTGTATGTGTATGTGTATGTGTGTGTGTGTGGGTGTGGGTGTGGGTGTGGGTGTGGGTGTGGGTGTGTGTGTGTGTGTGTGTGTGTGTGTGTGTGTGTGTGTGTGTGTGTGCGCACACACACATACGCACACATGTGTCAGTGTAAGCGTGTAAATGTGTTGTTGTTTGTTTGCTTTTTCTTTTGTCTGGTGTGTGAGTATGTGTAAGCTTGAGATTTCACCGAGCGTCACTCTAATCATTCCATGTTAGCTACAGTATGGCAGCTGGCAGGCAGGCAGACTGCACACTAAATCCTGCTCCCGTTGCTCATATCGATCGCCAGGGCCTTTAAGGAGAAACAGGCAGCTACTTTGTTTTTTGCATCTGTAAACACCAGGAGTGGTTGTAGACACTGACGGTGACCGATTATATTCCACATCGCCGTGCAGACACGGCCGGTGCATATTGATGGTGTATTCTAGCATTGCTTTACATGTCGGCTGCACGACAACGGATAGAACTTTGTTTTAGGGGGAAAATGGCTTGAGAAAAATGCAGAATAAAAGGCAATGTGAGTGAACAGTTACCCCCACTGCATAAAAGCTGCTTTTTAAGGCCATTTGTGAGGTTCCTTGTTATGTTTAATTATAATGCCAACCTCCATGGAAAAGCAGACTAGGTTAACCAAGAACTGAAGCTGGGAGCTGTTATACAGTCATGCATTCAAGCTAATAGGTTCCCATAAGCCCTCTTGCTCTCTGCTGTTCTAAAAGCCATCTTCACATCCAGTGAGCTTTCAATCCTTTATTTTTCTCTGACTTCCTCCTCCATCTTTCATGAATAAAAAAAAAGAGAGAGAAAAAGCCAAAGACATGAAACATGAAACAGGAATTTTTGCCCGGCAGCCACTGCCATCTTCTCACTTACAATAGTGTGAACTAAGCATCTGTTTCTCAACCAGTGGTCCATGGACCACTTGTGGTCTTTTAAGGGCTTGATATACTTTGTTGCGTGGTGTCACACACCAAAAATTCTATAAATTCACAATGTGTGATGCATTGTGAGCTTGTAGATCAGCTATTTTCGGTGTGTGAGAGCAGCACACAACGAAGTGTGAATCTGTTTTGAGATCATTGATGTTATTTATGAATATTAAAATATATATATAATAGAAATGAAACAGCAACGAAATAGCCCAACAAAATCTAAGGTGTTATGCCTTCTTTTGAAAACCAGTTGTTTGTGTTAATAAAGACGTCAATCAATCAAGTCAGTCATCATTTCACTGCTATACGTATTTTCAAATCATTAGATAAAAAATGAAGTAGTAGATCAAGCAATGTTACCCTCTTGAAGTTGCTGTAAGTTATATTTTGTTAAAACAAAAGGTTTATTGTTAAAAAGTTAAAGCTCTATTCTGATAGTAGCCATTGCTAAATGATTGCCGTCCTAGATCTATAAGTTCACAATGTGTCACAGCATGATGCATTGTGAGCTTGTAGATCGTCTATTTTCGGTGTGTGACAGCAGCACACAACAAAGTGTAAATCTGTTTTGAGATTGTTGATTTTATTTATGAATTAAAAAATATATAAAATAAAAATGAAACATAAATAGGTATGTGTTATGCCTTCTTATACTGTACTAAATATATTGTTGTGGGGCAGTGGGCTGGTATGGTGGAAATATGCGTGCGGTCCAGAGCTCACAAAAGGTTGAGAACCGCTGAACTAAACCACAGGATCTTTGAGGAAGCAAAGAGACTTTTAATGAACAAGACCTTCATTGATCTGTGGACAAAACAGTTGTTAATTATGTGCGGGCACTCACCGGGCAGGCATTTAATTGAGGGAGTGAAACAAGGTCCCTGCTTAATGCACAGTCAAGAATGAGGGGAATTTGATTGAGTTCCGTGCCGACGGGGTGAAGGCTGAGATACAAATGATCCCTCATCGAAGTCTCCCCCGGATCTTCCACCCTCCCTCCCTCCCTCCCTCCCTCTCTCTTCAGTATTTTCCTCTCTTTCCCTCTCTCTCTCTCTCACACACTCTCTCTCTGTCTGTCTCTATCTCGATCTGTCTTCCCCTCTCCTGTACCCTTTCGTGCCATCTTCCCTCCTCCTACTTTTCTCTGTCAGTTTCTTCTGACTCCCCTCTGTTGTTTTATTTCCAAATTAGAAGGAAACCCCGTTGCTTGCCTCATTTTTCTTGACTCTGCTGGCTCTATCCTCTGTTCAGCCCAGCCTGACAAGCACAGCACAGATGATCGGACAACAAATGACAGCATTGACTAATAAGTGTCTAATGAGTGGAGTGAGAGGAGCAAACGTGTGTGTGTGTGTGTGTGTGTGTGTGTGTGTGTGTGTGTGTGTGTGTGTGTGTGTGTGTGCGCGCACAAACACTCACACACACACACACACACACACACACACACACACACACACACACACACACTGTATGTGTGATGCTATACTTTTGAAAACCAACTGTCCATACATATTAGAGTTTTTGGTGTAAATACGTAAAGACGTCAATCAATCAAGTCAGTCATAATTGTTCTGCTTATGCGTATTTTCAATAATAAATAAAAAATAAAGTAGTAGATCAAAAAATGCTAC
Source organism: Gymnoscopelus braueri (assembly GCF_963280865.1). Classification (NCBI taxonomy): domain Eukaryota; kingdom Metazoa; phylum Chordata; class Actinopteri; order Myctophiformes; family Myctophidae; genus Gymnoscopelus; species Gymnoscopelus braueri. Next base: position 32,790,126 of record NC_137612.1, on the reverse strand, counting down.
ACTCCTGAAGGTGCTGTGAGTTATATTTTGTTAAAACAAAAGGTTTATTGTTAAAAGGCTCTATATTCTATTAGTAATCATTGCCACAGAGTGTTTGTTCATTTCAAGTGGAACACCAATTTCATCTAATCAGAAGTGAGAACCCATTTATCAACTTCAAATGTATAGTGTTCCAATTCCAGCTTTTGGTTTAATCACTTCCAATTTCACTTGTTTATCCTGTGTCCTGTATGAGTTCTCTCTCCTGATTGGATGAAATTGCTGTCCCGGCCTGAACATTTATTTTCTGTTTACTAAAGAGCTGGAGAGACAGAGAGACCCCTGTTACTGAACAAACTCCATAGCAATGATCGCTATGAGAATATAGAGCTATTTAACACTTATTTTGACAACAAATATTACTTACTGCACCTTTAATGAATGAAAGGGAGCTGTGCTGTGACTTTGATATATGTGAAGGTCTTTTGATCCATGAAGGGGGGATCATGGACAGATTACAGTGAAGATTATTGTTTGTGGCCCGACCTGCACTATGATGTATGGGAGAACACACACACACACACACACACACACAAACGCGCACGCACGCACGCACGCACGCACGCACGCACGCACGCACGCACGCACGCACGCACGCACGCACGCACGCACGCACGCACGCACGCACGCACGCACGCACGCACGCACGCACGCACGCACACACGCACGCACGCACGCACACACGCACGCACGCACGCACGCGCATGTGCATGTGCACGCACACACACACACTGACACAAACACACACACACACACACACACACACACACACACACACACACACACACACACACACACACACACACACACACACACACACACCTTTAAAAGGCAATCCGTGGCTATTGAAACGCTATAATCCAAATCTCCTCTCCATCATAAACAACAGTGTAACCTCCACACGCACGCACGCACACACGCGCACACACACACACACACACACACACAGACACAACGAGTCCAAAGAGAGGCTTTTGGAGAGATGAATGACAGTGTTTAACTTAAGAATTACACAAGGTGAAATCCTTACAGGGGATCAGTTGAGTATGAGTGCATGAGCTCAGATTCTCATTAAAAGCGGCTTATTTACAGCTGCAGCTACCTCTGTACCACCTGCCCAAGAATCAAGGCCGGCGTTTCTGTGAGTCTTTACGCTGGCGGCAATTACCATACACATCAAGTGGCTTTTATACAGTAATTCCTGTTTTGTGTATCCAGAGGACTGTTTAGGAGCATGTTGGCTGCTGAATGAAATGGTTATGAAAGGGTATACAGTAAAATCCTGAGTGTTCATTTGTGTAACTCAGAGTCTAAATGCACCCGTAAGGGGTTGGTTAAAGAAGTGCATCCATTTTAGAGATTGACTGTTGGCAGCAGTTGCAATAGTGCTTGTTTGGCTTTAAAGGATAACGTCATAACGTTATGATGAGGACATTTGGAAGTCTGTCAAAACCCACTTCCCAATGCTTTCTGCCAGCCTACGTGGAACGTGTCGTGTTGACTTCACATGTCCCCATCACAATCGAATGGTAGGATTTAAAATCGGCAAAACCCAAGCTTTGTGTTAGGGACTTTACCTGCATTCTGGTGGAGCTAGATAAGTATAGTCAGCTGGGGATACCAGGTGATACGATAGCTTGTTTACTATTAGGTAATGTTGGAATAAGTGTCCACATTTATCTTATTTTTAGACTTCTGAATTACCAGCCAGTGTTTTAGGCTATATAACATGTTGATTTTCAGTGAACGTGAAAGGGCTTTGGCTTCATTTGATGCATGATGCATCTACATGTATGTAATATGGGGAACAATTAAAATCTTTCCGAGACATCAGCTGTCTGAAACAATGTGTAATTGGACAATCCAGTTGCCCTGCAGAATTACATTTTCCAGAACAATTGTTTGAGCATTACTCTGACTGAAATGTTAACATTTTCTAAAATACATTTACTTTTCGCACATACCCTAACCCAGTGGTTCCCATACTTTTTAGGCATTGCACCCCTTTCTACATCCCAAGTGGGCTCATGCACCCCCTATATCCTTAGAAAATTGCCTATTTATATATTGAGGGCATCACACATGCACAAATAATCACAACACATAAAATATAACACGTAACACACAATAAATATTCAAGAGAGCACAGAAATGTGAACATTTGAATTAAATTGATACTACATTGTAACAAAGTTTCAATTAATTGCAACAAAGTTACACACAAGGCAAGGAAAGGAAAGTGTTTTTGTATAGCACATTTCAACAACAAGGCAATGCCATGTGCTTATTGTGCTTTACCAACGTCACTTTTAGATGGGGGGAAATGCTGTCATAATTAAGCTCCATTAAATTAAAGATCGCAGCTGAAGTGCATTTTGGGTACATTCATTAATTTGTTAAATTGTAAATTTTTAATTTTGGATTAAACTTTTACCAAAGTGTACAAAGGAAATGTTTTAATTGCATGCTTTTACTTAATTAAAAATCCCATTTGGTGGTTTAATGGTGTAATTATTATTATTACATCCATTAAACCACTATTACATGTTTCTTCTCATGCACCCCCTAGAGGCAGCTCAAGCACCCCAAGGGGTGCACGCACCCCACTTTGGGAATCCCTTATGTATTCAAACCTTAGTGACAATCCTGGCTGCACATTTTGCCTGTTCTGATAATCATCCTGATTGCAGTGAATAGTCATAGAACAAAAAATAAACGTATACTTCAATATTATACTTATAAAGGACCACTTCACTCATTTTCAACTTCATATAATTGGTCCTCGTTATTATCGCTCTATAAGATGGCACCTTTTCTGTCTACACACTCTGTTGTCTCAGAGCGTGGTCAGTTCAGAAACCTGCCTACGAGTGACATCGGTTTGACCATTTCAAACAATATTTCAAACTTTAATTATTTATTTTTCATGCAAGAACAATTTTAGTACTAGGCAGGTTTCTGAACTGTCCACAGTCCACAAATGAAACACAGCACTGTGAGTATATGGAAATCTTAATATGCATTAGTGTGGACCAATATATGGAGATAAGGTTGAAAATTGGTGAAGTGCTCCTTTAAGTTCTATAATAAATCACATTGTCCATGTAGCTTCAGTGTTTGTATATAAATAATGTTATCTTATTATATAATGTGTAATACATACATACTATAAATGTTTATATTAAAGTGTTGGATAATTTGGGGTAATGAAAAAGAAAGTTACAAGAAAAGTAAGGTAACCACCTGCTGTGTGTAAGCACCAACCACAAGGGCAGTACTGACGTTCTGCCAGCACTTAACCATTTCTATTCTGGGCATGTCATAATAGGTGTACGTTCTGTGAAAATAGCTGATCTACAAGCTCACAATGCGTCACAACATGACGCATTCAGTTAAGTAATTAGGCACTTGCATTAAAGGTATCATGACATTCATTTTCACTTTTTTTTTTTTCAATGTTTTATTTGGGGTTTTATGACCTCAATTACACCCAAAAAACCTGAACTTAGAACATTCAGTGGATTTTCTGTGGTCTGGGGTTTTCTGAATAATTAGGCTGAAAAGTCATCTGAGCTTGGCCCTTCGACAGTGAGGTCACAGTCGATTAATCCCGCCCACTCTCCTCCTCGCCCCTCCCCTCCCCTATCCTTTCCTTTGGGGGGGGCGGAGCAGAGGCGATGATTGACAGGCAAAATCCCTCACCAGCGACACCCGCAGGCAAAGATTTCTTTTTTCATTGCAGTTGAAAAGGCTTTAGAAATGTGAGAGAAAAACACCTGCCATGGATCACTGGAATGGAATTTTCACTTAAAACTTTTTGTACACTTTTGAAGGACCAGGACAAAGACTTTGAATGTGGTGTAAAAGTGAATGTCATTAAACCTTTAAGTATTTAGGCATATAAGGCTAGGATGGATAGGTTTAAATTAAGTTAGGTGGATGCGTAGCAACACTTTGTATGTACGGGAAGAACATTCGCTTTATAAAAAAGTTTGATTCTATTGACATCCAGAAGGATATTTTTACATTTCCACTGCATGCATAATACAGTAATTATACAATTTGTGTATGTTTATCTTCCTTGTATAGATTGTTTTCAGGAAATGTGATTTTCATTGTACTGAATTTTTAATTATTATGGTGAAGTGATTATGACAAACTTGTTTGTTAGTTTATTATGCTCTTGTTGTACTCAATTACACAATGATGTATGCATGTGTCTTGTAATTCCATTTGCACTTGTAATGCACGTTTATATTCTATTAAACGCACAGACTCAGCCCTGGTTAGCTTTTAAATTGACTTACACTATGCAGTATATAGAAATTGCTAAAAAAGGGCACACATGACCCTATTAGTGTGTATGTGACTAATTGGATCGCAGTCTCACAGTCGGCATTAAAAGTTGACGCTGAAAAGATTGAGGATTAATTGTGCGAAACCAAATCAGTATCAGCAATCATATCAGCGAGAGGGCATGTGTCAAGCATGAGATAATGGAAAAGAATATCACAGACTTCAGAGGATGAGGATGTCTTATTAGTAAAAGCTATGTTGTCCTTGGATAAATTAAGACCTGATTCCTATATGATGAAACACAACGCAACCCCTAAAGCTCAGTGTGCCCAAAGCAAGAAAACATTTGTATGTTCAAAGACTAATTCATTTATAACCCTGGGATGAACTGCAGCCCTTTGAATAATGCAAACATGGTCCTCCAAATGTTTACCTAGTGCTAGGGTCTGGTTGCAGAAAACATTCCTTCGCTGAAATCATTGCATGCCTGGCTTTTTAATATCCCAGTGTTGCACAGTAACACAACATTACCACAACCATTACTGTCATAGTAACCCAACAGGGTGTCATTATATGGCCAGCAGTAGAGGCTGTTTGTTTTCATGAGTTAGTTCAGGCCCAGAGCTGTGCATGCGCATCTGTTCGTGTGTGTGTGTGTGTGTGTGTGTGTGTGTGTGTGTGTGTGTGTGTGTGTGTGTGTGTGTGTGTGTCATGGCGCGTGTACTGCATATCCGTGTGTGTTCATCATGTGGGTGCACGCGTAACATGCATCTTGCGTGCCCTGTGTGGGTGTAATCTACAGTGCTGTATAAGCCCAGGGTCCATAACCTCCCATTGCTCTAAGATAAATGTGTGATAGCATAGCGCCGTGGCGCATTTGTGGCTTGATAATAAAACGGTCGCTCCGTGGCCCTGTGGGAGCACTATGCACCCTGGTGAGACACATCATTATTGGTATAGATCTATTGATTTGTTGCTTGTCCCTGTGCTTTTTTTTGTTTTGTTTTGGTTGTGTGGCTTCTTAATTTATAAATAGCAGCACAGTCGCATTCATCAAAGGCGTTCACATGCTTTGATGTGTTTGGTGGCGACAGGTCCATTGAATGAATGTCATGTGAATATATTTTGCTGTGATGTGTGTGTGTGTGTGTGTGTGTGTGTGTGTGTGTGTGTGTGTGTGTGTGTGTGTGTGTGTGTGTGTGTGTGTGTGTGTGTGTGTGTGTGTGTGTGTGTAGCCACAGCCTTGTCTGTTGGGTGGGTGGGTGCCTGCATTTGTACATGGAGCTCTGTCTGTGTGACCTTTCCTCGTGAGCACAGTGTGAGGTTGGCTTCAGCCAGTTATGCCTCATTTAAGCCTGATTTACACTTAATCGTACGACGGTGTTGCATGCTGAAAATAGCCAATTTATTACAAGCTCACAATGTGGTCTCGCCTGTGACACATTATAAATGAGCTTGTAGATCAGCTATTTTTGGCAGCGCTTCACCATCATACAGTACGACGGAACACACATTAAACATTATACTCCCATGCCCAAAAAAATGCAGATCTACACTATGTTGCATTGTGACTTGTGAACTTGTAGATCTGCTATTTTTGGCATGGGACACCGTCGTATGACTAAGTATATATCATCTCTGTCGGGTGCAAACCTCATATGTCCAGTACTGTTACTTTTCAGGATTCAAATTCAAAATTAGCAGCTACTTTTGATGCTTTTGTGGGACGCTGTAGTAACGATCAAGTAGGGCATTCATTTACGAAAAAAACGCAAAAAGTTAAAATCTGGAGATAAGAGGTTTCTGCCCGACAGCAACGATATGAGGCTTTACGTTTAGCCTATGATGGAAAGTCAACAAACGGTTCACTGCTGCCACCACTGAACACCTCTGGGGCTTCAACTGGCTCCAACTCAACACATCTGCTTGGAAGCCAATGAATCATTTTGTCTCAGCAGGCGAATGTCCCTGCATAAAAAAAATAGTGTTTACATGAGCAAAGGGCTGTCAGGAACATGTTGGATAATCTGCCGCAAAACGTAACTCATATTTGTAACAGTATCACAGTACCATGCTATGCAAAACTCAATGCACATAATAAGCAACGCAATTAAAAGGATATTAGAATGCCAGGGTAGAGTAAGAATGTAAGAACGGTTTTATACTGTGTTGCTACAGCCTTCTAAACATCTAGGGCATGTATACATGATTATAGTGGTTGGCAATTGTTTATTCTGTTCCTGCACCTGCACATGTTTTGGTTTGTGTGGAAATGATCTCTAAAGAGACGATACTTTTAAAGGGGACTTCTCTGATGGATATGATTCTCTTAGATGGCTGCAGCAATTTCTGCTGCTGGCTCAGTTCTCTCTCCTGCAGTGGAATTTATTTTTAAGCTTTTTTTTATTTAGACAGGACAGAGACATGAAATTGAGTAATGGCAGACTGGGGCAAAGACATAGATCTCCAGCTAGAATCAAACTGCGATATGGAGTCAGCTACCTGTGGAAGACCATTTCCACCAATGAATACATTTAAAAAGGCCTGAATTGTCATGGTTTAGTTTTTTTGTTGTTTGTTTGCAATTTCCACTTATACTGTATGTCAGAATTATGAATTATGAATTATGAAAAAAAGAGACATGAAATTGAGTAATGGCAGACTGGGGCAAAGACATAGATCTCCAGCTAGAATCAAACTGCGATATGGAGTCAGCTACCTGTGGAAGACCATTTCCACCAATGAATACATTTAAAAAGGCCTGAATTGTCATGGTTTAGTTTTTTTGTTGTTTGTTTGCAATTTCCACTTATACTGTATGTCAGAATTATGAAATATGAAAAGGACAATTCTTAAGAAAACTTTAGATTAATGATCTATATTGCAAAGTATAGTGCATGGTCAAAAGCTGCGCCTTGAGGGCGTATCTAACTCCTAATTAGTAGCCTAACGAATAGAACACTACAAGATGCAAGAGACTTTAAAGACCAGGTGAAATGTTTTTTTTGGGGTCATTTTTCAGTCATTTCTGTCATTTCATTTCAGTCTGAAACATTGTCTCAACCTGGTCTCAACCAATCAGAAGGTCCCATCCCTTCAGGCTATAGGACGCTGGAATCTAACTTGTTTTGGCTGCACAAGGGAGAGAGGCAGCCAGTGAAGCATGTTTGTTACTATGTGGTGGTTTTCAGATACACATTTTTGTGTGCTGAAGTTTAAAATGAGTAAAACACCGTCTGGACGTCATTTTGAATGAGATTCAAAACGGAGTAGCTTTGTAATTAAAATTAGGTGGGTTTGAAGGAACGTGCAGCTATGGGAATCAAACAGGTGAATGAAATCAAGATTCATTTATATTCATAAGAGTCGATCTATGTCATCTTTTGAAAATCAACTGAATGAAAGGTACACGGAATCATCACGCAGTACGTTTTCATTTACAGGAAGTTATTATTTTGGCATCTACTGTTAGGTGTGCCCACATGATGAGAAAAACATATTTTTCATTTCACCAGGTCTTTAAGCTAAAGTCAAAGTACAACTCCGCAACAGGTTCACTTAACTATATAAATATAATTATGTTTCTTCTTACTAAATCCAAGTACTGAACAGTAACTGTGTGCTTGGGTAGCTCAGTCGGTAGCGTCACATGGTTCTATGTTCAATACCAGACATGGCCAACTCAGCACATGAGTAGCATCATCAATACTTTACTATGCACATAAGTCCAGTCCTCAAATTGCTTGGCCCAGACCATTGCTGTATAGCAGCTATCATTTGTTTTGCTGTTGTTGTGAGGAACTTTGGAAGCCATTCATAGGGGTGCTTCTTCTATAGATATAGATTACTTATGTACGTGCTACTTATTTTGCATACCTTTAAATATCAGTTAATAAACTGAAACAAAACCATTGTATAGCGTGTGATGATTGGAATGTCCTTGTTTGAAATCTATTACATTTTTTCCAAGGACAGCATGGATGATGACGAATATAATTATAATGGGGAATTAACTTCCAGGAAAGAATACATGATCTATTGTGGAAACTGAGAGAAAAGGAGGCAAGGCAGAAGTCATACCGTACATGTATTACATCCTTTGTGCTTTGTGAATACAGACCATTGGATTTTCCAACAGAAATACCACCTTCTCATTTGCATAACGACACAGAACTAATTTATTCATGATCCACAGCCAGTCTGCCCTCGCTAATCAATGCACTTTTATCTCACCTCTAAAACTCAAACTGACTAGAGACTTTCAATTTCCACCGGCCCGGCTCCTGCTAACAACCCTGGTCTTCTGGGGGGATATAAGGCCATTACCATTCATGAGAACAACAAGAAATAAAGCGGAGCAAGTCCTATAAGACCTAATGGCAAATGCATAGTCTTGTCCTCTCTGTTATATCAACATCATGCTCTGCTTAAAAATAAATTTTCCTGAAGCTTTGCCGCCACAGTGTTCTCTGTGGCATCGGCAAAATGGGTTTTCTCTGAAGTAGGATCACAACAAGCCCTAATGCCTTATTTTGGCGTGGCGGCACGGTGAACTTGAAGGACACTGATTGCTTGTGTCCTCCACTCTAATGCTCTCGTTAATTCTCCAATGACACTGATTGCCACATTCAGATGGGCAGAGGTGATAGGACATGGACGAGCGTCAGACTGTTGGCAGCCGGGTCGTCATTTTCAGTGTCAAAACCTTTTGTATTTATTTTATTTATTTTATTATCTTTTGTTTTGACTGAAAATGATCAGCACTTTTATCACAGCCTGTCCCGTTTTCAAAACCTTGCTTTGTGCATCACTATCTTTGAGTAATTGTTTCATTTTAGAATCATTGGTTCAAAAGACAAAAGTCATGAAATGTTATTGGAAAACTAATCTAGAAAATAATTCACTATAGTCATTTTTGTGATTCTAAATAAAGGGAAAAGTAGACACATATATGGACATTGTTATTTAGAGTTGTAGTAAACCTTAGAAAGAAAGAAATGCCAAGGGCCACTTACTGAGGTGGTGCATGGTAGTCTTGGCGCATCTAAGAAAATGCTGTCACGTTTCAGCCAAGTGGCCTTCGTCAGGGCAGGACCTGAGGAAGGCCACTTGGCCACTTGGCTGAAACTCTGACCGAGAGTAGCATTGGACGTGTCAAGACCACCACCACCGCCTCAGTAAGTGGCACTTGGCATTTTTCCTTTCTATCGTTTTTCCCTTACCAAGAGCCCATTGGCTCTCGACAGAGCACGCCAGTCCCTAGCTTTTTTGTAGTAAACCTTATTTACATGTGGTAAATAACACAATTTTCAAATAAAGAAAGAAAAAATAAAGACAACTCAGGCATCCTTGAACACAAAAACGGAAAACAAAAAATACAGTAAAAATGTAAATCCTGCTGTGAGAAACAATAACATTATAGAAATCATTCATTGGAAATGAATTTGTCCATTTCTTTGTTGATATGGATGGATAAATAAATTATCATCACATTAGATGTTTTTGTTTGCCATACATCATGGAAAGAATCTTCTGGCCTGGCGTTAGTCAGCCCTGATGTCATTACTCATTACACGCATCATCCATGGCCTAGTCTTGCGATGCCAGATGATCATCTGGAGATTTCTAAATACAAGGTAGTTGCTAGAATGGTAGCCTGGGATCAATACCATTTTGGGGTTTCTGATCCGGTCTGGAGCGAAAATAACATTACGTCATCAGGCGGCTGGCACACACGACCGGAACCTCCGGCGCTGTGCACCTCCAAAATGATTCCCCTAGTTGTCTCCGCCAGGCCGAAAGGCATGGCAAGAGAGTATGTTTTGCCCCCTGTCCGTCCGTCCGTGTGTCCGTGTGTCCTTGTGTCCGTCCTGTCCTTGTGTTACCAGCTAATCTCCGGCACCGTTGGCCCGGTCGCTGCGAAACTGTGCACACCCACTCCCTGGATGCCAATTCAGAACCTCTGACCCACATTTTTCACATGGGCCTGTTATAGCGCCACCAGGAGGCCGATTTGTGCAAAACCCATTTTTTTCCATTACACCTACAGCTTTTAACCAAACGTCATGCAAATCGGTACACAGTATCTCTATAGTCATGTGATCAACCCGGATCTGCCCGATTTCCCATATTGCATCCTCATTGGCTAAGGTTGGCTTCCAAAGTTTGGAGGATTGGTCCGTTTTGAACAAACTGCCTCCAATCATGAACACAGCTTGCCATTTCCATAAAATTGCACACGCACATTCCCACTAGGCCGATGAAGAAATGCCACTTGAAAATGTTCAAATCAGCCTCATGGTGGCGCTATAACTAGACGATTTGCATTTTTAACTATAACTGCACCGATCTGCGTGAAACTTTGCACGCACACTCCCTAGAGGCCAAGGAAAAACATCTGGACTGCATTTTTCACATCTGCTTTTTACAGCGCCACCAGGAGGCCGACTTATGTAAAATACATTTTTGGAGATTATTCCTTCAGATTCTGTCCAAAAAACACACAAATTGGTACACTGCATCTCCATAGTCATGTGATTCGGATGGATGTGTCCGATATTTCATATTCCATCCTAATTGGCTTACAGTGGCTTCCAAAGTTTGCAGGATTGGTCAGTTTTGAACAAAATGCCTCAAAACATGAACGCAGTTTGCAATTTCCGTGACATTTTGCATGCAGATTCCCACTAGTCCGAGGAAGAAATGCCCCCCTTTTCACATTCACATTGGCCTGTTATAGCGCCACCAGCAGGTCTAATTTAGCAAAACAAATTTTTGGAACAAAATGCCTCAAATCATGAATGCAGTGTCCCATTGAAAGGCCTAAGAAGAAATGCCACCCTTTTCACATTGGCCTATTATAGCGCCACCAGGAGGCCACAATAACCTACCTGACCTGGCGGAGACCTGTGCTCCGAGGAGCACTTTTTCTAGTTATTTAATATTTTTATAGATTTTTTACAATGAAAGCTGGATGATTACCTCTAGTAGTTGCTTCATTTTAGGCAGTTGTATTCTTTGATAGTTACAGGCATGCAATGAAATAGTAATGTTACAGTTCCTTATCATTTTCAATTATCACTTTTTGTACATTCATACTTTGGTAAGTTGCGTCAAAATGACAAGATGATCTCTGGTGTCTGTTTATTGTATCCAAGTAATTGGAATGTCTTTAGAGATTTGAAATGTGATGATTATATATCCAAGGTTTTGATAAATGACCTCAAGATTCTGAAATGAGTATCAAAGTTATTGTTAGATACTGTAATTCAACTGGACATCACCCCCCCCCCCTCACTTTCTCCGCTCTTCTGTCTCTCGACCGTTTCTGCATCGCACTCTAGGAATTAAATTAAAGCTCGAGAAATCTTCAGACATGCTTAATACCAGGCTGCCATTGTTGTAATGTGTCTGACCTTGACCTGCTTGGGATTAATCTGAGCAGACAGGGCTGAGCAGAGGCACACGGACTGATTCCCATGCGGAGCACAGATGATGCTGTTTACCAATCTGAGAGACAAGAGCAGAACAAACAAACAAACAAACAAGGAACCAGCACCTACAGAACAGAGAGAGAGAGACAGACAGACAGACAGACAGACAGTTAGGCAGGCAGGCAGGCAGGCAGGCAGACAGACAGACAGACAGACAGACAGACAGACAGACAGACAGACAGACAGACAGACAGACAGACAGACAGACAGACAGACAGACAGACAGACAGACAGACAGACAGACAGACAGACAGGTCATGCTCTCACGACGTGTGTGTGTGTTAGGGCATTCACCGAATAGTCGAATATTCGAATATCAAACCGACTATTCGACTATCAAACCACTTTTCGATTATTCTATACAAATAAAAAATAAAAACGTTTTTTTCTACAGCAGACACGCAGCTGTGAGCTCTGGTGTGACGTCAACTCGCATTCCTTGAGTCGAGTCATCAATGCCATTGAAAAAAATATATATATATATATATATACTGTATATATGTTTTTATTATTTTATTTTTTATAATCAAATCGATTAATCGAATATTCGAATACTTATAGGTCGAATAATTCGAATGCTAAAAATCACTATTCGTGAATGCCCTAGTGTGTGTGTGCGCGCGCGCGCACTCAGAGGTGTTGCATTGTATTAACCCTGGTTTGATACAGCTCCTACAGCTAGTTAGCGTGTTTCTGTGTGGCTCTGCAATTCGTTATGCATATTTTATGTACTGTATGTCTCTATGTCTCCAGATAGGGGCTCTAGTGCACAGGGCAAACCCTTACAGCTTAACAACTTAAACCTTATTTGTCCGGGTTCGCCCAGGGATCTATACTTGGTCCCCTCCTTTTTTTCCTCTACACCAAATCTCTTTGATGAAAATAGCGGATCTGCAAGCTGATAATGTTGCATTACAGTGCATTGTCAGCTTGTACTGTAGATAAGCAATTTTTGCTGGATATTTGCCTAATCTGGTCGGATTTTTGCCTATTAAGACATGCCCAGAAAAGAGACGCTAGGGTTTGTGTGGTTAAGCAATACACAGGTAAACAATTAAGCAAAAAGGGTGCACACCAATGTTGCTGAGATGCTGATCACAGTGCAGAAGACTTCAACGAAAGAAAGAGGCCACACTGCTTATAGCCACGATGCATACATTATTTTAATGGTACACATTACACAACCAACATTTCAGCCAGACATGGTCTTCTTCAGGGTTAAGCAATTCACACACACACACACACACACACACACACACACACACACACACACACACACACACACACACACACACACACACACACACACACACACACACACACACACACACACACACACACACACACACACACACACAAAGAGCAACTTCTCTCCGGACCGCGACCAAATGTGAGGTTGATACAGTATGTGAACCATAGCCTTGGCACCAGCTACCAGATGGTGTGCACTGTGTGCATGCAGCCCCACACCCACACAGGTCGTAATGTTTGAGACCTCGTCCTTCTCTCGGGCATTCTTCTGCGAGACACAACCAAAGTTCCAATTAGCGTAGAATATTCGGTGCACTTTCCAGCAAGTCCAGGCTTATCTTCAAGGCACTAAACGGACAGAACGAGGAGGAATGGAGTTATCTCGCACTTTCCAGTCGTTTCCATAGCAGCCAGATAAGCTGAAGTTCTTGACCTCTCATCCACAGTCCAGCTCACCCCCCCCCCCAGCCCCTATTAGCTCTCAAGATTCGACTTGTTCCTCTTCATCTTGAAGGCCCTAGCTGCTCCTCCATTCTCCTCTCTCTCTCTCTCTCTCTCTCTCTCTCTCTCTCTCTCTCTCTCTCTCTCTCTCTCTCTCTCTCTCTTTCTCTCTTTCTCTCTCTCTCTCATTTTCCCCTTACCCTTTCATCATTATGAGTTAAATTATTGGTACTGTAACGACCACCTTTCTCTCATTTCTTCCCTGCTACTGTAACATGTTCTTGCTGTCTGCCTTTGTCTCTCTCTTTCTCTCTCTCTCTCTCTCTCTCTCTCTCTCTCTCTCTCTCTCTCTCTCTCTCTCTCTCTCTCTCTCTCTCTCTCTCTCTCTCTCTCGCTCTCTTGCTCTCTCTCTCTCTCTTTCTCTCCCTCCCTCCCGGACTATTTGTCTTCTTCTACCTCTGCTCCACAGTGAAGTTTTGTGATTGGCAGTTGAAGCTTTACTGCGGTGGAGTTAATAGAGAATAGAGAGGAATACCTTGAGGATTCACAGCTGAGTGGAGACGCACAAATAAGATAATGACTTGGGAATAACAATTTTGCTGCGCCGTTTGGGAGGGCACTGGAGAGAGACCCGCAGATAGGGAGAGAGAGATAGAAATGGGGAGAAATGCTCTGAAACAGAAGCAGACGTATGAACAGATTTCCAGGGGCGGCCAACTTAACAAGATTTCCCCAAATTAGAGAGAAATGGACAGAATCCCTGTGGGTTTAGACATAAGATAAAGATGAGAAGCTCTGATAAACAGTTATTGTTCTCTCTTAATTTGCTCCTTTGGCTGTGCGATGGATGTTTTATCACTCAGCCTCCTTGTGTTTGTCCTCCACAGAGACACCTTGACATTTTGAATTAGATAACGTTCGTCCCCCTGAAAACAATGGACTAAAATAGTTACTTCATTTGTCCTTTTGCAATGATTATGTGAGCATTGCTGTTATTCCTCATTGACAACAAGAGGCAGCGAGGATCAACCCTCTTGTCTTGTCGGTTGAATGAAGTACTGCTCTCAAAACAGAAGGAGAAGGGCCCGGTACACTATGACAAGATAAGACTGTAATTCAAAATGCCAAGGTATAACCCTTGAACGTTGCTAAGGGCGGTTTCTCACTGGATCCGTTTGAATCGAAGCGTTCCCGAGTACGCTTGGCTGGCCAGCATTCACACTGCCCAAGATCCAATCGCACCAAAGAACACTTGCATGTATACCCCCGATCCTATAGGTGGCGGCATGCACATAGTGTTTCTTCTGTGGACACAGACGTCATCAACTATGCGACAATGTTTGTGGTCGTCACGCAGAAATATAGGGTTGCGGCTGGAGAGCTATGCTGGGGAGGGGAGGCGATCTATGTAAGTGCACGGTCTTTGGGGAGCCTCGCCCCGATGCGGGGAGAACGCACTGAGCGCTCAACACAGTGAGCGCACAGAAGTCAAGCCACAGACTTCTGTGTTGTTGACGGACAACGGATGTACGCTTATGAGAAACAACACAAATAAAACCTGGTGAAACACTTGTGTGCATTAGCGCAAGATGAGGATACAGGAAACATTCAGTCTAAATGTCCAATTTGCTAACCTTCACAACTACTAATACTTTTGTATTTGAAACTTTAAATTTCTCTAAATATTATAAACTTTCACGACAGCTTAAGTACAAAAATATATCATTTATGAAAAGGCAACTATAGTAGCCTATACAGTGAAGTCCGACTGAATGACTGAAACCTTGTATTGTGAATTGTACTTCCATGTACTGTTTCTCATGTCTCATGTCTAAATAAAGTACATCAATCCAACGTCTTTTCTTTTTTGACTCTCTTGGTGTGGGGATTATCTGGCACATGTATGTATCTGTTATGAAAGAGAAATTGCATCATGAGTGAAACGGCTATAGTCCTTGGGAAACTATAAACCTACGTAGGCCTACATCTAAATGAGTTACCATATTTACTTACAAATTTCAAATTACAAAGCCTTATAAGCTATATATTTCTGGGATGCATAGTAGCTGAAACTCCACAAGATACCCACAAGATATACTATATGCGCTGCTCGCGCACCTGAAATGCGCGATGGAGACCCGCCAATGTTTCATGACTGATAGACATGAAAGAAGGCCCTTCACAGCTAATAGAGAATTTTAAATTTTAAGAATCGGTTCAGAATTGAATGAGTAAAATTGTTAGAAAGGCTCCCATAATATAAGTTGATTATTATTTCAATTGTTATGTTCCACCTTAAGAGTAATATGCACCAGCCCACCTTAAGTGCGCAATGCATTCTGGGGCGTTTTCATTCATTCAGTAGCACCGGCTAGAAGAGCAGTGTTTTTGTTGGCTGTTTTTGTCGAGTTTATATACCGTCACCTATTCCAAATAGCGGGCCACTTCCGTCTAATGGTACGCTTGCTTTCACATTGCAGCGTACCGTACCCGAAAACGCATGATCCGGATCCGAAACTGCCTCCGGAGGTGGTTTCGGGAACGGAACGGTTACCCGTTTCGCGGGTCGATTCGCTACATTCACACTAGCCAAGCGGTCTGGAGTGCGCACCCGGGACCTGAGTGTGAAACGGCTCTAAGACTAGACTGCATGGTCACCATTCAAAGCCAGCATCTGAAGTTCAGTGTCTCTCAGAGCTGTGGGTTAACTACTTAAGCCCTATTATTTGATACGTTGTCGGACGACAGTGTTGCAGTATTTGAAATGTTTTGACTATAATGATATGCTCAAAATAAGGATGCCAGGTTGAAAGTGGGTAAGCTACTGTTTAGCAGCCAGCAGCACTCAGCTGGCCTCCTCAAGGGAACTAAATAGTCTCAGACTAAAGAGAAGGGCTTTTGGCAACATACCCCCTACTCGCTTCACTGCCTTGTCCTTCTATCTTCTCTTTGACATCACTTACCGCTCAACAAAGTGACTAATGAAGCAGAAGAGGGGAGAATATTTTCCCGGTAATTAAGAAAAATGAAAGGAAGCATAGTTTGAAAGCTGCCACAGTGGCAGACTGCAATTGTCCTCTGCTTGATGTGGGATTATGGGCGAGGCTATCCTTTACCCCACACAACCTCGCTTTAATTCAGGTGACGTGTTTGACCTTTCCTCACACTGCTCTCCACAAAAACATTTTTTTATCACTCTCATTCTCTATGACTGTCTCTCACTTTCTCCGTCTCTCATTTAATTGTGGTACAGTTTGTAATTAATGCTATATGTGGTCTATGGAGTAACAGCTGTGAAAAATTCTCGTAATGTGGCCAGCCATTTTCTGTAAAAAAAAAAGATTAATTCTTGTGCCCGAGAGTTTTCTCTCAGTATTCTTTTGTCATTTATATGTCTAACTCAGACTTGCTCATAATGAGACTTTGACAGTCAAGTTCTAATCAGTTTATTGTATGACCAAACCAAGATTGTCAACACGAAAGTGGCATCCATTATTCAGTGGTCTTACAGCCTTACAGCTAACAGAAGTTTTTGATATCAAATTGTATACTCCTTACTCATTAAAAACCTAAAGCAAGAGTCCAATAACGGCATGGCTTCATGTGAATCTCATGTGGCCAGTCTATGACATGTCTAAGACATACAGTATGACTCCATATTTTGGCCCAAATATGATGCGTGACTCTATATTATGGCATATTTTGGCCATATTTGACATATGTAATTTTTTACAAACATTGTTAATAGTAGTTTACTCTAGTCTATGCTTGACTGTACATCTTGATAACTGTTTCCATGGTCGCAGAAGGATACTTCTTGTCTCTAGCTCTCATGCTACAAACATCGAAAACCTAAAAAAGAAGCTCACAAGGCAACTCAGAAGGGGTGCAACAGCCTCAAATGCCAATCAAAGCCTCATCAAATACATGCATAAATGACGTGTGTGTGTGTGTGTGTGTGTGTGTGTGTGTGTGTGTGTGTGTGTGCGTGTGCGTGTGCGTGTGCGTGTGCGTGTGTGCGTGTGCGTGTGTGTGTGTGTTGAGGGGGGTACAATTAGGGAAAGCAGCTATAAATGTCATCATGGTTGCATCATTGAAGCAATTCACAATAGATTATCTCAGGTAAATTCCCGACTTTTAATTATGTCCAATGGGGGACGATTATGCTTTTGTAAGCTAAACCCGGTTAAAGAGCTTTCAGGGAGAAGACATGACTAATTTACTAACTTAAGTGCAGGACATGACCTTCCTATATTTACCCTGAATAACACAAGCCTCACATCTTCATTAGGCTGTGCAAATTTTTGGGCATCACTATAAAATTATCCCTTTTTTTCTCCTAATAGGTTGTTAATGAAGTGTTAATGAAGA
The DNA here is from genome assembly GCF_963280865.1 of Gymnoscopelus braueri. Lineage (NCBI taxonomy): Eukaryota > Metazoa > Chordata > Actinopteri > Myctophiformes > Myctophidae > Gymnoscopelus > Gymnoscopelus braueri. The sequence continues at coordinate 32,772,235 of NC_137612.1, read as the reverse complement.
AAAATCTGTTCTATTTTTAGCAAATTATAGAGTTTATGCTCTATTTTACTTGCAGTTAATATGCAGAGGAAGTCATAGTAAAAGTTGGCAATCATGCATCAACTCATGAATCTCTCCGTTAACATTATCTCAAATGTTGGACAGTCTCTCTGAGCAGGTGTGATACAATATAACAGACATCATCCCCCAAAAAACTCATTTGCTGGGCAATTTCTTCTGTTTTCTGACAGCTGTGGGCAGAACAACATTTGAATTTGAAAAGAAAACTCCACTGGGGAAGAATAATACCAGAAGTGTATCCAAATCATCGAAAGTACTGCTGTAAAAATTGGAACTTCCGACATGGGTACGTCCCCACACCGACCTGTTCTCACCGTGATTGCAACAAAATGCTGTGTTGCATCATGCTCACCCAGCGGATGAAAGTCCACACAGCCAAGCCGGCCACAGCACAATGGAATCCCCCCTCAGTCCACTCCAGGCCACATGCTGTGTCTAAGATTGACTAGTGATTGCCATTATTCTTTTTATGGAGACAATAATGTTTGTAATGCCACCCTAATGATAGTAATCATAATGCTCGGTAGAGTGTCGATTCTTTTGACCACCAAAGTACACAGTAGGGTGTGAGTTGGCCGTTGGTTTTCAAAGGTATGATTTAGTTGACGGTGGAGGGTGGAGAGGTTCAGGTGGCTGGCATTCATTACTTCCATACCCAGGTATGAGTTATATATACTGTATGCTGGTGAACGTTACAGGAGTGGATAGGGTGTGTGATATGAAATTAAAGCTTACCATAACACTCTATAATCAATTAAGTTATCATCACTGACTGTCCTCCACCTCCACCCTATTATTTTGGAAATAAATGAAACCGACTAGTCACAGCTTTGTTGACCTACTTTAGAGTAAAGTCCAATAATACTTTTTTGATCACGCATCAGGCATTTCTGCGGGATCAAGATGATATCTAAGATTGCATCAAAGGAATTACAAGCAACCCTCTCTGGTATCATGGAAAAGTGCTTTAAAAAATATGGTTTATTAAATGTATTATTACCACAGCAAGGCACTCTCCATGTAGGTGTGTTTGTGTTAAAAGACAGAGATATGAATCATTTCAAGGCCATGCTTTATTCAGGGCTCCTGTTATGTTAAGGCAGGGGTTCGTGGACAGGACATAGAACATACTGTAATAGGAGTTTCCATAATTGCGCCAGTCACTCATAATATCAGCAAACCAACTGAAAAAAAGATAAAAAGTAAAAATGAAATTAGTAAATTTTGCTCTCCTTTGACCTGCCATTTCAAATCATTACTTATTATCGCGCTTGTGTGCACAGTACAGGCTGTATGAATAGTCAAGCTTACTTCTGATGTTAACAGCATGCTGATGTTGGGGCGTGCACTGCACCTTAATTCTGACATACTGTACTTTGTTGTGCGCCGGTGTTGCATGCTGAAACTAGAAAAAGTGCTCCTCGGAGCACAGGTCTCCGCCAGGTCAGGTACGTTATTGTGGCCTCCTGGTGGCGCTATAATAGGCCAATGTGAAAAGGGTGCCATTTGTTCAAGGGCTTTTCACTGCAATCGGACACTGCATTCATGATTTGAGGCATTTTTCATATTCAAAAATATGTTTGCAGAATTAGACCTGCTGGTGGCGCTATAACAGGCCAATGTGAAAAGGGTGGCATTTCTTCGTCGGCCTAATAGAAATGTGCGTGTGAAATTTCACGGAAATCGCAAGCTGCGTTCATGATTTGAGGCATTTTGTTCAAAACGGAACAATCCTGCAAACTTTGGAAGCCAATCTTAGGCAATCAGGATGGAATATGGGAAATTGGATAAATCCGTGTTGATCACATGACTATAGAGATACTGTGTACCGATTTGTGTGATGTTTGGACAAAATCTGTAGGAGTAGTATCAATAAATGTGTTTTGCACATATTGGCCTCCTGGTGGCGCTATAAACGGCCAATCTGAAAAATTTGAGAGGTTCTGAGTTGGCATCCAGGGAGTGTGCGTGCACAGTTTCGCAGCGGCCGGGCCAACGGTGCCAGAGATTAGCTGCTAACGGACGGACAGGACGGACGGACGGACGGACGGACGGACGGACGGACAGGGGGTAAAACATACTCTCTCGCCATGCCTTTCGGCCTGGCGGAGACAATGAGCCAATCTACAAGCTCACAACGAGGCGTGATGCGATGCGATGCAAGCATGTAGATCTGCAATGTTATGGCGCGCGACACTGTCACACGACGGACTATAAATTAAGCATTAGAGTGGATAGATAAGGCGAGTCTCTCAGAGCTCCTGGCGTCATTGATATTGATCAGTCACTAAACCCGACGCTCCCCTCAGCCTCAAATTGAAAGTAGACGCTCTCCTCTCCACCCGCTGCCTCTCTTCGTAATCATTCCTCCAGTGGCCGGGTCATTTTCATGCGAAAGATTGCCTATTCTGCCTCAGGGTGGGGGAGTGGGGGAGGGGGGTGGGGGGGGTGGGACACACAATGAATAGATTGATTAGGCAATATCGTAATGGGGATAGGGTAATGAGCCTGTCAGTCATCCGAGGGGACAGTGTCTGACAGAGAAAATGTGGCCAGGCAGCAAAATTACTCTCACTGTGCCAGTGGGTAAGCAGTGTGCAAAAAGCCTGTGAAGTTTAATGACAACGATGAGGATCGCCTGGAATGTAAACTGTCTGAGCAGCAAGACTACAGTTGAAGAGGTTAAAAGGAAAATTATAATGAAGAAAATATTAAAATATACCAGGTAGTTTTATTTAGCCTTAAACCATGTGGCAGCCATTTTTTCCGGGCTTCCGTTGCTGCCAGTGGATATCTGGGCTAAGACCTCCTCTACCGTGTGTTAGTCTGTTTACAGTTTGATTAGGACTTGATTAGGAACTTGAGACACGAATATGGAGTTGCAAAATGACATGTTAGACCACATTGATTCACAAGCAGCTAGTTTTCACTCAATGCTGTATGTGAAATGTATCCTCTATATTTAACCATCTTAAGTATTAAGAGCAGTGTACTGTACAGCGCCCTGGTGAGCAGTTAGGGATTAAGTGACTTGCCCAGGGACACTTCGACACATAGTCGGGGCGAGCCAAGGGTCAAACTGGTGACCTTCTGATTCCCAGATGGCCTCACTACCCACTCTGCTATGGCTGTCCCGACAGGAGCGCAACGTCCTTGTCTCGCTTGCAAGGAAATGACAGTAGAAAGTAGTGGTACACAGTCAAAATATCCAGTGTACATGGAGAAAATGTTCCCGTAAGTATACATTTGGTTCCATTTACACACTCGGATATAAGTTAACACTGAGGATTTTTCTGTGTAGCTTCTGGGGTCGACACATTAAGAGGTGTATTTTAGAGGGAATATAACAGTGTATCACCTAGTCTATTCTCTTTCTCTCTCTCTCTCTGGACTGTGAACTAATCCAGGGGCCAGAGGCTGTGTTTACTGCTACGCACCTCCATTCTAATGAATGACCAGATGTCGAATGGACTATTCTCTGTTGTAAATATTGCTTGTGAAACACACACGCACGCACGCACACACGCACACACACACACACACACACACACACACACACACACACACACACACACACACACACACACACACACACACACACACACACACACACACACACACACACACAAGCCTGATAGAAGAGCCATCTGCATTGCCCAGTCATTTCTAATGTAAGTATGTGGCTATGGGGATATAAACCTAAAAGGGCATAAACCGTTACCATGTTGTCCTATTTGTCTGACTGCTCAGCACAGAGAGCAAAATTGCTTGTATCTGATACTGAGGCAATTAGTTTCATATAACTTCTCGCCTCATAAACTGTCAACTCTGCTTCCCCTAATCAAGAAGAGGGTTGGCACGGGAAACAAATGATTGTGATAATGACCCTCACTGCCAGAGTTTAGTTTGAGGGTGTGATCTACAGCACGTATTTATGAGAATGCATGTGCTGTTAATCCACAAGAAACCAATGAGTTGTGTGCCCCCGCACACGGCTGTGCTTGCCTCCATGCATCTCATTGGCTCCCTAGAGAGTTTTAGAAACTATTTGTCAAAATATGTTTTGGGTTTTGGAAAGGCTGTCGTGCAATTCGAATGGCTTTTGGCCTTTGAAATTGTTTATTTTTTGAAGATAATTGTGGTGTGTGTCTGTGTGTATCATGTATTACTATCCTCGTGAGGATTTTTGGCACCAAAGTTGCCCCCATGGGGAAATATTTCTGGTCCCCAATCCCCATGAGGGAAAGAGTTATTTTTTATGGAAATTAAAGACTTTTAGGACCTTACAAACCAGGGTGTTGTGAGATTAATTCACCTGAAAAATATATCGGCAATAAAGCAACACAATTATTATTCAGAACGACTTAAACACACCGCAACTAAAGGCATCAATATGTATGAGGCATCAACTACTGTATATGAATAGTTTTGATGGAAATTAGCAATTTCTTAGCCTTTTTTCCATCCAAATCATAACCAATATATATTGGTCAGTACTCAGTACTCAAACTCACCACGCACTGTCAGGCTACATTGGAGCCTAGGTGGCCCGACCGCTAGGCCAGCGGTCCGGGCCATTATGGCAGGAGTTCTAAAAAAAACTACTTTTGACCTTCCAGTCAAACTCTCTCCAGTTTGGACTATGTGTTAAAACAGCTCTCCTGTCAATGTGATGTTTCTTTCTCTTTTGATCCCACCACTTAACGCACAGCACGGAAAATAGCGCTGCGTCTTGCACTGATCTTAAAAGGAATGGCAGCCGATACTCTGATTGGTTTGATTAAAGTAACACCCAAACCACAACCATGACCATTGGTCGGACCTTTTAGACAAAAGTATTATAAATGTAACTGTGTTGTTTTACATTCTTTTGCCTAATAAAAATTTCAATCAATCAATCAATGACTAATGCAGGGCCGTTTTAGCGTCTACCGCCTCGTGCAATGCGCATTTTACCGTCCTCAAAATAGCAAACCACCACTGACCACATCTCCAGGTCTTAAGTTAAGACATAGGACCTGGTGGTAATTAAGGGTGGCAAAACAGGGTGTGACACCAGATGAATGCTTTTGAGGAAAGAGTTGTAGAGAGAACTAGTTAAATACTACAGGATATCCTCACATGATCAATCACACATAATTTGAAGGACAATGAATTATGCTAATATTCTTGGCAGGAAAAGTCCTTTTTATTAAATTTCTAGGCTAGCGCTAACTAATTAGCTTGACTGTCATCCCTATTAAAATATGCAAACTAATCACAGGAGCTACTGTAGTAGTAGAGAGAGAGAGAGAGTGTGTGTGTGCAAGGCACAAGCAACCATTTCTTTGGGAAAGGACCCTCGCACTCTCTGAGTTGATGAGGAGGTGTGGTACGTGAAGGACTATCATGTTGAAATTATTCTGCGTGATCTGTATTCTTAGCTTCACATCCTCGAAAACAGCTTGTGCAGCATGTCTTTACTGCAGACTGCAGACTCCTTTCATATCCCAGTTGTCTGCTCCAGTGTGAATACGTGATAAATGCAGGGCTTATAGTATACTATGTCTACCTCTTAAATGCATGTCTTGATCATAATTATCTCCTTTTCAAATCTTATTTTCATACCGTACATGTTTTGCGAACACAACGCAAGCTTGTATTCAATCAGATGTGGTTTTATACCTGTGTGAATCTGTAAATAGTTCTATTGACTTAGTAATCATTCCAGTTAGCTTTCCTCCCTGCTTGTCTTTTTTCCAAACATGTTGACCTTTTTTTCTGAGCTTAATACAGTAACTTAAAAGACCATACCGGGGTGAATACTGTACATGTCATTATATACCCAATATGGCTTTGGCCATACTGTATATTGTACGTAAACAAACCATATTCCCTTTAATGGCTTTATTTTTGGATTTTTGGATTTTCTCGATAGTCTTAAACTGTTAATGAACTTACAGTGTCTGAAAAATTGAGTCAATATTGGCTAAACATCAGTACATGTTTAACTTCAACATTAAGTTAAGTTCGTAAAGCAATCTTTACTCCAGGGACTATTTTCAGCTAAGCGTGAACAAATACTTCACCCCAGACCTTGAACAAAGAAGATGGCCTACACAAACAATAATCAAGTGCTCAAATGGCTGGGAAATAGCCGGAAGGGGTTTTGATTTGATTTACCCAGTAAGTGACAGGTCATGATTGGCATGTTTTGATGTAACCTGTGACTCTTAAGGGGCTGAAAGAAATGTCTCAAAATACACTTGTAAGTTTGACCCACCCCCATGTGTTCTGACTTATCTTAAGAGACTCACACGACAAAAGGGCCATTCACACCAATAATGATAACTATATATTGTTTTAAAAATAATTCTGTGGATCTCCACACCACAACTATAACGACAACAGTGGCAATTGATATCTTTGGAATTGCTTTCAGAGCGATTTGATTAACATTAGAAACACTGACAGCCAATTAAAATACATCCAAATTTCTAAAACAGGACAGTTGCGTAAGCGGGGCAGTGTCCACAGAAAGCTTTTGTGAGCCGAGGAGCTTTGGATTTCATGTTCAGAGCACTTCTCACTAAGCCCACAGAGTGTTTATTGACGCCCGTAACGTTGGAGCCTATCAACCGTTGCTGTGTGTGAACGTCATGTCTTCTGCATTAGTGCCACAAATATCATACTTAGCTGAAACAACGGTAAACATGGACTTCTCATGTTTGTTGTAATGATTCAAAGTCAGGTTGTAAATGACCGGGTTGGCAGACGCAGCCAGGAGGATCAAATGTGGCATTGATGAGTAGCGCTCCTCTCCGAAAATCTAACTATTTTCTGCTTGAAGCACCCAAGGCCCTCTGAGAGCAGTGAAATGTGATGCTCTGCAATTCACATAGCATTGCATGGCAGAAAGAAATCCTTTCTGTGGGCATTAAACATCACATTCAATTTATCTTTCAGTCATCAGTGTGGACTCCCCTTAATTTGCTAAATTGATAAATGAAACCATGTGCCATGTGGCACCCACTTCCGTAACAGTAGCTTATTTAGAATTAAGTGCTCCGTGCTGGAAGAACAAACTGGAACTGGTCCTTCAGCATGGGATTGGCATAAAACCAAACGCCCCTTTTTAGATATGGCTGATCTATAATTGGTCCCGTCCTTTTTCTCCCCTCTACACCAAATCTCTTCACCAAAAATAGCCGTACAAGTGTTGTGAGCTTGTTGGGACACTAGGTTTCATACGTTTAATCTATAAAATAATAATCAGATCTGGGATGTGCACAATTTAGAAACTCCAGGAAGATAAAGTTAGCATGCTGAAATAGAAGCCATTATTCTTGCATCAATAAAATAATAATAATAAATATAGGCAAGGCACATGTGTAAGCAAGTTTCACGGCTGTCGGTCAAACGAGGCATGACTTTTGCCTGTTAAAAGTTTGCATTTGCAAAAAGTTGCTATAGCGCCCCCCTTTGACCAATTGGATTAAGATTGGTTTCAGTGATACTTGGAATGACCCTCTACATTACTGCAAAGTTTCAAACAAATGTGAGTCTGCATGTATGTGCTAGGGGCAAACGAATAATTGTCATAAAACTGCAATATTCATTGGCTCATAAAAGCTTAATTTTTTCACTTATGGAAAATCCGCTTCCCCAGTTTGTCGGCATAGGTCCAAAGCTCATGCGTAATATGTTTCGTGCAGATTGCTCAAAGATCCCAGGAGGAGATAGATTTGTACTGTTTTTCATATAATTCAAAATGGTGGGAGATCTAAAGGTCAAAGGTCAAAAGTCAGAGTGTGAAAGTTGTTAGGCATGAGAAGACGCATGTGTGTATCGAAGTTTCATGGCTGTAGGTCAAACAGGGCATGAGTTGTACCTCTTCAAAGTTGGCTTTTTCAATTGAGTGCTATAGCGCCACCCTTTGGCCAATGGTTGTGAGTTTCGGGCCTTGGCGGAAGAACACGAAAGCCAAGGAATGCAATAAGGCTTCGAGCCTGATAGGCCTCGAACCCTTAATGATAACGTTTGAAATCTTGTCTGAAATTACAACAATGATGTCATTAGTATAGGCAGGTTTCTGAACTGTCCACAGCCCACTGCTGTGACACAGTGGAAACTAGACAGAAATGCTGCCATCTTATAATGAGCATTAGTGAGGACCAATTATTTGAAGATTAGGTTGAAAATGGGCGAAGTGCTCCTTTAAATCAGGCTTGGACATGACAGACGGTACTTCACTACTCGGCCGGTCAGCAATAACTACATTGGTAATTGGTTGCAACTATTGCAGCTGGCTTCACATGCACACCCCATTGTAGTTGTTCCGCAACTTGAGCACAGTGCAGTCTTTTTTTCCAATTACCTTCTTTATGGCAGAAATGACCAACATTTTCAGAGTCACGGACAGCATGAACAACTCTCTGCTCCGAAAGAAAATTGCCTTCGGAACGGCCAGAGAAATACATCCCCCCAGCATGGCCCTTTCCTCTACCAACAGTAAAGGCATAAGCGCAGGGTCCCCACCTCTGCCTCTACGGGTCAACACGCAATCTCCTGCCAGAGCTAATGCCTCCAATGTCATCTTTACTTTTTTGTTCACTTTAGAGATGCACATATCGATATTTTCTAAGCAATTATTCTATCAATTACTTTATTGATCAATTAAATAATCAAGAAACCATGTTTTACATACAGTTTATCAACAAATCAATGCAACACATCCTAGTAGATGTATGCTATTAGAATCGACTAAACCAGATATTCTGATTAAGCACACTTCTTAAGCCCAAATGTGTCACGCAAAAGTAGTAAGCTTGTAGTTTTGCTAATTTCTCTATTTTTGAACATTTTTTAAAAAATATAAATTTATTAAAATTGTTTCTATTGTATAATATATTAAATCGATTAGCTCGATTAACTGTTGCACCCCTGTAGTTCACTTGCAGTTTGTACATATCGATTTGCTCTGGAGCCGCGTTTTTAAACACATTTATATCCAGCACCATCAAGTTGCACAAGTCTTCCACAATGTGGAGCACCAGCAATTAAAATTAGGCATGTTCTGCTAAATGGACCAAAAATAAAGAAATAACAGTCAAGCCTCCAAATTCCAAATGAATGAATGATATAGTTTGTTCCCGTTTTTTCCAATGTCTAAATTGCTGACCGTGAGCCTCAGTGACTAATTCATATGCCTTCAGTACAGCAACCTTAACCTTTACAAAGTAGGTACTGTCTGTCACCTGTGGTCAATGAGAAAGCCTGCTGAGCACATCCAGTCTACACGCACTGCAGCAAAACTGTGTCCCGAATCAACCCAATCCCTTGCATCTGCAACACACTCAAACAAAGTGAACAAAGTTTCAACCTCTTTCTCATTAAATGTAGGCACTAAGTGCAAACTATAAAAAATGTCATGAACTATCACTACCCGAGCTGACTCTTCCTTTCTTGACATGTCACCCAATGTACCTTGTTTAATTAAACTTAGTCTCTCACATTCGAAGTCCAATGTAGCCCGTTCCATTTGCTGTCTTATTTTGTCCTTTTCCAATTTCAACTTCATGTCTCATTTTTTTTCCAGTGTCAGTTCTGCCTGCTGTCATACTTATTCCTATTCCAACTCCTTCTCTTTCTCCAATTGCATTCACAACATCAATAATTCTCTCTGCTGTTCAAAATTCAAAGCCAAATCAGGGAGAGCCCTGACAGCAAACAGCCTCAGCCAGACCAGCAGAAGGTAGGTACACAGTAAAATCACGAGTGGTAATTTATTTTATTTATTTTCTGGGTACATTTGTACCCTCTCACAGTTAGATTACCACTGTATAAGGTAACGGTTGAAGGACTGCCACAACTTTCATCGAATCAAAATTTGCCTTTATAATAGCCTTTATATTTTCCTCTTTTGTCACCAACACATTTAGAAGTCTGCCTAGCCTATTATCAGTGGTCGAAAGACATCAGGAATCAACAGATGTGTGACTACTGCACATACACAACTTTTGGCAAACTTATTTTTCTTCTTGTGTAAGCATCATCACATTATGGATAGGCAGCTGTATATACTTCTATTATTGTTCATGTCCTTTTTTCCTCCATACATACCAATAGCTGGAAATAGCTGCAGCGTGACACGTTGTGAGTTAGAAGATTTGCTATTTTTGCCGAATGTTCACCCCAGAATATGGGCGCTAGTCTTTTTTAAATGACTTATGTCATTATAATGCTTTATAATGTGTTGTCATTATTGTTATAAAGCATTATGAATATTTATGGGTGCTTATACTGTAAGTAAAATTATACAATGTTATAAGCAGATTATAATGTATTGAAACTATGTTTAGACACTGGCTTCATAGAAAGTGTTACTGAATAGTCCTTTACTTTTTGGACCTTTTGTGTTTTGAGATACATGTTGGCTGAATGTTCCTTCCCCTGGATAAATGGCTGTCATATCCCTTCTTGTGAAAATTGTGTCATTTCCAATCATCTTTGCTCATCACCAAAGATGCCATGTATGTAGCAGCCTTGTGCGGATGGCTCGATGAGCAGATGGAAACGTGTGTGTGTGTGTGTGTGTGTGTGTGTGTGTGTGTGTGTGTGTGTGTGTGTGTGTGTGTGTGTGTGTGTGTGTGTGTGTGTGTGTGTGTGTGTGTGTGTGTGTGTGTGTGTGTGTGCGCGTGCGTGTGTGTGCGTGTTCGCTTTGCTTGAGGCTGTGTCCGAGACATCTCTACAATAATAACCTCGCCATAGTCCTACCATCATTCTTCTTCTCTGGTGTTGTTATATTGGACTATAATGATGGGACAGCCTCGGCTGGGGCACTGTTGAGTCCAAGGAGGCATAGAGTGAGACATTCATGGAGGTCTTCACACACACACACACACACACCCACACACACCCACACCCACCCACACACACACACACACACACACACACACACACACACACACACACACACACACACACACACACACACACACACGCTATACACACATGGATCATTAACGGGTCGAGGGTGGTAAGGAGAAACATGCAGGCGGGTCTGCCCCTGTCTGACCACGGTCCTGGCCTAATGGGAATCTTATGGCTGAGTGCGCTGCGCTGCACAGGGGCCCAGGATGTATGGCCACCCCATGAAAGCATTCCAGCTGTGAGGCTGACACACGGGAAATGAACTCCACTGTGAGGAAGAAGAGGAGGGGGACAGAGTAGAGAGGGAGGGACAGAACAGAAGGAGGGGAGAAGGAGAGCTGGAGATGAATGGAGCGGGAGATAGAGGGAGAAATGGGCCGTGCCTGTGACTGGTGATGAAGTGGTCAAATAATAAGCGTCAAGGTGTTCCCTCTTTTCTTTTTTTTTCATGTGAGAGGCAGTCAAAAGACATTCAAGGCCTCCCTTGTTATTCTTTTGTGCGCACGAATAAGCACAATAAACAGGCCATCGTTGTCTATTATTGGCTGGGGTTGTTTATCCCAAAAGGCCGCAAGGGCTACTAGCTATGGTGCACATGATTATTTTAGGTTGAGCTGGTGGAAAATGCCCAAGTAGGCAACAGAGACAAAGCTTCATACAATATTTGCCTTGTTGTTCTGTACATATTGTTCCAGCACTTTGAGATCTGATATTGGCTGTTGTCTCGAGATGTCGGAGCTTGTGATTCACGAGGCGATAAAGAGAGAGGAAATAAAATAAACATGGGCACAATCGCCTCTGAAGTCCTCATGAAATATTTACAAGATTGCATATATTAAGGGATTAGAGACTGTATGTAACATGATTATCAACAAAACATCCCAAGCGGCATCAAAGTGAGGGAAAAAAAAAGGAGAGATGGGGTGGGGGAGAAGTAAAGAGAGGCAGAGGGATAGAGATTATGAGAGAGATTATGGGATTATTTGAATAAGAGATTATTTGAATAATGAAAACAAAACATTAACAGGATGTTTTGAAATAAACATGAAGAGAGCCACAGAGTAAACAAACACATTGGTTTGTATTCTTGTTTCCCCTCTGAAGGCGTTGTCCGTCATTCATCTGTGTTTAGACCTTCAGTAATATCCTACAATCTCTACTAATTGAATACTGTGTTGAATATACTTCAGCAGGTTCAATATATGTCAATGCTTCCTTTTGACTGTCAATAAATAACATGCTTGGAAAACCTTAATTAAGTCTCTTCCTACTTTAAATTTATTTTAGGCGTTATGCAAAGCACTGTGTCTTTTGTATGGAAGTGTCATTTCATATAATGTGCTATACAAATGAACATGCCTTGCCTAAAGAGAACTAACGAATAGAAAGAATAATTAATATCGTCATTAGCATAATTTGTTTATCTGCATTTTTCCAGTGTGGTTTTACTGTTTCTGCACCAATGGCCTTTGATGCACACAGACCCTTAAGACTTAAACAAGGAACAGACTAGTTCAGTGGGCGAGGCAATGACCAGAATGCAGTCGTGCTGAAACAGCCAAATTGGCCCACTGAAAAGACATTGGGAGGTTTCATAAAGCGCTGATTACCTAGCTGTTTGTTTGGTGTTCTTACATGACAGGCAGGCACCAGGCACCTGACTGATATCTGTTGTTGTACTGTAAGGCAAGGCAATACACGTTTATTTGTAGAGCACATTTCGACAACAAGGCAATTCAAATTGCTTTACACAAAATATTAAGCATTAAGACATTAAGACACGGAGCATTATGAGAGTGCAAAAGACATGTATCATAAAAGGACAGATATTGTTTTTAAACAGTAAAAGGCAGCGGCAAATGGTGAGAGTTGTAGCAGATCTATTCTTTCTGTGAGTTTGTGGTTCATACAACTGAACACTCCTCAATGTTTAGTTATAAACCATTCAGTGCTTTATAAACCAACAGCAGTATTTTGAAATCAATTCTTTATGGAGCCAGTTGTAAAGATGTAAGAACTAGAGTGGTATGATCCACTTTAGTAAGGACTTGAGCACCAGCATTCTGAATCAACTGCAGTCGTCTGATTGATATTTCTTTTTTTAGGGAGACCTGTAAAGATACCATTAAGTCTACTGAAGCTGAATGCATAGACACATTTTTTAGAACTCTTGTTGAGACTAAATTAATTAAATTCTTAATATGCTGTATCGCTACTTTGAACTCATGCCATCTGGATGAAGATACAGAACCTTGAAGTGGGAAAAGATTCATTTTAGCAGGAGTTTTGTCCCCTCAGCATTAAACAAACCGCCCGATTGGATTTTTTTTTGTGTATAGTGGGGACTTCATGTATTGTTGTTGTTGTGTTGTTTTGCGCTATATGGTTATGTGTTTTTCTGTTGAACAGACTGTGAAGACAAATATCCCTGTGGGGAGAATAAAGTAAAAACTATTATTATTGAGGTGACAGTAGGGTGATTTTGTAATTGTGTTAACACATTAACCGCCAAGAACGTAGTCCTACGGTCCGTTAAATCCAACTGTTAAAGGTTTAATGACATTCACTTTTACACCACATTCAAAGTCTTTGTCCTGGTCCTTCAAAAGTGTACAAAAAGTTTTAAGTGAAAATTCCATTCCAGTGATCAATGGCAGGTGTTTTTCTCTCACATTTCTAAAGCCTTTTCAACTGCAATGAAAAAAGAAATCTTTGCCTGCGGGTGTCGCTGGTGAGGGATTTTGCCTGTCAATCATCGCCTCTGCTCCGCCCCCCCCCCAAAGGAAAGGATAGGGGAGGGGAGGGGCGAGGAGGAGAGTGGGCGGGATTAATCGACTGTGACCTCACTGTCGAAGGGCCAAGCTCAGATTACTTTTCAGCCTAATTATTCAGAAAACCCCAGACCACAGAAAATCCACTGAATGTTCTAAGTTCAGTTTTTTTTGGGTGTAATTGAGGTCATAAAACCCCAAATAAAACATTGAAAATAAAAAAAGTTAAAATGAATGTCATGATACCTTTAAGCGCCGAGACCGTAGCCCTACGGTCCACGGTCTTTTCGCGCTATTCACTTCCGGGTTCACTTTCGGAATTTTTTTGATCCACTTCCGTTTCCGGTTTGATGACCGGAAATAGAATTATTTGGGATCCGGTTTTGACGATCACGCCCGCTCCCATTCTACAGACGAAACTGAAACTCAATTCTCTTCCTGTAGTTTTTTCTCCTCGCATTTCACTGTTTAACGTAATCCGCTCTAACTACAACAGCTCTAACTAAACAGACCGTGTAGAGCTCAATCTTAAGGATTTTAACAAGATCTATGGCGACATGAAAAAAACAAAAAAACAACAAAAACACCTTGGCACTGGTGAGTACATTATGAGATTAACCTCTGGCGGTCGATGTGTTAATGTGGCTGTTGAAATTCAGGTCTGAGACTACCCTGAGATTTCTGGCTTGGGTTGTGTTTTTTAACATTACTGATTGAAGCTAAGCACTTTTAATCATTCTTCCTTGGCTCCGAAAACAATTACTTCAGTTTTGCCTTTGTTTAATTGAAGAACATTCTGGCATATCCAGTCATTGATTTGCTCAACGAATTTATTCAGTGTTTGTAGCGGACCATAGTCCCCTGATACAGTTATGTAAATTTGTAGATGCCTCAGAATGGAGCCTTGTGAAACTATGCATGTCATTTGTTTTGCTCAACTAAAATACATTGTTCTTGTGTCAATAATAAAAAAAAGGAGAAGAGCCTGAAATCTTGTTTGAAATAACCATATCTGCCTACTGATGATGTCATTGACTGGAAGGCAGGTTTCTGAACTGTCCACAGCCTTCCTCTGAGACACATTATTATACAACAGGTAGTTCCGACCAGTGGTGGAAAGTAACTAAGTACATTTACATAAGTACTGTACTTAAGTACAATTTTGAGGTATTTGTACTTTACTTGAGTATTTCCAATTTCCAAAACTTTTACTTCTACTCCACTACATCTCAGAGGCAAATATTGTACTTTTACTCCACTACAATTATTTGAAAACCTTAGTTACTAGTTACTTTGCAGATATAAATTATGATATTATCAATATATACATTATACATTCACCACTTTAGCCATATATAATACATAGGCTATTTGAAAATACAAGTCTACAAGCTCACAATGCGTCGCATCGCGACGCGTTGTGAGCTTGTAGATTGGCTATTTTCAAACATTTTAGTAGTTTTACTTTTGCTACTTTAAGTACATTTTGAAACCAATACTTTTGTACTTTTACTCAAGTACATTTTTAATTCAGGACTTGTAACAGAGTACTTCTACATTGTAGTATTGATACTTTTACTTAAGTAAAACATTTGGGTACTTTTTCCACCACTGCTTATCAGACGGAGTCTCGGCAGAGCAGAGCCGGCTAAGTGGGTAGGCTAGCAGTTTGCATGGGAAGTTTGCAGAAATAGTAGCTAAATCAGGCATAAATTAAATACAATGAGATTGAGCTAACGGTTAAGTTTTGTTTCTCTATGTTTTGAGTTCTGACTCTGTCTCTGTCAGATGGACCCCATGTATTTCCAGGATAACACAGATAACACAGAAAGGTTGTTATTTTGAGAGAGAAATACCCATTAATATGAATATTATATGGTAACTGTTATTATCACACTACTTATTACACTCGAGGGTGGCTTTACCATGATTATTGGCACTTCTGATGCTTGCGGAACTCGTCTCAGCCTCGATCATTCCTGATCGGATCACTGTTGGTACGGTAAAGTACACCCTCTCGTGTAATATTGCTTAATTATAATGAGCATTGGTGAGGAACAATTATACGAAGATACGTTGAAAATGGGTGAAGGGGTTCTTAAGTATGATTCAAACCAGTTTAGTACTGCTGTTATAAAAAATCCCATCCAGCTTTTCATCCTATCTAGTAAGTATGTTGTAGGTGTCGAATGCAGATTTAGTAATACTAAGACTGTCACTGTCTGTGTTTAAGTGGATGTCATTGTAGACATTAACAAGAGCAGTCTCAGTGCTGTGGTGTGGTCCAAATCCTGAATGGAAGACACCAAAACTGCTGTTTAGGACCAAGTTCAATGATTTTACTTAAAAACTGTTGGTTTGTTATGAGCCTGTAATTGTTCATTAGTTACGTGTGTAGATTATTCTTTTTTAAGGGTGGGTTGATGGGTCTTTTCAGAGCGAGTAGTCATGGATATAAGAACGATGGTTTCCACTGGGTTATCCTATCAGCCAACTCTGTTGCTCGGCCAGTTTACCAAAGTCTTGCTGCCAACCTAACCACAAGCAGCAACCTCTTTCCTTCCTTATCCATTCAACATAGTGAGACTGCCATTAAGTTAAGCGTCTCCGCCAGGCCGAGAGGCATGGCGAGAGAGTATGTTTTGCACCCCGTCCGTCCGTGCGTGTGTGTGTGGGTGTGTGTGCGTGTGTGTGTGTGTGTGTGTGTGTGTGGGTGTGGGTGTGGGTGTGGGTGTGTGTGGGTGTGTGTGTGTGTGTGTCCGTCTGGCCGTCTGTCCGTCTGTCTGTCTGTCCGTCTGTCTGTGAGAAGCTAATCTCCTGCACCGTTGGCTTGATTGCAGCGAAACTGTGCACACACACTCCCTGGATACCAATTCAGAACCTCTGCCCCAATCTTTTCACATGGGCCTGTTATAGCGCCTCCAGGAGGACGCTTTTTGCACAATTTTTTTTTTACAGTACTCCTACAGATTTTGTCCAAACGTCACGCAAATTGGTACACAGTATCTCTATAGTCAAAACGAAACAGGTTTTGAACAAAATGCCTCAAATCATGAACGCAGCATTCGATTGTGGTGAAACTTTGCACGCACACGTTGAGGAACAAATACCACCCTTTCAACATTGCCCTACTATAGCACCACCAGGAGGCCGAATTTTGCAAAACAATATTACTCCTGCAAATGTTGTCCAAACATCACGCAAATCTGTACATATTATCTCTATAGCCAAGTGATCAAGACGGATCCGTCCGATCCGTCCGATTTGTCACATTCCTGCCTGATTGGCGAATTCCGAACATTGCTGGCCCACACTAACCTACCTGACCTGGCGGAGACCTGTGCTCGGAGGAGCACTTTTTCTAGTTTAGGTTTCAGTTTGTGCAACATTATTATTATCATTTTCAAAAGGGATGGAGATTGACAGTTTAAAACTGACTCAATCTACTGTGGCATAAACAAAATGCAGTAGGCCTATGTCTCTATTCCCTGGCTTCCCACATCCTGGGGCAAGTGTACAGCACTGCTGTTGAGTTGCATCCATTTAAAATGCTCAAAGCACAGTGAGTGTGCATTCCTCAGCCTTGGACAGTGGTACACTGACTGACTGACAGTGGTGTAAAGTAACTAAGTACATTTACTCAAGTTCTGTACTTAAGTCAAAATTTGAGGTACTTTTACTTTACTGAAGCATGTCATTTTCTCGATACTTAATACAAATTCTTCAAATTATTAATCAAAACATTTTTTTTAAATAGAAAATCTACAAGCTCACAACACGTATAAAATTATAAAAGTATAAAATAGGGCTGATACTTTTGCACTTTGACTTACTGTAAGTAGAACATTTTGAATGAAGGACTTTTAATTGTAACAATGTATTTTTACTGACTGACTGACTGATGATGTACAGTATGGTGCCTCGTCCATCAGAGAAGCTGACCAGGCTCTTGTGTGAGAGTAGTGGTATGGAGGACTGGGCACAGAGTTAAGGGCGCCGTCACGACCTTGAGTTGGCAGATCCGGTGCCAGCACTTTCCTTCTGTCCTGGGCCCATGTGCACTGTCAGCTGTCAACTACCCTGGCTGTCACTTATCTTGTGTACACACACACACACACACACACACACACACACACATACACACACACACACACACACACACACACACACACACACACACACACACACACACACACACACACACACACACACACACACACACACACACACACACACACACACACACAGACAAACTAAGAGACAGATATGCACATAGATTTACAATTACATGGACATACACTTAGATAATAAAATATCACACCTGTGTGTGCGCACGCGGCCCCCCACACACACACACACACACACACACACACACACACACACACACACAGACAGACACACACACACACACACACACACACACACACACACACACACACACACACACACACACTCACACACTCACACTCACACTCACACTCACACTCACTCACACTCACACTCACACTCACACACACACACACACAAACAAACATTGACAGTGGGGCCAGCTTCAGGCTTTGGCTCTTTGCCAAGCATTTCCCTCCAGATTTCAATGACCCCCTCCCCCTCTCATTCATATTCTCATTCCATCCTATTTTCTTTCACTGTTTCCCCCCCTCTTTCTTCTTCCTCTTTCTCTTGGCCGAAGCCAGGGATACAGTGCAGCAGCCACCCGTGAGAGGAGCGATTTAGTAATTGTGCGGCTGGCAGAACAAGCACACGCGTGCGTGCCCGTGCCTTGGCATGCCAAAGTCTGGCATGTACACCCACCCGCGCACTGGCGCGACTGAAGAGAGAGAGAGGATAAGACAGAAAGAGAGAGAGATATCGAGAGAGAGGTGGAAGACAGACTGCAGTGCAAGATGGAAGTGGAAAATGAGACAATTTGGGCGGGGGTGGTCCCTGTGAATGGCCCAGATGAGAGAGCTAGAAAGGGATAAAGATGGGGTGTAGGCTCATCTTGCTCTGTGGGTGGATGATTCAGAGCCTAGAGTAGAAGCAGCAGTCACTGGCATGAGACAGTAGGGGGTGGGGCGGAAAATAAGCAATTAGCGTAATTAGGAGACTGGCTTTAGCGAGGCCCTGACAATATGTCACCTCTCATTATAACCCATAAGTAAACACGGCGGCCTAATGCAAGACAACACCCATTCTTTAGACAGTTCCCTGTGTCAATGCACATTTTGCTCTCTCCGGCCACGCTTCGCTGCATATTATTGACTTGCCAATACAACATAAGGGCTTTGGATTAACAATATCCAAAGGTGAGGTCCACAACAATAATGAGAGAGGGGCCAGCTAGGTTTCTGCCGAGTACTACAAAGTTTGGCAGCATAATAGATAAGGGCTCTAGGTCCTCATTAAGCCACGCTGGGATTGATTCATTCAAATGAATGAAACGTGTGGGCTGGTTTTATTAGAGTAGAGGATTAGATGTTGTGGTGGAGACATAATTGATGTTTTTTGGAGCAATTACTGAGGGACTACAACCTCAATTGGCTGATTGAAGGGTCGTTCAAAATGTGTGTACTATATATGTGAAGTTATGGTTGAATCATCTCCTTGAATACAACTGTGTTAAATGTGTTCTTTCTAGGCAATTGTCTCGCTACCCAGATCTCTACTACACACTGCGTTAATAATGTCCCAGTGCTGCATGGAGTAGTGTCTGGTAGAACAGCTTTTACCCTGTGGCAAAAAAAAGTAAACGTCCAAGGGCCGGGCACCTAGGCTCAATGTAACCTAACAGCGTGTCGCGGGTTTGAGTCCCGATCCCGACGACCTTTGCTGCGAGTCACTCCCCATTTCCTGTCAGCCTAACTGTCCTATCAATAAAGGCATTAAAAGCCCAAAAATAAATCTTAAAAAAAGACATATCATAACTTTTGACGCAACTTGCTCTTTTAGACTCAACAAAGTTGGTTGAACCGAACTATACAAGTTTCTCATATCCGTTAGTCTAGAGTAGGACATGTTAATTTATACATTTGTACACTCTCAGAGTTAGACTTTACTGTGTACTGTGCAGTGTGCGCACGTCTGATGCTTTGGACTCAAGTAGCGTTTAGACTATTGCAGGCTGTGAATAGCCAAGACAACAGCATGCTAGATCTGTGAACGCTTTTAATTTCAAGGACCCCCAGTTCGATATGCATTAGATCGCGGACCCCCATTTAATACTATGTTTAGCTCGCTCTGGGACCCCAATCTACACGGTGAAATCCTCTGTGTTAATTGAACCCGAGTTGCAGACCTGTCCATTTGGTTTCTAACTATCAATCATTTAGCCCGGGACCCCCCTGTAACCCTCTCAAGGACCCCTGGCAGTCCCCAGAACCCATGTTGAAAAAAAGTGTGCTATACTGCCTACACAAAATATTTGCACTGCACTGTTCCCCTTTTGTTGACATGCTTGTTTTAACAGCAACCCCACTGCACTCCAAAGCAAACAGTTTACCCTGTCAGTCTCAGTGCAAACGACCCATTAAACCTTGCCGCTGCCACACACATCCATCCGCTTTACACGTACAGACGTGTGTGAGGTTTCTTTATTTTGTTTTATTGTGCCTTCAGCTTTGTGTATTTATTCATTTGTATGTTTATTTATTTATTTTTCCCATCCCCCTGTGACACGGTAGGGACTCTGTGCCAAGCGACCGTGACAAATTGGGATTGGAGATGACAAAATAGGCTTTTTAACAAGCATGGCAGAGGGGATTGGACTCTGGCATCGGGTTCACTTGAATAAGCAGACAGGCTGAACTCCTCCTGGGCCCGGCTTTGATGGGTAGCTTTCATCCGTCTGATGGAAAGATGCTGGCTCTGTCTTCTTATCTGTGTGTGTGTGTGTGTGTGTGTGTGTGTGTGTGTGTGTGTGTGTGTGTGTGTGTGTGTGTGTGTGTGTGTGTGTGTGTGTGTGTGTGTGTGCGTGCGCGTGCGTGCTCGCGTGTGTGTGTGCACCCGCGCGTGCAGGGACAAATCCTCTGTACTTAAAATCTGAGAGTGAATTTGGGACATTTCTGGGTCCATTTTCATATTCCATTGTGCACCGTTGGCGATTGCTGACAAGAACTGATTTTCAAGCTTGAAAATCAGTTATTTTCGGCAAGCGACACCTTCATACTAACTACAGAGTATGAATTTAAGCTTCAGAGTCAAATCAACAGTAATGATTCATACTATGTATGGCAGCGAGCGATTTGAGCACCTGTCCTGACGTGCTAGCTAGCCATGTGCAGGTCTCTCCAGAGGATGATAATTGTGTGTCAGTCAGCTAAACTTAGTGCACTTGTGTTTAGATGCTTGTCTTGGGGTTACACACGTGTAGTATGTTGTATAGGCTGTGTGCGTGCTGTTGTTCTTAAGCATGATTCATACTTAGACGTACAAGGGTGTCCCGTGCCCTAAACTGTAGATCTACAAGGGTTGTGAGCTTGTAGATTTGCTATTTTTGGCATTTGACACTGTATGTGAGAGTGAACATAATAAGCATTAAAGTAGTGTGCACAGGGACAGTGTTGAACAGATGCGAAGATCAACACATGTATCAATCCGAGACAGAGATGTCGCGTGGGAGGTGGGAATAGGGGCTAGCGGAAATGACATATGTTAAACTCAGGCAGGCTGCATTTCAAACTATGCTTGCGTGTGTGTGTGTGTGTGTGTGTGTGTGTGTGTGTGTGTGTGTGTGTGTGTGTGTGTGTGTGTGTGTGTGTGTGTGTGTGTGTGTGTGTGTGTGTGTGTGTGTGTGTGTGTGTGTGTGTGTGTGTGTGCAAATATGTACCTGTGTGTATACAATTATGTGTTGATGATTGAAATTCTTTATTAGGAATAACCCCTTGAGGTGTAGCATCTCGTTTTTGAGGTGTGTGTGTGTGCATGTTTGTTTGTGTGCGTAAACACAAGGTGCTAGCATAGGGTAATTAACTAAACCCAAGACACATTTAAAATAAATGCATATTATTTTGTGCGAGTGCATGGTGAGTTTCTTAAGTTTGTGTGTTTGATTGGAATGTGATCATTATTTTTGACACACACACACACACACACACATAAGATGGAGGGTCTTGAGAAAATGTCTTTGGAAGTAACGTGGCGGGGGAGGCGATGAAAGATGAAAGAGTAAAAAGAGCGACAGATAAATAGAGGAGATAAAAAATATAGTTACAGGGAAAGGACAAGTACAGACGAACGCCACAGGGAGAAATGTAGAGATTCCAAAGTAGACGACAGGCCGAAAAAGAATAAATCAAAGGAGAGAGAAACAGGGAGAGGTGGAGAGGAGACAAACGGGTCAGATGGAGCGAGGGATGATGGAAAAGGTTGTAAAGTAAAATGGATAGAGTAAGAGGACGAGTCAGAGAAGAAAGAAAACAACAGTGAGACTGGGTGACAGATGGGGGTGGAGAGAGACAAATAGAAGGGAGGTGAAGAGAATAGATAATTAGAAGTAAGACAGAGAACTAATGTCAAAATGGGGGATGGAGAGACCGGGAAGATTGTGTGCCCATACGTTGATTGTTTACATTGTAAACAGATGCTCATGCATTTGTTGACATGCATGCATGGATTACTTTGATGGACTGTTGATGGCGGACAGGAATCTTTATACAGTGTGTGTTAGGGCATTCACAGAATAGTCGAATATTCGAATATTCGAATATCAAACCGACTATTCGACTATTACACCACTATTCGACTATTAAAAAAAAAAAAAAAAAAAAAAAAAAACCCTTTTTTTTTTTTGGCTTTTCTAGAGCAGACACGCAGCTGTGAGCTCTGGTGTGACGTCAACTCGCATTCCTTGAGTCAAGTCATCAATGCCATTGAAAAAAAAAAAAAAAAAAAAAAGGTTTTTTTTTTTTTATAATCAAACCGAATAATCGACTATTCGAATAATTTTGGGTCGAATAATTCGAATACCATAAAATCACTATTCGTTAATGCCCTAGTGTGTGTGTGTGTGTGTGTCTCTCTCTCTCTCTCTCTCTGTGTGTGTGTGTGTGTGTGTGTGTGTGTGTGTGTGTGTGTGTGTGTGTGTGTGTGTGTGTGTGTGTGTGTGTGTGTGTGTGTGTGTGTGTGTGTGTGTGTGTGTGTGTGTGGTGTGTGTGTGTGTGTGTGTGTGTGTGTGTGTGTGATTGATTGTATGGATTTATGGGCTAGCTGTCTGTGATGTGCTTGCATGTGTGTGTTTACAGTTTTTGTTTAAGTGCGTGCATTGGATTTCTTTGATGGACTTTAGATAGCGGACAGGACTCATGTATACTGTGTGTGTGTGCACGCGTGTGCGCATATGGATGAGGTCCGTGGCTTCATGCCCATCAGTTTACGGTGATCAGTCTTCCCTGGCTGTGGTCTGCCCACACTGCCAGCTGTCAAAGGGCCTGCTCTGGGCAGGCCCACTGATGGGAAGCTACGGCCCATGTTCTAGAATCAATCCAACACTCTAATAGGTCACGAATGGCTGCACAGTGCTTGCCAATAGCCTTTATGTTTGGAGTTTGGAGAAAGTGAGAAGCAGGGGGGGGGGGGGGGGGGGGGGGGGAATGGTGAGCGCGGGGAAGGATAGTTGCATGCCTGACGTATTTACAGGATATCATCTAGGCCAGCACTGGGCATTAATTGACATGCTACTAATTAGCCTTCGCTAGTGGTTACTCTTCTGGTGTAGCAGCCAACTGACAGTGAAAGCAGACATCTCTTCTCTCTCTCTCTCTCTCTCTCTCTCTCTCTCTCTCTCTCTCTCTCTCTCTCTCTCTCTCTCTCTCTCTCCCTCTCCCCTCTCTCTCTTTTTGAGTGCCATAATTTTAAACCTTAATTATGAGTAAATGTGTGCACACTTAATGAAGTACCCTTAGTGAGGAGGCAGAACATAAGGCGGGAGAGGGAGAAGAGCAGATTTTGTTTATCACATGCCAAGCAGTTGGTGTTTGAGCAAATGTTTCAGTGTACAAAGCAACTTCAGAGCTATGTACCCAGAAAAAGATGTTTTGATACAAATTGATTCTAATTAAAACATACAGTATACAAAATGCCTGCCGCTCCATCTACTGTAAGTGGAGCAGGGTAAGTCTACTGTAGATAGAAACGCAAAATAAATGAATAATTTTTTTTCCCTCCCCATGCTGGTTGCCTTTGAGGCAGAGACAAATAAACAGCTTGCTTTTTTTTCTTTGAAGTTTCTTCTCTATAGCGTGAATGACTCTAATTTGGGACATGAAAAGAAACATTTGTGATCAATTAAAGTCAAACAAGGGACATGAGATGATTTGTTTGTTTTGATCCACTGCCTGTCAACTGGAATAAAATTGTTGTTCACACACACACATAAACTGACGCACGCACGCACGCACGCACGCACGCACGCACGCACGCACGCACGCACGCACGCACGCACGCACGCACGCACGCACGCACGCACGCACGCACGCAGTGACCCTTAACGCTAAGGGGACAAGTGGACCCAAGCAATATCAGAAAGATGTCCCCCACAGCATAACAGAGTCTATGGAGTTGTCTACGGACCGTTCATGCTGACACAGTCTGATCACGTCCTGCATTGACATTCAATTTCTCAGTCACCCGAGGAAGAGCTGCTCTATTGTTTTTCCTTACATCACACTAATGCACAAGCATCACTGTCACCGAACGTGAGCTTTCAACCACAGTCTCCGTCCCTATTCACTAATGTCTTTCCCATATATCATAATGCAGAAGTCATTTAATCACCGTTCCCATTGAAACACTAGCCAGTTAAGCAGTCAGTGACTGAATTTCCTGCCATCTGTGCACCAATAACGAACCCTCTTTCAATGTCACTTAGATCTTTTTCTCTTGCCGTCTTGATACAAAATCGAAGACAATTGGGCCTGCTCAGCATGTTTATAAATGGCACAGAGCATGATATTATGTTAATTGCTTAATTGTATCATGCAGTCCACCTGTATGGTAGCATCTGCTTTCCATAATATGGACATATCTTTCTCTACTCATTTATTCAGGTTTTTCCTTTAATTTGTCATGTCTGTATATATGTAGGTATTTATTTATGTATTAATGTATTAATGTATTTACTTTTACGCTCTTTATGTTCTCAGATATCATTTATAAAACATTACAATTCTTCAGGGTCCCTTTTAAAGCACAGCTGCAATGTCTACAATGACATCTATGACCACATTCTTATGAGACTTGTCTATAAGTATGAAGTGTTCTAATATAGTATTTTGATTACAAATAATTTTACTTCGAACAAATTCTTCATTGTTTTTTTGTTCCACACACTCTTTTTTGAGGAAAAAGTGCAAGTGAAAGCACTATTAGAGCCCTGTGATTACTCTGCGATTGGCTAAACAGTTAACATTCTCAGTGTACTGTCTAGTTCCTTGTAAGGCCAACCGGCACCCCAAAGCCTGGATGAACAATTACTCTGCGATTGGCTACTTTGTCGTTGGGCCAAACGGCTGACCAATGGTAACTTCATCAGTCAATGCATGACTCAGTGACAGACCCAGTCAGAGACATTTGCATTTACAGGGCTGGACCCGCTTCTGAGGTCCAGCCAACAACCTCAAATTAAACCAAGTGCTGTAGGTTAGCTGTTCTAAACACTGGAGAATGCAATATCCCCCCCCCCCCCCCACCCCCACCAGAATTTCCAATACCATGGATGCTGCCTTGACCAGCAGTCTGAGAAGGAATCATTACCAGAAGGTCTGAGCTCGCTAGAAGGCAGGCGGAGAGCTAGATTAGAAGTCCTCCCTAAACCAGCAGAGGCACAGTAGGTTAAACAAGCGGCTGGCCAGAGGCTACTTTCCCCTCTCTGCTCCTGCAATCTCCCACTCTCTGGAGGCTTGTAAACACCACAGACATACTAATGGTTTTGCTTTATTGTTTTTTTCGTTGTTGTTGTCTGTCATTTATTTATTTATTTTTTGTATTTCCTCATCTAAAACTACGTTTCAAAAAGGACCAGTGATCAATCCCTCATACTTCTCTTCCGCTGTCTCTTTCATTCTCCTTCACTTATTCTCTTTGATTGTTATTGCCATTGTCATCATCATTCTTGTTTGTCCCACTCCTCTCTCTTGTCTATCTCAGTCTCTCTCTCCCTTTCTCTTTCCCTCGCTCTCCTATTCCCCCAACCCCGTTTATCTCTTTTTCACTTTGTCTCTATCTTGCACTACCCCCCAATCCCCCCTCTCCCCGCACCTCTGTGTCTACCTCAGTGCATGTTTCACAGCAGCCGCGGACCGTATCTGTACCCTATTACTCCCCCGTTTTTGTTTGAATTATTAGGGGGCTGTTGCGTCGTTGGATAGAATTAATTGATTAATACATTTTATCCAATTAGTGCTCCCTCATGCAATTAATCAGCTGGTAGGGGTTAGGCCTGCTCTGGCCGGCGAAAGGCAGACAGATGCTACAGGTCTGGTGTGTGATGAAGAACTTCATCTCTCTCTCTCTCTCTCTCTATCTATCTGTCTCTCTCACTCCCCCTATTTTCCACACACCTGGTTTCCTGTCCTGTTTTGAGAGCTCCACTGATGGAGCTGTTTTTCCTTCACCCACACAAAGTACCAGACACTTTCATAAAGAGGCGACAAAGAAAATTCAGACTCAGAACACAGGCAGCCATTGGGTATAGTGAAATATCTTGTATTCAGACAGAGAGAGAATGGAAGGTTACAGTGTCACAGGTATGGTAGGCATCATCGGTCGTCGTCTCTCTGAAGTTTAACAGAGAAAGCACTGGACTTTAACAGCGTCCGTTAACATAAACATACTGTATGACATCATGGAAGACAGATCAAGCGTCCAGCCGTCGGAGGTGTAATCCTGCCATTGGTGGAGAGTGATGATGCTAGTTGTCGTCAGATGAAGATGATGAAGATGAGGATGGTAGATGATGAAGATGATGATGGTGTGACAGTTTATCTTTGGACAAACAGCGTCCACATGTCTGGGTCAACACGTTGACCTCGGCTCTGATCGGTCACTGGTCAGTGGTGATTTTGTGACACTGAAGGAAGGGTTAGCGTAGAAAAGAACACCGATAGGAAGTGTTCTCAAAACAACAGATAGCCACAGAAAGCCTGTAGCTAGTTTGACCTTGCATAGACACAGAGAGAATAGGAGTACAGAAGCAACATTTAACATGACTGAATTAGGCCAATATGATACCATTATATTAAATTGACATTTTAAGCAGGTTTATGGACCCTAGACACATTATGATAATTAAGATAACGAGATTTAACTCTATCATCCACCATCGCTCTCCTGCTCACAGTTCATTGTTAGCATTCTTGCTGAGCACAACAATCACTGGCAGAGAACCGTTTCGTCCAGATAATCCAGACCGGAAAGAGCTGGGTGTGTACGGACAGATGGTGTTAGGGGAGAGGCATTGTGCAAAGTTATTTATGAATGTTTATGGCCGCAGTGATGTACATTGAATAAATCACACAATGAATTTTTGCTGTGTTCACATTATAGCGCTGAAATGACATGGGCAGCAAACATGATGTATAATGGGGAAATCTGTAAGTTTAGAAAAATTGTTGAGCTGTAATACATCATTGCAACACTGTGAAGTGCTTGCAGATTTATCAGGTTGATAAAGTGATGGAACCTCCCTATTAAAATAAATTATGCATATATATACACACACACACACACGCACACACACACACAAACACGCACACACGCACGCACACGCGCACACACACACACACACGCACGCACACACACACACACACACACACACACACACACACACACACACACACACACACACACACACACACACACACACACACACACACACACACACACACACACACATATAATAATTTCAGGTCTGTTTTCTATAGGAAGTATGTGACATTTCCAGTAACAGCTATTCTCTTTTCCTCTCTTACAGGTTTGCTTCCTTCTAATCACTGACTGGACACACTATCTCACTTGACCTCACAGCCAAAACAATGCCAGCGGACTCTGCAACAGACAACACCCCAAACAGATGGAAGACGCCCTCGGGATAGAGCTCTCCAAGATCAATCGGTGTCAGCAACAATAAAATCAACTAACTGCTTCTCCACTCAAGAATTCAGGAGGCCAACGTGATAGTTTGTAAGACACCAAGGCCTGGAACAGTTTTACTGCTGCCAAGTCTGTTTTAGTTACAACTGAATGGACCTCAGTCATCATTCGTCTCATGTGTTCATGGAACCGTGCAAATTATCCTGAGGGATCAACGTTAAAGGAATCCCATGAGTTTTCTTTTTTTTTTCTCCATAAAATGCCTTGCAGTATATTATAAGTCATTTTTTGACAGCACATAGACATACCCAAGGATGGATGAAGGCTGGTATTTTCGCTCAGGGAGGTGTTTCTCTATGCCATTTGCCATTTCCATATTCCATTTATATCAGTGATACACAGTGAAATTACCTGTGGCCACAAAGCACTGAGGACAAACTTTTCTCTCTCTTTCTCTTGACTTCAGAAACTTCCGCTGCAAAAAACAAATGCCCTTTTTTCTTTACCCAGTGAAAGGACTAATATAAGCTAAGAATGACTGGCTGTGACTCACCGAAGAAGTTACCAGGACAACTATTCTAAATCCAACAGACTCGTGGAGAGCATGCATGACCTGCCCTTTTGATCAAACCCCTGGACAGAACCACTCGAGACTTTAGAATGTTCCAGAATCTTGTGGATTAGTGTACAATCAAGACCTGTGTGCCCTGCTGGAGTTGTGGCAATTTAATAGATAAACAGCTTATATATATATATAAAAGTAAAAAAAGACTATTCCTGTTTCTCTCCCTCCTACATCACATGTAGAGCCGGGCAGGAGAGCGCTTTGCTTCCCCACCTTAAAATGGCTCTGTGTTGGACTGTAAGAGCTTGGACAGTGTTCGTAGCGCTTGTTCTCCTTAGTTGTACGTTGTGCTGGTGTGAGGCCTCAAGGACTAGTGGCTCAGTGGCCCCAGGAGGGAGTAGCCTGGAAGGGGGGCCCACGTCCCATGAACGAGTGAAGAGAGGATGGGTGTGGAACCAGTTCTTTGTTGTGGAGGAGTACACGGGAACGGAGCCTCTCTACGTAGGAAAGGTAAGCCATATTTACTGTGACTTCTATGCTGTTTTATATAGCGGTGGTCCTCAAAGTGGGGTCCGGCGGCGACCCCCAGGGGTCCTTGAGGAGATTCTAGGGGGTCCCCGGCAAAATGAGTTAATAATGTATCCAATTCAGTTTAAACGCCACTATAAACGGCTGTTTGAAAATAGCCGATCTACAATCTAGAAAAAAATAGATTTTTTTGGAAACACTTTAATCACACAAATCTTGGGGGTCCCTCACACAAAAGCTTTTCAGCTGGGGGTTCGTGGCCAAATACATAGTTATTTGAGGGTCCTTGACATGAAAAGGTTTGAGAACCACTGTTTTATAGAACCCCTACCATTTGCAGAACCACGTGAACCTCATTTCACTGTTCAGCCTAATTTCTGTCTCCTGGATCGTTCTTTATGGAACCATGTTTTCCGCATAGAGCCTGTTTCTTCTGTAGCACCACTAATACACTAATGAATACATTTTCTTTATCAGTTAAAAAAACTCAACTGTGCTTTTGACATGTGGTAGTTTACATTCTCGTAACTGAAGGTTTATACTCTACATTGGGTGGCTTCTTTTTTCTTTCATTTATTTATTTATTTTTGGGGGGGGGGGGGTGGTACTCGCTATTGGTTTGCTTTGGTTGCTGTGACATCCAAGGCCAGTGTCTTGAGTCTCATTCCCCCTCAGATTGCCACTGGTTGTGTGATTGTTAGTGTGACATTTTCCTAATGTCATCATGGATAATGAATGGATGTCAAACCACATCTGACTCCTGTTGGCACGTGTGCCGTATTTTCAATTTGGGAATGTTCGCACCACTCAGCTGAACCCTTTTCTCGCCTCTTTTCTCCTTCCTCGTTCACGTCTCCAGTCATCAGCCACTCTCCTCATGAAACTCAATGAGCTGATGAGACTGGACGGCATGTATGATTCGATTGGCTTATATTTGACGTGATGTGAAAAGATGGAATATTGATGCCGACAGCCCCAGAGACACGGATGAGTCACACTCGTGTGTGTCAATCTTGTGGGCGTTTTTATACGTTTTTCCGACTTTGGGTTTGGCAACTCTGTGCTGGCAACATTCATGCATACATTTATAATTCTCGACATTGTTACAAATAATGCATGTTGATGTGCTCCACAGCAGGCTGGGTGTTCTAATTACACCCCTGGTGATTACTTGTCTTCCTCTTGTATTACATTCCTGCTGGGTAGGCATGACGGCCATACCATAGCCAGCAGGCACAACAATCAGTCTGAAAAAGTACAAAAAAGGAAGGGAGGTGAAGGCAGTGAGGTGCATACATAGAGACACACGCATACCTTCAGACAGACAGACAGACAGACAGACAGACAGACAGACAGACAGACAGACAGACAGACAGACAGACAGACAGACAGACAGACAGATTTAGTTATTACTTGCTTTGCAGATTTAGATTATTATTACAAAACATACATTAACCTCTATTTTACACTTTGGATAGTCGAAAACACAGATCTACAAGAAGCGCATTGCATACTTTTGTACTTTGACTCAATTACAATGTTGAACACAGACTTTTTACTTGTAACAGAGTATTTCTGGTATTGCTACTTTTACTTAAGTAAAAAAAATAGGAGTTCTTCTTCCACCACTGAAATAGAGAGAGACGTAGAGAGATGCCTGCATGCATTCATTTGCTTGTGATTCATTATGGGAGAGCGTGCTAGTGAAAGCAGTGAGCTGATGTAAAGTACTGTGGTGGTGGCGGTAGTAGTGGTGGTGGGGGTAGTGGTGGCCAGACAGCAGGGGGGGAGATGCTTTTATTAATAAAATTACCCAGAGTTATTGTTCTCTAAGGTTCCAGGGCACGGGCCAAGACTATTAATACAGTGCTGTGTGTGTGTGTGTGTGTGTGTGTGTGTGTGTGTGTGTGTGTGTGTGTGCGTGTGCGCGCATGCCCACATGTTGGTGCTGCGTGTGCGCGTGAGAGAGGGCGAGAGAGAGAGAAACAAAAAAAGAGAGAGCACACACATTCACACGCAAGGATTAAATGCAGGCGTCACTCCTCCGACAATCTCTGTCCATTTACAACAAGCTTTTTTTCTCATATTTATAATTTCACTCCAACTGGGCAACGTTGCCAAGCCTGTCTGTCTCACACCACGGCCACCATTACTCTGCTAATGAAATATGATTTCCCAGTAAACGGTCACTCACACAGCAATAAACGGGGAGCTTTGTTCAGTACATTTGGATAATGAATCCTGTTGGACCGAACTGCTCCCGCGACTCTCACTTTCTCCTCCGTCTCCTTCCCTAATGTGCTTTGTGACAAATGTCACAAAGCACAAAGTCACAAAGCACAAAGTAGGGAGTATGAAATGCATGGAAATGTCATTTTGCTGAGATATGGCGTATGTCGTTCCCATTCAAGTCAGAGATGTGGAAACTTTTCAAGAGGTTGTTTTTGACCTACAGGAGGACTTAGAATTAGAGCTGGGTTAAGGTTAGGAAAAAAAGGTTACAGTGTGTGCATGTCTGTGTCACAGGCAGACAGTATTGAATAGGTTGAAGGTTTGTGTTGCTTTATGTATTGGTCTTGCCCTCTAGCCACTATTGACGTGTTCTGGGATGATGTCCTTAGTTAATCTTTGCATGAATAGAAAAAAAGAAAAAACCCTTTCCATGTTGCCTTTCTGCCAATCCTCTGTAATGCTTTTTCTACCTCGGGTATAGAAAACCTTGCCTTCAGTCATGCAGTTTTTTTCTATGAGCAGAAGGTTAACCAGGAATAATCTCTTTCACATACTGCTGTCCCTTGCACAGCATTAATGTAGACTAACAAAACGTAATGCCCTGTTGTATTACAATCATTTTACAATAATATAAAACAACTAAATAGGGTCATAGTGAGGTAAACCCGTCTCCCAAAAAAGAGAGAGAGAGAGAGCAGATATGTTTTTTTGTTTTGTTTTAAAGGCATCAAACACAAGAGTCTACAGCACATCAGATCGCCAAGAGCAGATTATGTAAAATGCTCTCGGGAGGAAATGACACATGCAATGAATACTGTATGTCTGATATTGGTTCTATGAGATGTGTTTCTCAGTGTAGCTCAGTGTAGCCCAGTTCATCCTACTATAATTCTACAAAGCTCTGTAGTGGTGAGGTGGTGAGGCCAAAATTTGTTCTGCCCGGTTCTCCTCAGTGGCTGGATCAATTGATCTGAATTTGCACACAGCCATTGACCATTACCATGTGCACAGAACAGCGAAGCCTGTTTTTCGATTTTTCACCAAATCTCAGCTGTTTATTAGCGTTTTTCTGTAAAAGAATGTCGCCATGGTTACGGCTGCCTTGCTGTGGGATGGCCCCGCGAGTCATGGGACGAACTGTCTCCCGGGTTGCCAGATCATGTGCGTATATCCCCCCACGGGTATGGACTAGTAAGTTTAATTCAAATTCTCCAAACAAACTATGTGGGTGGATATCCACAAAGTGGATCTAGGCAGACGTGCGGTCAGGGTCTGCTATGGATGCCCACATGGAAGCAAAGACCATAAGCAGCCATCTGTCAATGCAGATGGTCTGTGGTCTGTGCAGCAATAGTTTTTTTTTTTGTGTCCATGCATACCTGGCTGTGTGACCTGTCACTTGTCCATGAGGAATGTCTATGGAATGGGGTTGGCATATGCTTTGAGTACACTGGCCTATAAAAGGCAAAAGTCAGCAGACAGTCCGCTGGACTCTATATACAGTGCATCTATACAGTGTACTGTATGTGTGCTCTGTTTTACACACTACTGTAAGAAATGGTTCAATGATGTCCAGCAATGAGTAAGACTTTTATGACTCTATATGTACAGTATGTTGTGCCTTCAGTATTCTCTGTGTGTTATGAACAGTTTTGTTGGATACAAGCATTTAAACATGACATGTACAGTGTGTCTGGTTTAATTGGAATATACTGTGAAAACGTATACCCAAGTCAAACAGAGATGTCCAACTGGGTTTTGCCTTTGCCAATTAGTAATGGGCATGGACATCTGTATACATATAGAGAATTTTTTTTTTCTCCAGTTACTGGGTGTGATAATATCGCAGTCTTTGATGGCAAATCTGTTTTTGTGTGCATGTGTGAAAAAAAGCGTCTGTGACACACACACACACACACACACACACACACACACACACACACACACACACACACACACACACACACACACACACACACACACACACACACACACACACACACACACACACACACACACACACATGCACGCCGCCTTCAGTAATTCTCCTCGCCGTAATGATCCAAGCTATAATTAGTCAAATCTCGGTCCAGCTGTGACATCACATAGCTATTATCAAAGAGGTACAAAGCGGCTTAAGAATGGAGAAAGGGAAAGTGCACGGCTGTTGGACAAGGGGTTTCACGGATCCACATCTCCTGGAAAGATGAGAGAGGAATTTAGGTTGCTCTGGTTTGTTATCTTTCAAATACTAGTCTGTTATTACCTCTTGATGTTTCTTGCCTCGCTCCCGCTCTCTCTGCCTTCCTCTTGGCCGCCTCTCCCTCATATGGACCAAGCCGTTCCTTCTGTCTGAGGTTCAAATTTTTCTCTTTTGTGCCTTGCCATGCCTTAGCTGTCTTCTTTCTCGTAATCTCTTCTCTTTTGTCTCTCTCACTCTCTGGTCTCACTTCACTGCCACTTTCTTGCCTTTTACATCTCAGTCTCCCATGTTCAATGTGCCCATTCCCTTCCATTTCTCCACCTATCGTGTCTCTGATGCAGTCACCTTGTTAGCACCGTTGGCAGTTAAGATCAGAGAGCTTGACAAGCACAGCAGTGAAATGTGGCATAGATACTCCTGATTACACAGACTTGGATATAAGGCAGACAATTTGCTTTCACTCTGAGACCCTATAAACCCACAGATTCAGTGTAAGCTGCATTCTGCTGAATCCATGTAAAAATAAACGGTATCACTCTTCTCTTCTCTTCTCTTCTCTTCTCTTCTCTTCTCTTCTCTTCTCTTCTCTTCTCTTCTCTTCTCTTCTCCTCTTCTCCACCCATCTCCTCTTTTCTTTTCATACTGTATATCATGTAGCTTTTAGCTAATTATTTTAAGAAATTGAAATATTTCTACAATAGTTTCTGCTACTATTCCATTTCAAATAGTCATGGAAAAGGTGGGGCTAAAGTACCAAAAATAACCAACAGCATTGTACTGTATGTCGTATCTCTTATCTACTTTCTTTTCGCCTATTACTGAAAGTTACTAATACGGATCCTAAAAGTATTGCTTGTTAGACAATCTTCTTCATAACAAACGATAAAGTGAAACATTTTGTAGTTATAGCAGAGACTGAGACACTTGAGAACAGGGCCCTATTCCTCGAAAGGTGAATTAGAGCTAAAGCCTGGCTTTAACCTCTATCCTGGCTTAATTTAGCCAGGATTAGGGCTGAATCGGTTCCATGAAAGCTGAATTATCTTGAAGATTAGTTTAGCCAGTTCACCCTGGCTAAGTTTAGCCATGACCCGATTCCACGAAAGAGAATTGAAGCAAGCCTACCTACCTTAGTTACCATGGCAATTTAGCTGTGAAGTTAGCCTGGTCAGGAGCAGGCTAACAACCAAGCTTACTTAATCCAGTGCCTTTGTTCTTCAAGTTTTACCACAGTTAATTCAACACATGTGTTTGTATATGGACTCATTTGAATGACCCTGCATTCAAATAAAATGAAATAAATACAATAAGATATAATCAAATTAATTATATTACTGAAATAGTGTGTGACCATGAATCATAATTGTTTCACAATGACTCATGTGATATGTCATTGTCACTCTGTTAACACATAACATCATATTGTTGTTAGATGTTTGATAATATATTACAGATTTTTTTTAATATTATAAAAAATGTCTGACAGAATCAGAATCAGAATCAGTTTTATTGTCACATCACAGGTTTACAAGGTAAAAAAGTGGGTGAAATTCGTTTTTGTACATCGTTCCCATCGCAACGTTAGTTTCCATAGAAAGAAGAGGGGGGGGGGGAGAAGAAGAGGGGGGTGGGGGGGCAAGTGGGAAGGAGATCAAAACAAGAGAGCAACAGAAGGCCAGACAAGTTATCTACATATTTACAAAGTACCTGAGATAATAAAAAACTAAAAACAAGGACGAATGACATACAATAGATGTCATTGTGACTGGAGAGCTAGGACGTGGCTTCTGTGTTCATGATCTGAGAAGGATCCTGGAGGAAAGACACAGAAGTAGTGCTGTCAAAGTTAGCGCGTTATTGACACATTAACGCATGAGCGAATTAACCGCGAGGTGTGAATGAGCTGCACGCAAAGTTGTGTGTCCTCTCTCTCTCTCTCTCTAGTTACTAGTTACTGTAGTTACTAGTTACTTTTCAGATATAAATGATGATATTATGAAACATACATTAACCACTTTAGCCCTATTTTATACATAGGCTATTTGAAAATAGCCGATCTACAAGCGACGCGTTGTGAGCTTGTTGATCTGCTATTTTCAAACATTTTTGTACTTTTACTTTAAGTACATTCCGATACCAATACTTTTGTACTTTTACTCAAGTACATTTTTAATTCCAAACTTTTACTTGTAACAGAGTACTTCTGCATTGGAGTAGTGATACTTTTACTTAAGTAAAACATTTGAGTACTTTTTCCACCACTGATTAATAATAGCTCCGATAATATATAATATTTGTCAACTGTGATCTGCATGGACTCTCGGTTAGACACCGTTGTACTGGAGAAGTATAACTCTCGGTTAGACACCGTTGTACTGGAGAAGTATAACTCTCGGTTAGACACCGTTGTACTGGAGAAGTATAACTCTCGGTTAGACACCGTTGTACTGGAGAAGTATAACTCGGTTGGACACCGTTGTGTGGAGACTCTGTCGCACACGTTGTAGCAGCAGCAGCAGCACACCCCCCCCCCCCCCCCCCCCCACACAACACACTGTTAGGCTACGCTACACAGAGAGAGAGAGAGAGAGAGAGAGAGAGTGAGACGGCATGAGGAGCTCAGTGGTGCTTAAATGAAGAAAATGTGCACAGAATATCATCTTAAACTATGCTAAATAAACCCCCAAAAAATATCAAAAATAAAGTCGGAACTTTATCTAAATTACCTTTATATTTATTGGACACTTAAAATTTTTTAGGTACATTCTGTAATTTATGAAAATTTATTTTAAGGTGACATTTCAATGCTCTTAAATGAACACGGGATCACAGAAAATCACCTGAAACTATGCTAATGTCCAAAACATATCAAAAATAAAATGGGGTTTTTATTGTGGCTTAAATAGATTCAAGTCGACACTTATTAATGTTTTGGTGCATTCTATAATTTAATAAAAAATTCTGATGCCTCCATAGTCTGTCTACTTCTCTGCAGTGCCTGTAGGCAACAATGGCCGCCGTTAAAAAAAAATCAGACCAGAGAACCTACCTAACTTCATTAGGGGGAAGACATGATTAATGAGTGATTATGATAAGCGTACATTTCATATACTGTACACCATACAGTAAGAACTCCTATAACTTTCACCAGCAAAAAAATTTATATATATATTAAAAACAATATTGCATACTGTATGATATCATAATTTAACATAATGTCACATTATATGACAATGGGACAATAGATTGTGACATCCTAGGGAGGGTTTTCTCTGTTTAATTGTATCACTTGGGGAAGGTCATTGTGTTTTTTTATTTTATTTTAACGACAGGTCGTTAAAAGAACGACCTGTCCTTAAGTATTTGTATGATGTATTTATTTTGGCCATCAGTTATTTGTGGGTCATTTCCTTATTTTGTGTATGAGTGTGGGTACGTTTAAAACCGTACAATACTTGATCTATAGTTCTGGGATCGACTAGTGTGTTGTTTTGGTGAGTCTGTGATCGATTGCTTTGGTCCTCAATCCTGAAGAGTGCGTTACAGTTGATCCTGCGCGTGCGCAAATGGTTGTTTTGATCATTTAACTCTCAGCGCCAGAGAAAGCATTGCATGTAGATGGTTGGTAAGATGAATGTGCATGACTAATGGTTTTTCTGTGGGATAAACGCCTTTATTGTATTTGTGTATGTTGCTTATATATTTATGTATGTTTTCGTATGATTGGCGTTATTTTCTTTTCGTGTGTTTCTGTGTTTTATGCAGTTAAATAACCTTCAAATGTTACGCCACAACAACTCATGCTACAGTAGCTAGCAGCCATATCACAAGAGCTAATGTGTGTGCTAGTGTCTCAAGGCCTGGCTGATGGAAACCGGTACTGTGTGGTACTTAACCCGTGTATGTTAATGTGTGAGTGTTCATAAATAACCCAAAGTCAGTATCAATGTTGCGTGTTTTGATGTGATGTAGTCGCGTCGAGTGATTGCCACCATTTACTACATGAATACGTCCCTAGACAGACAAATAGATCTTGAGTTAGGGTGCATTTCTCCTTTCCGACATGTCGCCTTTCCGACGTTGACGAACCCTATACCTAACCCTAACCCTAACCATAACCGCACGCGGAAGCCACTAGTCGGAGTGGTGAGATGTCGGAATGGAAGGAGCACCCCCTTGAGTTACTGTTGAGCTCTAGATATCTGTTAGCCCCATTAAGAACCTGTGAACATGATGCTGCTAAAATATTGTGCATTTATATTTAAGAATGTCAGATTGTATGTAATTGTTTTGTTGTGAAACTTTTATATAAAGTACACTGTGTTTGAGCAAAGACACACAGAGTGTAATTCATTCATTCACACGTTGTCCTTTTGCATAACATTTCACAGTAACCAAGAAGCTGTCTTTGTGTTGTTTTGCTAAGAAATGTACTTTGAGATTAAGTGTTGTGTTTTAACCCATGTTGTCAGCTATGTGAGTTAAGTAACAAAGGGGCTAACAAATTACAGGGATGTACTTACATTCATTATTATTGTTCAATTCCCATGGTGGAGCTCTACCCTTCAACGTCAAGTCTGGCCCCTGTGATCTGCACTCCAGTCCACATAGGCCTACTGTCTCCGTTAACCACGACCTGCTACGCCTGAGATCTTCACTGTAGTTCAACTTTGAGCAGAAATTAAGCAATATTGACCATGATTTAATAAGAGTGCGTGGCTCAGCTTTGGGGGTACTATGCGTCTGTACGTTGATTTGAGTCATTTCCCATCGTCAGAATCAATTGCACAGCAGTGTCATTAGATGACATTGTCATATGTTTTGATCGATGTAAATGAGGCTATTCATAATAAATGACAGTTTTGATTGGCCACATTCCATATGCTAATGCGAATCTACCAAATAAATCTACGAAATCTTTGTAAAATAATATGTATATATGTCTGTAAAGGTTGAGTCTCCTGTTGGTGGTCTTGTATCAGTATCCCTGCTTCATCTCTCTGTCAGCTAAGGGGTCCTTGGCTGAAAAAATTGGGGCCTGGGCCCTGGTACATATCAAACGGGGGTCCTTAAAATTAAAGAGCCAGAATCACTGGCCTAGATAGTCATTTAGGCTAATGACCACATAGTAGACTATGTCTTATTAGCTTACCAATCACAGCATTCAAGTAACACAAATCTACAGGTTGATAATGTTTTATTTGTTCTTACAAAATTGTGGCCACAAGTAGCCTATGTTATATCAAGTTATTGTTATGATGGTTATATGAACATTACAGGTCCACAAAAGGAACCCACGACAACAGGTGATTTAGCCTTATATATATATATATTAGCACATTTTCGTCATGTAGGCAATAGAGGGAAGTTTATTTATTTATGGTCAACATGTACTTACTGGCAGTATGGACGATCGGTAGCTTAGCTACCTACTTAGCATAGTTTGGATCTACTATTGTGAAATATTGCATTTTTACGTTTAATACTTTATTTTTATGGCATAGTTTGGATCTGCTATGGTGAAATATAGCATTTCGGTAGCTTAGCTACGTACTTACCATAGTTTGGATCTGAATGAATACATTGGATAACATATTATCCAGTGAGAGAGTGTGTGACGCGTTGTGGGCTTGTAGATCTGTTATTTTCAAAAACTTTTGACAAAATGTGAAAAATTTGCAATGTTTTTGCAAACATTTTTAGACCACAAATGTTATGGTGGTCCCTGGCACTAACCTCGTGGTTGGACATACAGTCAGTGGAAAAAGCATGCACATTTTTTACTTTAGTAAAAGTATCAATACTGCAATGTAGAAAATGTAAAATGACTATGTTATAAGTAAATGTCCGGAATTAAAAATGTGCTTGAGTAAAAGTACCAAAACATTGGTATCTAAATGTACTTAAAGTACCAAAACTAGAAAGTAGGCTACTCATTATGCAGAATATCCCATTGCACAAGTTGTCAAATGTGTGACATCTTTTGAAAATAGCAGATCTACAAGATCTGTGAGCTTATACAGAGAATAATAATCTAAATCTACAAAGTAGTACTGAAGTTGTCAAATAAAAAAAGGTAGGCCTACTGCCACATAACACTACAGGCCTTCACATAATGAACATAGGCCTACTGTAGTGTGCACATAACACTATAAATAGCAAGGTTAACATTAGCCTAGTACTGTAGTAGTTCAGATGACACCTTGTCAAAACAACTATACAGGAAAAAAGCAACATCACTGTGGGTGGAAACACGATCGCATCGTCCGTCACCAGCGTCATGGCCGAACTTCAACCTGTTTTTTGCACTTTCTCCATTACAACCAGAGATGGGAAAAGTACTGACATTCTGTACTCGAGTAGAAGTACAATTACTTGTGTAAAAAATGACTTTGGTAAAAGTAGAAGTACTCATTCAAATAATTACTCGAGTAAAAGTAAAAAAGTACAGGCTCTGAAATTTACTTTATGAGTAAAAGTGAAAGTATTTTTACCGAATATTTCTGTGCAAAGCCAATTTGTACCCCAAGGTTATTAAACTTAAAAGATCCCCAGCAAACACACGTCTTAAAACTGGCCCAGGTAGTGGTAGGTGGTAGCCCAAGTAGTCGACCCAACTCTTATAATCAATAAGTGGTTCTCAACCTGGAAAATATTTGCTTCTCCAAGTAGGCTACCACCATTATGACTGATGTAACTGATGTTACAGTAGCGTAGTCCTACCCCATCCTATTCAGCTATACTACAGGATACAGATAGGTGGGCACTAGGGACATCTGGGCACCTCGATGTAAAATTAGGTCCAAAATGTTAAAAAAATATATATTTGAAAAATGGTCTAAAGTATACATGATGTGAACATGCACGGTACATCATTATCAGACTTAATGTATCATTCAACTTCTAGTTTATGCCAAAATGACTAGATATACAGGTTTTGTAGGAATTTGTAGCAATTGTAGAAATATTAGACCTTAATTGTCGAATGTTTATGCATGTTCTAATCATATAGACTTTACTTTAGACCAGGGGTCTTCAACAGGGGGTCCGGGACCCCTAGGGGCTCCTCAGAGCTACTATAGGGGGTCCGGCAAATATTTGTGTGATAGAATTTTTTTTTTTTACATTAACCACTTGAACCCTATTGCATCCCTGTTCTCAGGGGAACATTAGCCGAAAATAGCCGATCTACAAGCTCACAACGCCTCGCGCTGCAAGGCGTTGTGAGCTTGTAGATCGGCTATTTTCGGCAAAGAGGTTTGGTGTAGGGGGGAAAGGAGCAAATCAAGTACTATGTAGCCTATTGAAGGTTTTAAGTGGTCAAATGTCTGAAATTAATTTTAAAAAAAAAACATTAATTTACACAACACTGATGACAGCCTAAGCTATTCTCTGAAATCTATGAAAATGTTTAATCTGCAACACAATTTTATACAATATGAAGTAGGGGTCCCTGCTTCATCTCTCTCAGCTAAGGGGTCCCTGCTTCATCTCTCTCTCAGCTAAGGGGTCCCTTGCTTCATCTGTCTCAGCTAAGGGGTCCCTGCTTCATCTCTCTCTCAGCTAAGGGGTCCCTGCTTCATCTCTCTCAGCTAAGGGGTTCCTGCTTCATTTCTCTCTCAGCGAAGGGGTCCTTGGCCTGAAAAACTTTGAAGACCCCTGCTTTATAGACCATTTCCCCCCAATTATTTTTTTTACAGTTTGAACAAAATATTTTACATTGAGGTGCCCAGATGTCTGTAGTGCCCACCTATCCTGTTACTGTTACCATACAGACAGACAGACAGACAGACACAGCAAGAGATGGCATTAACAACTGTACTGTACTTCATTCAAACACAGCAAGTGAGCCCACTAGACAAGCCTACTTCGAAGTAAACGCACACGCGTGCTCGCGCACGCGCACACACACACACACACACACACACACACACACACACACACACACACACACACACACACACACACACACACCAGGCTGACATTATGCCGCTCGCTCGCACGTTATGTGCTTGATTTGTCGTTCTATCGGCACTTTGTGTTTGGTTGTTGTAGATGAACTCACCTAATGATGCTGCAGAGGTTGAAAGAGTTTGACAAACTTCTAGCCTTGTTACAACTATGACCGTCTTGATCCAAGGCTACCGCACATCCTTTTAACCGTCGACTCTGGCTCTTGCGCCATTTTAATTCTGCTTGACCTCACCGCAGCCTTTGACACGATCGACCACAAGATTCTTTTAAAACGCCTGGAAAATGAGGTTGGTTTTAAGAGCACTGTTTTAAACTGGTTTACTTCCTATCTACAAAACAGAACTTTTAATGTTACACTTGGTACCTACACATCTTCCTCAGCCCCTATCACTTGCGGTGTCCCCCAAGGGTCAATACTAGGGCCCCTTCTTTTCTCCTTATACATGCTCCCACTTGGCTCCATTTTTAAGAAACATGACATCCCCTACCACTGCTACGCCGACGATACACAATTTTATCTCCCAGTCACACCAAACGACACGTCCTCCTTAAATAGAATTAAAAATTGCCTTGATGACATCAAAGACTGGATGGCTACAAATTTTCTCCAGCTGAACCAAAGCAAAACTGAGATCATTATCTTTGGCCCGAAACAGTCCATCACTGGCCTAAAATGCGCTCTTGGCCCCCTCTCTGCGAATTTGCACAACACTATAAAAAACTTGGGTGTTTATTTGGACTCCTCCTTGAATTTTAACAAACAAATTTCAAGTGTAGTGAGCAGCAGTTTTTATCAGTTACGAACCATAGCCAAATTGAAGCCCATTTTAACTCACAGGGACCTGGAAACAGTCATCCACGCTTTTATTACCTCTCGATTGGACTATTGTAACTCGCTATACCATGGGCTGGCTCAGTCTACTCTCTCCCGTCTGCAGATGGTCCAAAATTCTGCTGCTAGACTCCTGACTGGAACCAGGATGCGAGAGCACATTACCCCGGTTCTGGCCCAATTGCACTGGTTACCAGTGAAATATCGCATTGATTTTAAAATTTTACTTTTTGTTTTTAAAGCCTTAAATGGCCTTGCGCCACAGTACATTTCTGACTTACTTTCTGCACCTCCTACCCTCAGAGTTCTTAGGTCATCTTCCCAAATGCCCCTCGACATTCCCCCAACAAACCTTAGAACAAAAGGTGACCGGGCTTTCTCCGCTATTGCGCCCACACTCTGGAACAATTTACCACTGCACATTAAATCCAGCTCCACCATTGAAAGTTTTAAATCCACCCTAAAAACCCACCTCTTCTCCATTGCCTTCAGCTCAGTCTGAGGGCATTCTTAATTTATGGCCACTGAATGTATTTTTCCTCTTTTTTTGTATTTCTTTTATGTTCTCCTATTTTTGGTGTTTTTGTTTAGGTATTGCTTTATGTTTCTTTAACTATGCTGTATTTTTATTAGGTTATACTATTGTGATTGTAAAGCACTTTGGGTCAACTTCTGTTGTTTTTAAATGTGCTATATAAATAAAGGTGACTTGACTTGACTTGACTTCCACAGTACAACAATGTTTAAGTCAGAGGAGCATGGTTTGGCCAAAACCTGCGATTAATCCACGTGTTGTTGTTTATATTCGTCTCACCCGGTACGCACGCACGCGCGCGCGCGCGCACGCACACACACACACACACACACACACACACACACACACACACACACACACACACACACACACACAGGTCTCAGACGCGATCAGACCGACGGTCATAACAGCTCGTGATCAACAGAAACTAACTTCCCCTAAGGACTTCAAAATAAGAGCCACTGGTAATGATTGATTAACTTAGCTTTATTTTGGTGTCTACTTACAGGAAGTATATAGCCATTTGTAGTAACGTGACACACAGAGCTATAAATAATAACTCTTGCGCTTATTTTCGTTTGATCTGCGCGCAACATTACAACTAAAGTAACAAGCCTGTTTTGAAAATGTACTGAGTAGAAAGTACTAGTACTTGTGTTAAAATGTAACGGATAAAAGTAAAAAGTAGTCCGAAAAATAAATACTGAGTAGTACAGATACTCCAAAAAAGTACTTCGTTACAGTAACGAAGTACTTGTACTTCGTTACTTCCCATCTCTGATTACAACCCGTACATCTACATAAACGTTCAGGTTTCAAATATAAAGTGCGTACCCCATGGCCATGGATGTTACAATTATATACTTCCGTATTGTTCAATGAAAAGCATTCTAATTCGATCAATGGCCTCTTTCTCCGAATTTTCTCCATGCTTTCAACTAAGTGACCCTAGCGGTTGGGAGGTGTATTGCACTCTGATACATTGTAACTGTATGAAGAAATGGCCGTCGATCGGATTAAAATGCTTTTTATTGAACAACACGGAATAAACGGATACTGTTGAGCAACCGTACATCATTATAACGTCCGTGGCCACGAGGTAAGTACTTTATATTTGAAATCTGAACGTTTATGTAGATGTAGGGCCTTAAATGGAGAAAGTGCAAACACCAGGTTGAAGTTCATCAATGACGGTCGTGACAGACGATTGTCTTAAAATCAGTAGTATATCCATTGTCAGACAAACCAAAATACGAAAATATCTCTGGCAAACACAATAACGCGCGCGCGCACACACACACACACACACACACACACACACACACACACACACACACACACACACACACACACACACACACACACACACACACACACACACACACACACACACACACACACACACACACACACACACACACACACACACACACACACACACTCGCGCGCCACGAGGGAGGCCCCATCATCCAGGAGGATAGATTCCATAGCCCGAAGGGACAGTCATGTGTTTGATTGGTTGTTGTTGGTTGTCAGGGCAATATCACAACCAATCGGTGGACGGACATTTTCTGATGACGGGTGTTTCAGACCCTTTTTTAGCAAACCCGCCCCCTTTTTCCAACGGACCAACCAGACTTACCCAACCCCGCCCCTTTTTCACCGACGCCCCGCCTCTCTTTAAATAGCTTCAGAGGTTAACTCCCCCTTTTGGCCATTTGCCTGGTATCTGCGTGTAAGACTGGAGCTACTCTCCAGTCAAAAACTAAGGTGCCTGAGCATAGCAGCAATGTATTGTATACTGTGCATGTTATACTTATACTGTGCATGATATACATATGGACGTTAAGGTGCTTAGAGGAAA
Source organism: Gymnoscopelus braueri (assembly GCF_963280865.1). Taxonomy (NCBI): domain Eukaryota; kingdom Metazoa; phylum Chordata; class Actinopteri; order Myctophiformes; family Myctophidae; genus Gymnoscopelus; species Gymnoscopelus braueri. The sequence continues at coordinate 32,727,675 of NC_137612.1, read as the reverse complement.
AGAGCACAATAAAAAAAACAAAAAAAGTCAGTGCGTTATACATGGGATTAAGGTGCAAAAGGTCAGTGCGTGTCCACCTAGGGTGGACTGACCCTAGTATAATCCGCAAGTAGCTCCATGAGGGAGTGCAACAAAAAGTCATTTGTACCTGGTGTAGTCCACAGGTGTGTCCGAGGGGGGGCTAAGTCCAAGTCATTGTCCCTGGTATAATCCACAGGTGTGTTCAGGAAGAGCCAGAAAAGTCTGCACCGCCTGTTGTCAGGCTGCTGAACAAGGCCTATGCCTCATTCAGGCTTATGCCCCATTCAGCATTCTGACAGCAGCCGGATTAAAACTGCACCAGTACCTGGTGGTGGAACTCTTGATACTGCGGTAGAGCCCCTTGCCCGGTCACGGTCGTTGTAGGGGTTTGAACAGTCTGTGACTTGGGTGGTGCTTGTCCTTGATGATGCGCTTGGCTTTGACCACGCACCGCTTTTTGTACAGTTCCTGGAGCGCTGGGAGCTCGATTCCCATTATCCGCTCTGCCGATCGCACTACTCACTGTAGGCTGATCTTTTCTCGGGCATTGCAGTTCCCGTACCAGGCCGTGACACAGCCTGTTAGGATGCCTTCAACAGAACTGTTGTAATACAGCCTGAGGATGCGATGTCCTACTCCGAGCTTCTTCAGGCGGCGGAGCCAGTACAGTCGCTGCTGAGCCTTTTTCCTCACGTGTGTGGTGTGCGTCTCCCATTTGAGGTCCTCCTCGATGTGTACTCCGAGGAACTTGAACTCGCTGACCCTTTCCACTGCAGCACCGTCGATGAGGATGGGCGCATGGTCTCTCCGCGGCCTCCTGAAGTCCACGATCAGTTCTTTGGTCTTGTCGACGTTAAGAGTGAGTTGATCTCCTCTCTATAGTCAGACTCGTCGTTGTTGAAGATTCGGCCTATCACTGTCGTGTCGTCCGCGTACTTTATGATGGTGTTGGAGACATGTGTGGCTATGCAGTCATACGTGTACAGGGAGTAGAGGAGAGGGCTCAGCACGCATCCCTGGGGTGCTCCGGTGTTGAGGGTCAGGGGGTCGGATGTGATGCTGCCCATTCTCACCACCTGATGTCGGTTGGACAAGAAGTCCTGTATCCAGTCGCACATGCTTGGGTGTAGCCCTAGGTCTCTGAGCTTTTTGTCAAGTATTGCTGGGACAATGGTGTTGAATGCTGAGCTGTAGTCCACGAACAGCATACGTACATATTTGTCCTTCAGCAGCTTGTTGTCCATGTGCGAGAGGACGGTGTGGAGAGCCATGGCAATAGCGTCGTCGGTGGATCTGTTTTTGCGGTATGCATACTGCCACGGATCCAGCGAGGCGGGTAGCGTGGAGCTGATGTATTCCCTCACCAGTTTCTCGAAGCACTTGCTGACGATCGGGGTGAGAGCGACAGGTCTCCAGTCGTTCAGGCATGTCACTTTGGCCTTTTTGGGAATGGGCACAATGGTTGACATTTTGAACCCTGCAGGGACCACAGCCTGGGAGAGGGAGAGGTTAAAGATGTCAGCGAAGACACCCGCCAGCTGGTCTGCACATGCCTTAAGGACCCGGCCTGGAATCCCATCAGGTCCGGCTGCCTTGTGAATGTTGACCCGTGCGAAGGCTGTACGCACTTCTCTCTCCGAGATGGTTAGAGGGTTCTCCTCTGCTGGTGCTGCTGATGGCCCCGCTTGGCTGCCGCGGTTGGGGCTGATCTCAAACCGGCCGTAGAAAGTGTTCAGTTCGTTGGGGAGGGAGGCAGGCGGGTTCACCTCGCTTCTGGTTCTTGTTTTGCAGTCTGTCAAGGTGTGTACCGCCTGCCATGTGCTCCTGATGTCGCCATTGCTGAGTTTGTCTTGCATCTTTTTTGTGTAGGCCTTTTTCGCCTTCCTGATGGCGCTGTTTAGGGCCGCGCGCGTCGTGTTGCTCGTTTCCACGTCGCCAGATTTGAAACCAGCATCCCGTTCATGCAGATGTGCACGTACTCCGCTGTCCATCCATGGTTTCTGATTGGGATAGATCCGAACTGTCTTTTTTGGGACTATGTCATCTATGCACTTACTGATAAAGCCAGTGACTGAGTCTGAGAGTTCGTTGATGTTATTCCCAGCGGCGTTCTTAAACATCCCCCAGTCAGTCTGGTAGAAGCAGGATTGTAGCATAGCGTCTGTGTCCTCAGACCAGATTCGGATTTCCTTCTCAACGACCGGCTCCCTTTTTAGCCTCTGTTTGTAGGCAGGTAGCAGCTGGATGGCGTAGTGGTCAGAGCTTCCTAGCGGTGGGCGGCGGAGAGCTTATGTATCCATCCTTGAAGGGCGTGTAGCAGTGGTCAAGAATATTGTCACCACGGGTACTGCAGGTGACATGCTGGTGGAATTTGGGAAAGACCTTTTTTAAGTCTGTCCGGTTGAAGTCGCCTAGGCAGATGACTGCGCAGTCCGGGTGGCGATTTTCTTGTGCACTGATCGCCTGGTGTAATTCCCTCATAGCTGTGTCCTTATTAGCTCCAGGATGAATGTAAACAACGGCTACAATCACAATGCTGAAGTCGCGTGGTAGGTAGAAAGGACGGCAGGCTATGATTAAAAGTTCAAGGTCTGGAGAGCAGTGACTATCTAGGATTTTAACATCTTTGCACCAGTTGTTGTTGATCAAGGCACAAACTCCCCCCCACGTTGCTTACCGCTTAGTACAGGGTCTCTGTCTTTCCTATACACGGTGAAACCAGGGGGAGTGATGGAAATATCAGATGCTAACTCCGTTAGCCACGTCTCTGTTAGCACAACAATAGACGTGTTCCTCGTCTCGGTGTTGTATTTAACGCGCGCCAGTAAGTCGTCCATAGTGGTCACTGTTCTTGATTCACACAGAGATCTAACGTTCGCTAGCAGGATTGAAGGCAGTGCAGGTTTATATCCACGTTTTGTTGTTCTTACGAGGAGACCCGCTCTTGTCCCTCTTCGTCCTGGTCGTCTTTTTCGCCGCCTCGGGTTTGTTCCAGCCGGAACAAAGGGAAGCCCTCCCCCCACCCAGCCGAGTGGAAGGTTTTCGGCAAAAAAGTCCGGAATTCTGTGTGTAATCGCTGTGCTGATGTCCATAAGTGCTTGTCTGTCATAACTCCTTAGACACCCGACGGTGTAGGGAAAAAAGAGAAGGCTAAAAAATACTAAAAGGACGAAAAAACGCTGCGACGCTCCGGAGCGTGTACGGATGCAGCCTTTCTTCATGGCGCTCCCAATCAACACACATACACACATATATATATATATATATATATATATATATATATATATATATATATATATATATATATATATATATATATATATATATATATTTAATAGCTTTTCCCTAGTGGCCAAGGAAAAACCTTTGCCCTCCATTTTCACATCTGCCATTTATAGTGCCAACAAAAATGTGTTTTACATAAGTCGGCCTCCTAGGAAGCAAATTGGTACACATGATCTCTATAGTCATGTGATCAAGACTGATCTGTTTGATTTGACATATTCCTTCCTGATTGGCTAAGATTGAACATCCAGGTCAGGCCCACACCTGACCTTGTGGAGACCTTTGCTCCGAGGAGCACTTTTCCTAGTTGAATTTGTTACTACAGTATAATGATGTTCATTTACATAATTGCCCTGAGATATGTTATATAATGTGAGTCAATAATATTAAATGTAGTTCAGTCGGATAACTCACTTGGAAAACATTTTATTTATGATGTAAATACTGTGTGAATATTATATCTGACCTTCCCCCCAAGGGAAAACAAAACTCACGGGAGAAACTACTGGTGCTGAGGTGGTGGTGGGGAAAAGAAGCTAACAAATGTTTTATTGATTAATAAAACATTAGATTAATTTAATTTTAATACATTAGTAATCAATCCCTATATAAGGCGCTATTATTATAGGTGAAAATGTTTTCAAAATTTTAGTTTTCAAGAATTTCGCAAATTGTGAAAATAGCTATTTTCACAACACTGTTCTGCGAGGAAGTATACAGTAACGCTGGTTAAAGTGGTTAAAGGGATATTTCACTTGCAAACATGTTTGGGGTCATTTTAACGTCTACTCACCCTGGATAATTTTTAAGTTGCTTGATTCAGCACTTAGATATTTGATATTCATTTTATCAGACACGCGCCCTTCCTATACAAACCCATAGTAACTTCAAACTCCATTTTAACCATGATAGATTCAATGATGATGATTCAATGTTTAAATGGTTATGGCCTCTATACTTTGTCATGCAAAAATTCCCAATCTTTCTTTCTTTCTTTCCTTTATTTATTCAGGGGAGCCCACTGAGAGCAAGCTCTCTTTTTCAGGGACGCCCTGATAACAGCATATAACACATATAAAATACATACATAATGAAAAACAATAACAAACATTTGAATCATATTACAATCATCACAGATGCAAATAAACAGTGTTACATGAAACAGGTGCAGTTACTATGAAATGTGTCCTCGAGAAGTACCCTAAATGTCTCTATTGAGACCAATCGCTCCAGTTTCAGAGAGTCCTGAAGATTGTTCCATTTGTGTGGAGCATAATACATGAAGGCAGTCTTTCCTTGTTCACTTTTCTTACGTGGACTGGTATATCTTATGTGTTTTTGTGAACGTGTTGAGTGTCCAGAAACCTTTGGTTCTAAGAGCGAAGATAGGTATAGAGGAAGCTTGCCACACAAGGCCTTATAAATAAAAATAATACAATGTTGCTCTCTGCGTACTGCGAGAGATGACCAACCCACTTTATCATATAAAATACAGTGATGGGTGTGATAGTCATCACCAGTGATAAAACGTAGGGCATTGTGGTAGACTGCTTCAAGAGGCTTTAGTGTAGAGATTGAGGCATGCATGTATAGCACATCACCATAGTCAAACACAGACATTATGACAGATTGAATAACAGTTTTTCTGCTGGAAAAAGAAAAACAGGACCTGTTTCTGTAGAGGAAACCAATCTGCCCTCGTAGTTTTTTGGTTAGGTTCTCCACATGAATCTTAAATGAGAGCTTGGAATCTAGCCAAATGCCCCAGTTCAATTTGTTCACCTTTAAGAGTGTAAACACCAGTAGAGGGATTTGTGTTTGGAGATCTGGTAAATACCATGCATTTTGTTTTGTTAGCGTTCAGGACAAGCTTAAGTTGAATTAGAGCCCTTTGAAATCTATTGAAGGCAGTCTGCAAATTTGCAGTGGCCGCTTCAATCGTTGGGCCATTGCTGTATAAAATTGTGTCGTCCGCATACAAATGGACATCCCATTGCGGGATGTGCAATATTATTAACATAGAGGGTGAACAAAAGGGGGCCCAAAATTGAACCCTGAGGGACACCTTTACCAATAGATAGAGAACTAGATCTAAAACCATCAGCTACAACAGCTTGTGTTCTATCCGTCAGATAATTGGAAAACCATCTGACAGATAGATCATCCAAGCCAATGGAGGATAGCTTTTGTAATAAAATAGGATGATCCACGGTGTCGAATGCTTTAGAGAGATCTATAAGAATAGCTGCACAGTGTTGGTGATTATCTAGACCGGTTAGTATATTGTTTGTGACAAGAGTTGTAGCTGTCACAGTGCTGTGACCTGGTCTAAAACCTGACTGTTGAGGTTGGAGTATGTTATGTGTGTTCAGGAATGCACGTAGCGGTGAACTGACTAGGGACTCAAGGATCTTGGCCAGACAGCACAATTTTGATATTGGCCGATAGTTATTTAAATCTGACTGATCACCACCCTTGTGTAGTGGTATGACTTGTGCATCTTTCCAAATTGCGGGAATTGAGCCTGATGTAAGTGTTAAATAAAAAATATGGGCAAGTGGTGCAGCAATTAAACGTGCACTAAGGTGCAGCAATCTATGCTCAGATGCGACACATTGTGAGTCATGTTGTGAGCTTGTAGATCTCAAGAATCAAGAAGGTGTTTGAAATCGGCTGCTTCTGCTTTTATTCTGTAAAAAGAAAATATACAATTTGTGAAAAGTTGTGAAAACCTATAATGACATGCTCAAAATAGGGAAACCAGGTTGAAAGTGCTGAAGTAAACCACTAAATTGGCCAGATGCTTGACATGAAGCATAGTCACATAACCCGTGTGCATGTGATCACCACTGGAGTATAACTGCCTAAACTAGCTCACAAGCTATGCTTCATTTGTGACAGTTCTCCCCAAGTTAACTTGGCAAGAACATTCTTCCGCAGGTCCATTTTTTGGGGTTCTGGTATTTAAGAAACGTTCCTTGTCTAAGATCTCTTCTTTGGAGCTTGGCTCTGCTATATGCCGTGATGTTGCCCCCTGCTGGTACTGGAGAGTTATTTATGACCAGCTGACAGCTGTAGTCTTTACATTGTGTGTTAGTTCCAACTTTTACCAGAGACGTGAAGCGATTCGCGACACAGAGAGGTCTGATCAGCCGCCGTTAGTTCTTGCTAGTCGGTTCGATGTGTCACATAGCCTTTAGTCGTTCACATCACTTTGTACAGCAGCTGAGCACAGTGTGACAATGTAAACCAGGTGGTATAAAAAATAGAAAGGTGAGTGCCAACATTGACAGTTCATCTTTTATGGAAATGTGTTGCATATTTCTGGTGTTTACTTAGTCAGGTATTTAAGACCTTATGGTCAACGCATCCATATTCACAACCTCCTGTTAACACTCCTAGCATGGCACAGAGGGGTTTTAAGCCTGAGATATACTTAGTTGTGGACCTTTGGAATAGAACGAGTCCGAATCCCATTGAAAGAGAAAGTGGAGTTGGATTGGCCACAGAAAACCTGCCACAAACATCACCCGACAAGCCTTGAAATGGAACCTAAAAGCAGAAAAGAAACAAGGTCACCCAGCTGGAGAGAGAGATGGCTCAATATTAGCCTGGAATCCAGATTGACTAGCTCCGTTCAGGTTATTTAAAAAAAAAAAAGTTTACTTACACTTGTCATTCAGGCCTATTTTCCTATGTGAAAGGGCTGTCTCGCACACCCAGGCACCGAGGATTCCGTTTGGTCTGTGGGTGGGGCGGGACCTGAGCCTTCCAATGTAATGGTCTGCGGGCAGGGCGGGACTCAGCTGAATGGAGCGAATCAGTCTGGAGCCCAGGGTAGCTCAATAGGGAGATATCGAAAGAACCGCTAAAAAACTAGTAAGGCATATACTTACCAAAAATAGCCAATCTGAAGCTCTCAATGACGCGTTGAGCAGCACGACGCATGTTATGTATCAGGTGTAAAATCCGGCTGTGCCAAAACAAATAAAAGAGGTGGACTGTATTTAAACTGTGATGACGTTATTATTTAATTTGATCATATAAATTGTTACATGCTGTACAGCCAACGGATCTCTCTGGTCTACTGAAGAAATTGCATGAAATGTGGGCAGAAGAAATCATAAAATCACAACTCGATATAGATACAGAGTATCTAATGTGAAAGCTGACCAGCGGGGAAGGGGCAATCATACTCAGACACAGTATGAAGCAATCGTACCTATCTATCACACCCATGTGAAAGCAGCCTCAGACTCTTTTCTTGTAATACATTACAGAAAGAAAACGTTATTCTTTTCTCCTCTGTTCTTCTTTCCCCTGGTGTCCAATTTTCTCATGTTTCAATAGGAAAACTATTGTAGCCTACTCTGGTTGAGTATTATGTTTTTCCCATAACACATTTGACTAGGGCGTTTTTACACTGCTAATGGTTCTGTTTGCTTTGCAGCTGAAGTCCTGGCAATGACCTTTAGTTTGAAAACAACTCAGCTAAGCTTTGTGTGTGTGTGTGTGTGTGTGTGTGTGTGTGTGTGTGTGTGTGTGTGTGTGTGTGTGTGTGTGTGTGCGTGTGCGTGTGCGTGTGCCAGTGGTGTGTTCTACCGTGTCCCGCTGTATACGCTGCATACAGTGTAGATTTTTTGGGGGAAAAGCGTATACAGTCTACTAACCATTTCATCCATTGAAACGTGCTAGCGTATACCCACGACCATGCGCATCTCGTGCAGGGAATGATTATCGTATACCTCCGAAAAAAAACCTAGACCACAACACTGGCGTGTGCGTGTGCGTGCGTGCGTGCGTGCGTGCGTGCGTGCGTGCGTGCGTGCGTGCGTGCGTGCGTGCGTGCGTGCGTGCGTGCGTGCGTGCGTAGCACGTGTGGCTGATGAGTTGGCATACTGTAGCTCTGTGTGTGTGTGTTTGAAACTGTCAACATGAATCACTCCAATAAGGACAGAGACTGACAGATGGATGGACACATCTACCCTGAGGGGAGAGAAATACCAGCATCCCAACAGAATCATCAACTCTGTGTGTGTGTGTGTGTGTGTGTGTGTGTGTGTGCGTGTGCGTGCGCGCGTGGGCGTGTGCGTGTGCTTGTGCGCTACATAATTCTTTAATGTACCGTATTGTTATGCTTTTGTTTGTGTGGGCGGTCGGGTATGTCTAATTGAATTAACGTGATGTAAATAGACATACAAGTAATTCATGTTTTTATATTGAGAATCAAAGACAGTGAGCCACAAAGATACAGTATGTAAACAGTGAAACATCTCCAGTCACACTTTTATTGGATAACGTTCTCTTCCTCTATTTCTTTCTCTGTCTCTTTCTCTATTTCTCAGCTCTGGCAACTCAAACTTCTTTTATTATCACTGAAATATTAATGGCGCCAAAGTGTATATTTTCTCAGTTCATTTATTTGACTTGGGGATGATTCAGAATGAAGAGAAAAGGCAAAGAAAGGCCGATTAAAAAAAAGGTAGGGGTAAAAGCATGAGCGAAGCAATATCGAGGCACGTGCTTGCATTATTCTGCGGTTTTACGACAAATACTTAATGAAAACCCCCGTGAGGGTGATAGAAGCCTGTATTTAATTAAGCCTTTATAAAATATTAACCAGAGAGGCAGGGGTGATCCCCCCACTTCCCCTCTCTCCTCTCCCTGGGCCTGTTCGGTAGATTGAACCACGGTTATACTGCAGAGAGGGCTCGGAATTATTAATACAGGTAGAAGGTAGCGGAGAGAGTGAGAGATTTGAGAGAGAGAGAGAGAGAGAGAGAGAGAGAGAGAGAGAGAGAGAGAGAGAGAGAGAGAGAGAGAGAGAGAGAGAGAGAGAGAGAGAGAGAGAGAGAGAGAGAGAGAGAGAGAGAGAGAGAGAGAGAGAGAGAGAGAGAGAGAGAGAGAGAGAGAGAGAGAGAGAGAGAGAGAGATGGGAATTGGGAATAAAGAGAGGAAATGATAATGAAAGTTGGAGAGAGGTGTGTGTGTGTGTGTGTGTGTGAGAGAGAGAGAGAGAGAGAGGAGAGAATATGAGCGAGTAGAGTGAGAGACAGAGAGAGAAAGAGTACAGACCCCATGAGCTTTCTAAAGACCCACATGGGAGGTTAGGGCTGGAGACCATGCTGCCGCTCTCATTGCAGCTTCCAAAATGTCTTCTAATCACATTAGGGGGAGAGCTCTGATTTATATGGGCTCTTTAAGTTCACTTTTCAACCTCGGCGCCTCTACTTCCCCACCTTTAACAATCTCTGAAATGACTTTGATCTCCTAATTTGGGCATCATATCCTGTGAAGGGCATGCCGTGTGGAGACGGTGTAAATCATCATAGGAACTGCTGTCTTTTTTGCTGCCTTTTTTTTCTTTCTCTTTTTTCATGGCGGCGATGATGGCTGGCCCAGAGGGAGTTGAGAATGGACCTTAAGCTGCATTGGCTGCTGGGAAGTAGATGAGAAAATGGGGTGGAGGAAACACGCTGAGCTGTACGCCTTGTGGTCATGTTTCAATCTCCAGATGTCATTATCTGGAAATAATCATTCACATAAACCACTGGTATCCACAGTGGTAGTTACATTGGAGGTTCACTACATTGATATGCGGTGCTGTTAGAAACGTAGGGATTTCAACCTTTTGAAGAATCCCTCCAGGAAATAAAAATAATTACTTTTGAGCTCATGAAGCCAGCGTCATGTAAAAATTGAAAACAAGACAAACAAAGAAAAGCTAAGTTTTTTCATTTGCATCCTTTTTCAGATCCATACAGACTCGGATGAGGGCGAGGGGAACATCGAGTACACAATCTCCGGGGAGGGAGCGGGCACCATCTTCATCATCGATGAGTTGACGGGAGACATCCACGCCACGGAGCGATTGGACCGCGAGGAAAAGGCATTCTACACTCTGCGTGCGCAGGCCCGAGACCGGCTCTCCGACGACCCGCTGGAACCCGAGTCCGAGTTCGTCATCAAGGTCCAGGATATCAATGACAGCGAGCCCAAGTTCCTTGAAGGACCGTACATCGGCAGTGTGCCTGAACTATCACCAATAGGTAAGATGATTTTGTTTTGTCCTTTTTTAAATATATATATATGTATATACATATATATATAAATATATATATATATACATATATATATATATTATGACATGCCCAGAAAAGGGATGCTGGGGTTTCATGTGGTTAAAAAAAAATAACACAAAATAAAGGTGAAGAGATAATAGATAAAAACGAGACAGGGAAATCAATGTCAGACAGGAGGAAGGTACAGAGAGTTACAGAGCTGACATTGGCAGTGTGTCTGAGCCGTTGCCTATAGCTATGAAGGAAATGAGAGATGTGAGCATGTAGACAGAGAGATGTACTGTACTGCAGGCTACTGTGTGTAGTTGGTGAGTATTAGGGAGCCAGGAGGTTCCACTGAACTGCACTGTTCTGCTCTACTCTCTCTGATGAGCATTGTGGCCTTGTCCTCACCCATCATTAACCCATTCAAATCCGGGAGTGCCGGACTACAAGCTTGTAGATCTTCTATTTTTTCAAATCTTGAATTTTTTTTCAAATCTATGAATGCATATATTTTTAAAGCTAAATTATTTTACTCAAATCTTTGCTTCTGGGGGGTGATTGGAACAAAATATCTTGAAATGGGGGTCCGTGACCAAATACATAGAACTTTTGGGGGTCCTTGACATGAAAAAGTTTGAGAACCACTGATATTACATCAACACAAGTGTTTCAGAAAACTATTGGGATTTAGAAGACGTTTGTAGATGCGTTCCCGGATTGAATGGGTTAAGAGGTAAATGGATAAGAGCAAAGTGACACAAGAGGAAGAGCACAATGCTTCATAAAGACCATGTAATGATGAGTGCATTCTGAATGAGGTGAAACCATTCAGATAGTGAAAATGTCATGTTTTGACTCTTGCAGACAAAAGCCGTTGATCTAGATTTTTTTTAGAGTAGCTAGAGTAGCACATCTTATCTCGATGAAAATGCACAATTGAGGGGAAAGAAAGCCTGGTAAAAAAAGATTGTGACTCAGTGAGGTTCTTGGGTTGTGGCAAGGGTCATTAGCATCTCATTAGAGATCTCAACCTTCAGTCGCAAGGACGTAGACTGCAAATTTTTCTGTGAGGGTTGTCAAACGACAGCACAGTCCTACTCCTTAGGCAAACCTTAGGTGTGTGTGTGTGTGTGTGTGTGTGTGTGTGTGTGTGTGTGTGTGTGTGCGTGCGTGCGTGCGTGCGTGCGTGCGTGCGTGCGTGTGTGCGTGTGCACGTGCGTGTGTGTGTGTGAAAGCATGCATGATGGGACAATAGGTGCAGAGTTGTGTGTGTGTGAGAGACACCCGGATCAGGACTAAATGGGATGGCTCTTCGCTGCCTGATTGGAATTAATTCCTGCTTCTTCAGCATGATCCAAACCATGACCGTTTCTGCCTACATTGCTTTCTTAAAAAGGGGAGAAGAGGGCGAAACAGAAGGGAAGCAATAAAAAAGAGCAAAAAATAAAATAAAAAACAGACTAAGCAAATTGAAAGAACACAAGACGAAGACGATACAAAACTGTCAGAAGCTTTAAATTATTTTAACCACAAAGAAGAGAGAGAGAGCAAAAAACGGCGATAGGGACCATGGTTTGTTGATGTTAGTGAATGTTCATTAACTAATGTTAATGCACATAACCCTTCCCCGTCAGCACCTCCCCCCTGTTCAAACCCTTTCCACTTCGCAGTCAATTTACATCCTAAGCGTGCCGGTCATGTTTAAAACATAGAACTGGAGCAAATGGCCTAATGAGATAACAGCTACCGCTTAGTCCAGCTATATATATGTGTGTGTGTGTGTGTGTGTGTGTGTGTGTGTGTGTGTGTGTGTGTGTGTGTGTGTGTGTGTGTGTGTGTGTGTGTGTGTGTGTGTGTGTGTGTGTGTGTGTGTGTGTGTGTGTGTGTGTGTGTGTGTGTGTGTGTGTTTCCCCCCCTCTTAAGGTGGGTGGGGTTAGGGTTGCTAACTCTGATGTGTGTTGGCATGTGTGTGATAAGGCCACTATAAACCATGCTAATCAGTGTTGCGGTGTGCGTAGAGCTGGACACGCTGATGCTAACCAGACAGCTACACATCACTCACCTGCTGTTTGTAGCTGTTTCACGTTGCCCACCCGCTTGCCTGTCAGCTGCAGGACTGATAGCACGAACAGGTGGGTACACACCTGAATACATGAGCGAGCGTCATTAGTAGGAGTTACAAAGTAGTCAGGATTTCTGTGCAGCTCTGCAGTGTCTGCGGAGAGAGGAGAATGCAGGGGAAATGAATGCCCAGCTGGGCATTACACAAATAGTCTGAAAAATGTGGAAGAAAAAATATATTGTCTACTTGAAATCACTATCTCTGGATGCAGTAATATTAAACAGAATTGTAGCCTATTTATTTGCTGTCACCGTTGAGCTGTTTAGTAATGTCTACTAATAATGTCTCTGCAGGAGGTAATGACGAATCCATTGTGTCCTGGCATTAAATTATATTATTCGTATACTAGTGCAACTTATCTGAATTCTAACAGACGCTTAAACAAGCATTGATCTAATTGCCTTTGTAGTGGTGCCATCACAGACTGTTGGGCCAATCAATTACATGGAGTTAAGGATAATGATTGCATGCAACCTAATAGGACAAATGTGAGAACCCAGTGATGTGAAGCGAGGCTGTTTTGCAAGGCTGTGACTTGCAGCAGGTTGAAAGCATTATAGCCACACCAGTGCTATGCTCGCTTTGCTGTTTCATGGCCAACCATATAGCCCGCCGCCATGAAAAACGCTCTGCCATTATAATAAGAAAGTAATCAGGAAGCTGCCTTGGGCGTATTCATTTTCACTTATAGTGCCTGTCATGTCTCTCAGTGCATGGCTCTGTCATAGCTTACAACCCCCACCCCAGCCCCACTCTTCACTACTGGCAGCGGGCCTGCCTGATGTCTGTTTGACTGGCATCTGCTACAAAAAATTACATTTGTTTACATATCATTCAAAAGCTGTTTTTGTTTAGGCTTGGTTAACTCTCAATGATGAGGACAGGCGAGGGAAACTGTCAAAAAATTAATGATGAATAGGGAAGGGGCTCTTTCACCTACAATATGTGTTGGTGGAAGACACACACACGCCTTCCTGAAGTGTTAAATCAAATTGCATGGGTTATCAGTTGATTGAATGTTGCTCTGAGCCTCGTTTATGTCTTTACGTTGGGACAGAGTGGCATTCAGGATGGAGTCACTCTACAGCAGTGTGTCCCAAACACTGGGTCGGGACCCATTTTGGGTCCACAGACTTATTTTTATGGGTTGTTATCTTTCTGTCCCCCTTTTTTAATGTTTCTTATAAAAAACTAATTCCAGTCAAAAAAAATTCAAAATAATTTCAGTATCCTAAGGATCTAAAAAGAAAAAGAAAAAGAAAGAAAGAAATACACTTTTAAGAAATCGTGAAAATAGCTGATTAACACAACACATCACATTGCGATGCGTTGTGAGCTTCTTGATCTGCTATTTTCACGTTTTTCGAAATAGGGCTGTAAACACCTTGGACAGTATTGCCCAAGGTGTTTCTTGAATGTTTCGTAGTGTATTCCTTATCTGCATTCATCAAATTGCATGTGTATAGGTGTTCAAAATGCTGTAACTTGTGGTTCAGTTGAAGCAGTTTAGCACAGCAGGTTGTCTCAGAGGTATACAAAGACATTGTGATGACTACAAGTACTGTATTCACATGACAATGTATTACAGCTGTTAATTGCAGGGTGGCTACACACTGTCTTGCCAAAGGGCCCTTATTGGTCAAGGCAGTCAAATCTAACCACCTAACAGAGTTGCCGGTAATCGTGTGCTCCAACCTCTCTGGAGAAATTCACGTGTTTTCTTTTATCATTGAACATTTATTCTTAGAGGCAGTTTCCAGGCATGCTACATTATGTCGTTTTAGTGTAGTCTAGCTACAGTACATGTTTAGAATCATCTTAGATATATATGCTGTTAAAAAGCTTGACTTAGTCGTCTGCAACCCTGAGGACATAGAGTCCAGAAGTTCAGGAGGCCTCAGTTATAACATTTTGGATAAATGCTATATCTCTCAAATGAAGTGTTGCAGGCTGTACTGTATACATAGACCTCTTTGATAAATGGTTTCTCACTTAAAAACTGTGGGGTCATCATCTTTCTCTTTATGGTGTGTCATCCTCTCTATTTTCCAAATAAAAGTGGACGCTATGGTAATGTAAATCACCTGCCATGTTAAAAGCCTTGTCCATTTGCTGATGAAGAGGCACAGGTCTGTCCATTTAAAATCAGGATGGCATTTACTTTTCAAATTCCTCTAATGTAGCAAAGCCCTGACGAAGACCTGTGGCCCACTGAATGTCTGAATAGTATTCATGGAGTCCACTTAGACCTACAGTGTACCGTTTGTAATGGCCAAACATGCAAGGAGGTGGAACAGCTAAAAGGCCTGGGGGTGGGGGTGTATGGTTGGATAAATGCTTGCAGTGAGGCTCAGCAATGGTGCACATACTGAGGAGGATATGATTTACCTCTGAAAATGGTGCACAGAAGATGAGAAAACCCTGTACCTGAAGAAACACTGCATTATATATGACGCCTTTGCTTTTATTGTGATACATTTTGTAGGTCAGTGTGTGTGTGTGTGTGTGTGTGTGTGTCTGTCTGTCTGTCTGTCTGTCTGTCTGTCTGTCTGTCTGTCTGTCTGTCTGTCTGTCTGTCTGTCTGTCTGTCTGTCTGTCTGTCTGTCTGTCTGTCTGTGTCTGTGTGTGTGTGTGTGTGCGTGCGTGCGTGCGTGCGTGCGTGCGTGCATGCGTGCGTGCGTGCGTGCGTTTATTTATAGCAATGCAATGTACAAATGTATAAAGTCCTGACCGTTGCCTGAGATAGGTGTGAAAGTAGCATTGGGGAAATGTTTTACTTTTGCAATGCCTACAGCTACAGCGTGTGTATCTGGTCCAACATTGCTGATTATGTGAGTTTGGGCCTTGAATATCCTTTCTAACAATAGTATTTTCCTGGTGCTGATTTGTGGATAACAGATTGAATAGGAGCTTAAATGGAATCAAATGTGGACTTTTGTTTGTTTTGAAAAGCCCTATCGTTAATATTTGAATGGGATTTATTCCCTCACGCCCCATTTGAAATATTGAAATGTTTATTATCACTATAACTAATGTTTAATGCAAGTACTGAAGTCATTTCTCCACCTCACCAAGTTAAATCCTCTTCTCAACGATCACTTAAAGGCACGGCAACAGATCATTTTTAAATGCGGCTATTGAAAAATATATATAATTTGGCATTCTCATAAACAATACATGTTTTATAAATGTTGGAACAAGGTGTTTGAACAACTCTGCCCCACCCTCAACAGAGTCTAATCTGGACTGCCAAATGCCCGAATCTGGGTTGATTGAGATCAGTGGAGCTCCCCCTGGTGTTGTGCCTGTCTTTTACGTTATTGAAGTAGTCTGACAGACGGGTATCCCTGTTTCCTTGCGTATCTTGAAGACCAGGCCAATTGCAAGTTGCTTTACTCTGTCCTCTACCCTGAGCCAACCCACCCTAGCATGTTAGGTGAGTTCTCAGTGTAAGGCCAAGCAGTAGCCTGACCAGTTTGTTTTGAGAGGTCTGAAGTTTTGTTTTTAATGCATTTATGGTGCTAAAGTACCATGAGGTGTATGCATAGTCATAGTGTCATTGGATGAGTGCTCCAGCTAGTGTCCTCAGTGTGTTTCTTCTGACCACCGAGGAGATCCTGAATAGAAATCTTGTTCTTGGGTTGACTTTTCTAATTACTTTTGTTTGTTTTACATTTTTTCAATTGAAACATTGTCTTCTAAAATACAACCCAGGTAGGTAATTTCATCTTTCCTTGTGATAACATTGTCACCCACTTTGACCGTGAAGTCTTTGGCCTTGCAGAGGTTAATTCTGGCCCCAAAAAGAATGGATTCAGTTTTGCCCTGGTGTATTGATAGTTTATTATCAGTGAGCCAGGTGCAGATTTTACAGAGTTCCGAGGAGCTTTTTCAACCTGCAATTTGTCCTTGCCCGAGACCAGGAGTGCCGAGTCATCCACAAACAAGTACAAATTGCCGTCACATGCTGATGGCATGTCGTTTACATTAGGAACAGTAAAGGCCCTAGTATGCTTCCTTGAGGAACGCTGCAGCTCACTGGGAGGACATCAGGGTTCACCTCCACCACCTGTTCTCTCCCCTCCAGATAGGATTTCATCCAGTTCACTGATGATGATGTTTTTTTTATACTATCAAAACCGATTGCCTTCAACTTATCAATCAGTATGGAGTGAATTACAGTGTCAAATGCCTTTTGGAGGTCCAAAATAGGAATCGATTATTAATTGATTATTTTACTAAATTGTAAATTATTTTTTATTTTATAATAGATTAAATTGATTTATTAACTGTTGCAACCCGACAAGTAATTAGCAGTAGCATCTAACGGCAAATAGCATGATGTTCAATTCTCAAATATTCATGCCAGTTGGCTATCAAATTCAAACCGTTTTGCAGGCAGTCACTGTGGACATCCTTTCTGCCACTCCAAAGGTCAGGAGACAGAGAAGAAGAGAGGAGAGGGATTGATGGATAGGGGGCTGCCTAGAATCACGGCGAGGCAAAACGTTTCCGCCAAGCTAGTCCTGTGATTGATGCCGACTTGGGTGCCATTGAGTGGCAGACAGTGGGTGAGACACAGCAACATGGTCTCTTAACCTCTTCCCGATGCAGGTAACACTGACTGACAAGGCACAGCGTCCCCAGGACGCACACGGACAACTTAGCGATCTTTAATCTGGCTGTGATCACGATCTGCTCACAAAATAAAGGAAGAAGGCCATAGCATTGTTGATTGTTGTTCTAGTCAGAATAGATACGTGTGGAACTGTTTTAAGTTAACCAATATCGGGGGCACCAATGGTTAAGGCGAGTACCGTGTAGGCTTTTATGCTTGACAGCAAATCCCGGGCTCCCTTCCCGAGCCTGGTGGACATTTGCTGCATGTCACTCCCGCGAACAGCCTTCTACCATGCGGTTGAAGGCACAAGGGCCTATTGAGCGGGCGCGCGGGCGGGGACTTCTTTCCTCTACAATAGAATTAGGACGTCACATTCTAATCCAGCCCGAATACCCAATTTGAGCACCGGCCTCAGTGGCGCACCTCGCTAATCATTGGACTACCGATTCACTACCTCTAGGCGTCTGGGTTCGACTCCCGCTTGGGACAATGCTTTTTCAAACAACCGCAGACTATTTTTTTCGCCGATAAAGTATAGTTTTGGTCCATGACGGAGGCGCGCCGACTCAGCAGACCTTGAGGCAGAGGAGTCGCGCCCGAGCGCCTCCAGGCGCGAGTGCCCGCGACGACCGGCCGATGGTCTGCTAGTCGACTAAGCGTCGTCCGAGTTATGTACCGATAGGCACAGAATCGTAAATGATGTTGTGGGGACTGCGTTTGCCCCAACTGCCACTCACTGCACTAACTTAGCCCGCCAGCCCCGCCCCCTTGTGCCTTCAACCGCATGGTAGTAGGCTGTTCGCGTCACTCCCTGTCTCTCTATCCCTGTTTCCTGTCTCTTACACTGGCAGAAAAATCCCCCAAAAATATGTATTTTCTTATTTTTTTTAAGCCAATATCCTGTGGTCTTATCACTTTACTATTTACTATTATCATTTGGAATATTCTGACTTGTTTACTTGAATTGTGTTACTATTTTTTAATTTCTTTATCCATGTGGATTGAAATGGATTGATTTCAAATATCATTGTAAAACTGCCTGTACGCTAAGTGCTACCAGAGATGATCCCAAATGAAACACATATGGAGAACACTACAATGAAAAAATTAGGTACTGTAGAGATGTTTAGCATTATCAAGGTTATTATGATTGACTGAAAGTAAGAATGACATGTAGAATATGTATAGGAAGCACAGTTTGTGGGGGGAAAAAACAGACCACATCCACTCTGCAGATGTAGCAGTAAAGGAACGCACCGTGAAAAGCTATTAAAAGCATAGATTTTATCACATGACCCACATTTTCAAAACAGTTTTCCCTGAGAATGCTGCATCTGCAGACTCTTGCGCGATAGACTAACCCTCATTCAGAACGTATCCTATCTTACACCAAGCGCAAAATGGCATGCAGCACAAGTGTCATTACAGTTTACAACCAATGTAGTTATCATTTGAACGCCCCCATTCTCAGTAAATTCTGCACAATTTAAAGCGTGCAATGTTAAGATTCACCTCTCACAACACACTCTGCTTATAATCAAAACTCATCCAAATTTACAGGGCGTAACAGTCAACACATTACTCACGTTCAACATTGCAGATGAAATTGCTGTGAGACCCATCACGAGAATAAGATAACAGTTAAAAGGTATCTGCTGGTGTGTGTGTCTTTAAGCACCATGGAGGAGGAGAGATAGAGAGGCGGGGTGTTTATTTCAATAAGTACACTTTATTGCTGATGGAAAACATGTTCAAAGTCCATTCGACTATGAAAGCTGTTCTAGGACCTCTCATCTTTAAAGAATTTTGTGAACATACTTTAATGCCCTTCAGGTTTTCTTTATCTATCTCTGCGCAACGGAGCATACATCAAAAGGGCCATACACACCAAGAACAATAACTATAACGATAACTATGAATATTTAGTTTTAAAAATCATTCAATCTCAAGTGGATAACGTGCACACCACAACTATAACGACGACAGTGGCGAACGATATCGTTGGCTGATGAACAAGAAACACAGACAGCGAATCAAAATCCATCCGAATTCACAGGGTGTCACGTTCAACACTCATCACTCATGTTCAACATCTTTATAGAATGTTATCGTTGTTATCGTTGTTTCCATTGTGGTCCTTTATCATTCATGGTGTGGACAAGTCATCAACATCCATGTTGAGGCTCCGACACAGCCAGTGGTTACATAACGTTCGTTCATCAGTGTGGATGCTCACATCATCATCATTATAGTTATCGTTATAATTATCATTCTTGATGTGGACGGCCTTTAACATGCGACTATAATGAATTGGCATGCAGTAAACTGAGCATGTAAATATTCAAGTTGATATGTCAAGATATCAAAGATGTTTCTGTGACATATTATTCTGACACGTTACAGGATTTAGTGGACGCATCTGAACTGTATTCCCTTAATATTCACGTAGGCGTGGTCCACCTCCTGTTTCCACTTTATGTTTTTGTTGAGCAGAGAGCTTTTGTTTTCCCCATCTCATTATATCACTTTCGGCATTGTGCGGCCGTTCTGGTGATGTCAGAAGATGAGGACACGCTCGCTCACCGCTACCTCCTCCCACGTCTGATTCACCTCATCTTTTGGTGGATTCCCACTGCTCCCATGGATGGCTTTCACTTTGTGCATGAGCAGCAGCACCCATTTCCTTAGCAGAAAACTGTTCACGTCTCCTTCAACTTACTGAATCTGTCATTTAAATTGCATTGTGCAAGGTGCAGGTGCACCTGGCTAAAGGGAATGGGAGACAATATCGTGATTGGTTTTATCCATGTTACAGCCAAAACACACCCATGATTAATTAAGAAACTAAATACGACCCCTTTGCGCCCAGATTATGTGCCATTAAACTAGCAAAGCTGGAGTTGGACACGACCATTTGCACTTGCTCCATGCTCTTTAGACCTTGCACCAGGCAGTTGAAATAGGGCCATGTCTTTATAAGATGATTTAAAGGAGACAGCATCATGCATGAATGTAATTTAGAAATCCAGGTTAAGTCAGGCATCAAGACAAGAACATTTTAAAAAGAGCATTTTCTCTCTCTCTCCTTTCTTTCTTTCTTTCTTTCTTTCTTTCTTTCTTTCTTTCTTTCTTTCTTTCTTTCTTTCTTTTATTTATCTCTCTCCCTCCCTCCCCCCCTCCCCTAGCACTCTTTACTTTTGCTCTGTCTTAATATAGTGGATTTTAACTTTTACAGAGAGCTTGTTTCTCCCGTTTTGCCATTTCCCCCCGTGAGAAGTATTGCATCCAGAGCTCTCTCTCTCTCAGAGTGACTTGCCATGATGCTGCAAATTGCAGAAGTCACCATTTGGACAGCCTGTCATACAGTACTAACCATAGGTGAGACATCTGGAGCAGCAGGATCACAGGAGAGGGAAATGTGACACGGCAGGTGCATCATGCAATCAATACATTGCTGCCAACCACCTCTATTTATGTGACCAGGAACATCTACCGTTATGCACTCGACAAGGGTGTCGGACATAATTGATTCTGACACATCCGAGACACATGCGTGTTGTGTGCGCGTGTGTGCGTATGTGAGTGTGTGTGTGTGTGTGTGTGCGTGCGTGTATGTGTGAACAGGCACAGAAGATGCTTGTGTCACCAGAGATGGACAACGGTTGATTATGTAAGGCCTTTTTCTTGAAGGTTCTGTAATGTGGTGACTCATAGATAGCGGCGACACCTTCCAATGTTCAAGGAATATATAAATCAGCAAGTATTCTAATAAGCTTATTATTAGTATACTTAGTATTATTAGCTTACCTGCTGAGTCTGATGGCTAATTCATACTTAGTCGTACGGCCTTGCTCGATAAAAATATTTACTGTCAAGTGAAGTGAAAGTCAACTACAATTTGCCTATACAGCCCCATGTGTGGATTCCAGCTGAGTATCTGTTGACAACAGGGTGCTTACCATAAAGGGAGTTGACAGTGGGATTTTGAACAAATCCCCTTAAAGCAGTGCTACTCAACCAGCGACCCGCGGGCCGCATGCGGCCCCAACGCAGCATCTCTGCGGCATGTCATGGTCCCCCATTTTTTTTAATTGTGAAGCACAGGATAAAAATATACATTTCCGTTCAAATATATGGGTTGCTTCCTTTTTTTTCAAAAACAGACATACATACACACAAAATAAACAGTGTAAAGAATATGATGTCAAAATGTACATTTTATTATAACAATAACAATGTCTAGTGTGTTACAAAATAGAAAAATCCAAAATAGGACCGACATTTTTAGCTTGCGGCCCTTGGACTTTTGTTATTTTTTTGGCCCCTGAGCCATCTTAAGTTGAGTAGCCCTGCCTTAAAGTGACATTTCGCATAAACAGGTTTATGGACCCTGGTATGTATCCTTCTAGCTTTAGAGTGACCCATTTATTTATTTTTTATTGTTAGAGAGAGTCTATCACTGGACAGTATAGTTGCAGTTTAAAGTCAACTTGAAGGCCATGGTGGTCCACAATATTGTCTACAAAACAAACAATCCAATAAAAGACACAAGTTAGTGGCTGATAAAGACTTAGATTTATGCTCTCTGACTGTCAGGGTCGGTGGGAGATATGCCTAAATCCTTGTTGAAATCCCTTAGAGAGGACCTTTGCAAGCAGGCCATTGGCTTTTATGACACGGCAGGTTTTTCTCTCTTTTACACTCTACTGTCTCTCGCTCTCTTCAGCCTGATTTATAATCCATCATATGATGGTGTCGCGCACAGAAAATGGCTGATCTACAAGCTCATTGTGACGTGTTGTGAGCTTGTAGATCTATGTTCGGCGCGTGACATCATCGTACGATTGAGTATAATTTAAGCTGTCCCTCTCTGTCTGCCACACGCCCCCCACTCTCTCCCTCTCTCTCTCTTTCTCTCTCTGTGCATTTATGTGGACGATATAGGAATGAATCACGTTGGAAGTAGTGAAGAAATAACTTTTCATGTGAAAACACCTCAGCTTTTATGGCTTTACTAAATGATCCATAATGCGGGCGGGGAGCACTCAGTCCTGCAGATTAGGGCGGGAGGAAGCCGGAGAGAAACTCACCAGCGCAGCCGTTATGCCCCCTCCGCCGGAGCCAGTGTCGCCACCGCGCCAGTCGAGATGGGCACAAATCTCTTTTACGAGGCTGCCTCTTAAATAGCTGTCAGTCTAGTGTCTCACACGTGGTGCACTCCTGTGGCTCGCCTCTCGGTAATTGAACCATCTCCCCCAGAGTGCTGAAATGGTGAGGGAAGCCATTCCAACCGCCTGTGTTGATACCATTAAACAGAACTCATGCATAAATCCAAGTCGGTAGGGGCCAATATAAAGCTATCACTGCCCTCCCTCTAAAAAAAACCTCCAAGAAAATCTTCCTCACTTTATTTCACAGGAGACGACACCAAAATAATGTTTCCATTCAAATCCATATTTGTTTATTTCCTCCTATTCCAATACATTGGTATTCTGTGTTTGTCTTAAGCTGTCATCAGTGGAAATTGTACTCAAACATTGGAAAGAAACTAATACCCAGGAAAGAGAGTGACCTTATTCCAACTCATTAATACCAAGAACTATTACAGTCTAAGCGTAGGGTTACCTCCAGTACATGCTTTATAACCCCTTGGGTGTTATCATTAGTAGCTTATTCACCTCTCGGTCAGGCCTTACATAATGACAGTGATAGATAATTATAACTGGCAGCAAACAACCAACAATAACACTACTATAACATGATGTGTAATGAACAAATTGTTCTCCCTGTTATTGAATCCTATTGAAATGTCTAATTAAGCCATATCCACTTCTACATTAAGCCTGTTGGGCAGTATGCAGATGGCTGTGAGCTCAGCAGCCCTGATCTAGGCCTCGAGGGTTATATGCAACTTACTTGCCAGACTACTTGTTGTAGATCGGCTATTTTCAAATGACCGAAATGTATATAGGGCTGAAGTGGTTAATGTATGTTTAGAAATCTAAAATCTAAAAAATAACTAGTAACTACAGATTTCAAATAATTGTAGTGGAGTAAAAGTAAAACAAATCCATCTGAGATGTAGTGGAGTACAAGTAAAAGTATTGGAAATTGAAAATACTCAAGTAAAGTACAAATACCTCAAAAGTGTACTTAAGTACAGTACTTGAGTAGATGTACTTAGTTACTTTACACCACTGACCGGCGCCCTTTTTATATATATATATATACTGTATATATATATATATATATATATACACCCCGCACCGACCTACTAGGGAACGATGCAAGTTGGGAATGAATGCTGTAGCTTCATGCCAGGTAGTGGTACTTGTTAGTGTTAAGCTTGCTCCAGACCAGACCGATTTTGGGCCGACTTGGCGTCGGGAAGCGTCGTATATAGTCGTCCAGTCGGTTAGGGGTCCGTCGGGGGGTCCGTCGGGACCTTTTCGGCCGACCCAGAGCTGACCGAACATGTTCAGCTTTTTGGCCGACTGGTAGAGCCATGGGGTGGTGAAGCGGGGGGAGGGAGGGGGGTGAAGGCTCTGTAGAGCACCCTGATTGGCCTAGCAAAGGGCTGTCGGTGTTGCCAGATTATGTGAGAGAAACAATCGACCATGTCTATGAAAACCTACATTCACTGTTTTTCGTTGTCGCTCCCAGAGAGAGAGATTGATTGATTTGACCTACTTTTGCGCTGTGGTGATGACGTAATTTATTGGGAGCAGGTGTGTAAGATTCCATTAGTATAAACATTTTAATTGGCTTTCATATACTCTTAATATATTTTTTTCAAATTAGATTTGGCCTTATAGATCGAAATGTGCTCAGTTTTGGCTATTTTCTGGGTGTTAATTTCAATAAATTAATTAATGTATTTATTTTTGATTATTCGAATAACCGTTTTCAAAAATGTTGTGTACACAGTGGTGGTGGAAAAAGTACTCAAATGTTTTACTTGAGTAAAAGTATCAATGCAATAGATGTACTCTGAGTCTGTTACAAGTAAAAGTTCGGAATTCAACATTTACTTGAGTAAAAGTACTGAAGTATTGGTATAAAAATGTACTTAAAGTACCAAAAGTAAAAGTACTAAAATGTTTGAAAATAGCAGATCTACAAGCTCAGAACATGTGCATCGCAACACGTTGTGAGCTTGTAGATCTGCTATTTTCAAATAGCTTATAGGTATAAAATAGGGCTAAAGTGGTTAATGTATGTTTTATAATGATCTATATCTGCAAAGTAACTAGTAACTAAACATTTCAAATAATTATTGTGGAGTAAAAGTATAGACAATTGGAAATACTCCAGTAAAGTAAAAGTAACTCAAAATTGTACTTAAGTACAGTACTTGAGTAAATGTACTAGTTACTTTACACCACTGCACGTCAGTGAAGAAAAAAAGAAAAAACGCTGGGAACATCAGGGAAACAAGCCCAAAGTCGCTTATAATAAGCAGACCTGGCAACGCACAGCAGAGGGCGCTGTTTTTCCTTTTTTTTTGGTCTTTGGTTCCCAGATTAGCATCTCAATGGGGCAAGTCGGCTGACAGACTAAATGCCCACTTTTGCCAACCAAATACCAGTCTGTTGCAGTCTGAAGTAGTCTGAAATAGTCTGAACGAGTCTGTTTGGTCTGGAGGTACCTTTAGTAATGAGGAATTCAGGGTGCTCAGGTGGAGCAGGGGTAAAGTACCTGCCCACCACGCTACACCTAAACCTAGGGGCTGGAGCGGCACCTGTCAGCAGGGAATTTTTAACTTGAGTAAGACAGTGGTGCTCCTAGAGAGGGTTCCTCTCTGGTAGGTGAGCCAGTAGTGTACAACAGCAGTGGCAACACAAAATATGTGGGGAGGATTCATTAGCATAATGGCCCAAAAAAAGGACTAAAAATAAATGGCTACTCTCAATTTAAAAAATGAAAGAAAAAAGCAATTTGAGGAATTGAGAAAAAAGTTTGTTCAAGAAGGGGCACAGAGGAAAACATGTTTGTTTATATACACTGCTTACACCATTACAGCAAACAGCCAACTAATTGCTGCCGTGCCTTTACTGTGTCATCTCAGAACAATTTACCATGCTCTTTATCTTTATTTACTAGAGAGAGAGAAATATGTGTTAATGAATAATTTTTCTTCATTAGACATACATAGACACACTTTTTCCCCTTCTTTTTTTTGCAATACATTTTGTGTTACATTTGTCAAGTCAGTAACTTCAATCCCTGTAGAGATCCCTCACCAGTAGGATCTGAGGGCTGCCAACTAGTAATGACTTCTCCCAATGAAACAGAAGCGAACCAGAGCGTTAATAATGACCCTGGCAGCAAACTCCCTGCTTTCCTTCCCTTTTAATATAAACACAATAAAGTAGCATTTGCATTTATATAGTTCTTCCAAGCTGCCAGCTAGGAACCCAGAAACAGCTGAGTGTCAAACTGATTGTTACCTGGGGAAAATTAAGATAAGAGAATAATCCTGTGGATGGAAATGGCTTTGCTGGACGCACAGGCACAGCATTGGAGACAACCAGGTAGACGGAATTAGCAAAGGCAGGGGGCCTGTCGCCAGTAATGAAACTGGCTAGTCTCTATATGGCTTTCTGTTTTCAATATGATAAAGACTGTATCACATTGATCTTCCTCCAACTGTGCAGTACATCGTGCGTGATCTTCTAAGGATCAGGCAGGCATGGGCCATTGCATATTCTGGTGAAATAATGACTGAATTATACTGTACATTGAGCATGCATTAAGAACTGCACAAGCTGTAGGTACAGTGGGTACAGCAGGAGATGAGATACACAGCTACTGTTGGATTTACAAATTACACAAGGTTGCTCTTAGCACTATTTGTGACGTACTGCTGTGGCTAATTATCATAGTAGCCTCACATGTGTACATATACTCTTCTCTGTCATAGACTCTATGGCATGGATTGAGAGCAAAGCATGCCAACCAGCCGTGTTTGCATGCAAGCCAGCCAGCTTCCAGCGAAAGAGGGGAATGCAATAAGGGCTGCTGTTGGCGACAGCAGCAGGATAGTGATCTGGGCTGCCCGTGGTAATGGCCCCGTGGCTTTAATGATAATCCACTGTTCTGTCTTACCCGTCTCCTCCCCACCCCTTGGGAGCTCCAATGGATGACAGGAAACAAACAGCGCTTTGACACTTCCCGCTAATTAGCATCATTAGCATACGGCCATTATGTGCCTGGACAGTAGCATGACAGGGCTCTGAGAGCGGCTACAGCTGTGACCTTTGGTGGACAACACCAGCTGTCAGTAATTACCTATGGACTTTGCCAGGGAATGGAGACAGACTCCTCGTCCTTGAGGACCCATGGCTACCTGTGCCAGGATTCTCTGTGCCTTTTCCTTTCTCGTTTTTTTTTGTTGTCCTTCCGCCCTTTTAATGTAAGGTGTGTTTATTTATTGGGAGGGAAACAGCTCAGGCACTAAAAGGCTAGTCAGTGGTTGGTTCTTTTCCCAAAGCAGTTAGGGGAAGCTGTTGCCCATTAAGCTTTACGGGCTTTAGGCTGAGCTTTAACTAAAGCGTGTGACTAAATGTAAATATGTGCTTGTGTGTTGGTGCCAGCGGCTTGCGTGTGCACACAGCTGACGAATAATATAGAACAGTAAGTGGGAAATAATGACTTTAGAGAATAGAGAATATTGTTGCTGCGCAAATCCTGATTTTGAGGGTTCTTATGGAAATTACTGCCTTCTCTCCATAAGTGCCAGCAATTGGCGATAATTGCTTGTTGTTGTGGATTTCATGCACCTTTATCAGTCTTTGAAGATAGAGATGTTAAATAACTTGAGGTTTCCTTTCATCTCCGGAGCACAGCTTGTGTGCCTGGAGAGGCCGAGTAACCGTCTGCGCTGGTTTAGAGGCAAGGTAATTTGAAACATAAAAAAATGTGTTTGGAAAATGATGTACATAGAGATGAATCAGTTTCCCTGGCATGCCAGTGCCTCAATGCATTAACCTCTCACTCTCT